>NC_136612.1:28907503-29110003 GCF_933228915.1 Telmatherina bonti
TTGTATGTGAACATACTATAAATTCTGAAAAGTACATAGAAGTTTTAGAGTACCGACTCCAGTTGGCCAGTTAAGACAATGGTCTGATTCCAGCTGGAGTCTTTTCATGAGACAGTTTGTGACGGATAGACTACTTAAAATGGATGCATTCACTGCCCGTGCACACAACACCTGCAGGGATTGGCTGAGAGGAATATCTGCCGTGGCCTTGACCCTTGTAAAAATGCTATTGGAGGAAAAATGAGAGCTTTAACAACTTCACTATATTCTTTTTCTCTGAACCTGTTTTTGTAATAAATTAAAAGTAAAAGTTTATGAATTTATTTCTCACCAATGGTTTTATGAAGACTTTCCATGATGTGCAATATAGGTTCCCATCCAGACAACGTCTCTTTCAGGGATGGCCTTGCATATTTTGGCAATACTATGCTGAACAATATACTGTATGTGTCACATTATATCACAGGATAAGAGCCCAGGTTCTGAACTGGCCTGTCTGCTGTCCAGACCTTTCAATAACAGAAAATATCTGGAGAATCATGAAGCAAAATAATATATCCACAAAGGCCTGAGTGTTCAGCAACTAGAACATGTAGCAGACAATAATGGGACAACATTCCTCTTCTAAAAATCCAACCACTGGTCTCCTCACTTCCCAGACGTTTATAGATAGTTAAGAGAGGTGAGGATGTCCCAGCTTTGTAGTTGAGCTGCTGCCATCAAATTCAAAATAAGCTCAATTTTCCAATGAACTAGTCAAATGTCTTAGTTTCAATATCTGATCTGCTGTTTGTTTCATTTGGAAAATAATCTGAGTGAATCGCTTATAATTACATCATATTTGTATGTGCAGTTTACACAACATCTTTATATTGTTGGAATTGGGGTTCTGAATAAAAATAAGCACACAAGACAATGTAAATGAAAAGTATGTTTGTCTTTTTCTTTTTGAACTGGAACTACTGGAGTGCGGAGCTGGATGTACAATGAGGTCACCAGGTTGTAAGTGCAATGTGTGAGATTTCATCATGAGGAAACTGGCTTTAATCTCTTAAATGTCATGAAGAAAAGAATGCTCTTGGTTTAACACACTGACCTGATGAAGATAGGATTTTAAAAACACCGTACAAAGGCCACTATAAGGAGCTTTTATCACCACAAGCTGATACAAGTACAAACTGTTACGCTATCTTGTGCCTTGATCATCACAAGAAACAGAACAATTTAAGCCTGTGAAAATCCAAATAAATCAATGCATCATGTGATGCTCCAGTCATGAAAGGAACCTTGAGAAATAACCCCCCCCCCCCCCCCCAATTAAGCAACTCGGGGTATCTGGGGGGAAAAGGTTTTTGCTGCCTGGACAAACAAATGAATTCTTCTCAAGCCACTGACACAATTAACTTTTTTCTGATAAATATATATTTAATTTAACTTCATTTTCCCTCTTATACTGTGCAGCTAAAAAAAAAAAAAAAAGGTTCACATGATTCTACAGCTGACTCACAAAGAGTTGTCAAGTTTGGTTATCTACAACATCTATGCAGTTTTTCTTAGTGGAAAAAAAAGAACATTAAGATTTTAAAAATGTCAAGATTAAAGACAATCCCCATTCACTATTCACTATTGGATGCAAAACACTGTAAGCAGCACTTTTCTCCTGAACCACATGCTTCACAATCACATCGTTACAAATATTAATTCACCTGGCATCAACTTCAACTTATGTCCAAATTAACATGGTACCAATACATGTGTGTCACCACTTTGTGGCAGTAAAGGACTTATTGCGGAATGGTCGCTGTGGTAAACAGGAACTCCTTTGTTATTCAGTCCTTGGCTCTAACCCTTACTTTGGTTCTTCTATATTTGAAGCAACATTGACTTCAGTCTTTCTTTCATGTCATCCATAATGCTGATATCATTTTCCACAACTGTGACACTTGTGTGATGTGAGTACTGAACTTTACTCCAAACAAGATCAAGTTTTCAGTAACAACACATTAAGTTTTTAAGCAAAAATGTTCTTTACATTCAGTGCACTGGTGGTCTCTATAAAGATCTTTCAGTAAGACAATTTTCATGTAAAGGAGGTATCTGATTTCCTTTCAAATATGTTCAATTTGATCTAAAGGCTATCATTAGTAATTAATGATTAATATAAGGCACTACGTGTCCTCTTAAGGCACAGCAGCTTAATGAAAATAACTCCCCAGACTCCAGCTGGAACATTTCGAGTAATAAATAGACTTAGTAAAACTATAAGCCTGTTTACAGACTTCTGGTTGTTGTATTTTCCTCTCAGTGCAAGTTTCATGGCTGCTGATTGGTTGGCTGAACACGGCGGATACTTGGTTATGCTCAGTCTATTCCATCAGGTAGTCCAGTCAGTTAAACGGATATTAAATGTCTGAGTGATTTGCTTAATCCTGAGACTACAGAGAAGGCACTTTGTTCCTCGTACTTTCACCTGCTACACAGTCCTCCAGATGAAGCCTGAGCACCCCCTGACTGTGCAGCTCCAACAGGAGCTGGAATTCAGCTGGCATGGCGTGGAACTTCACCTTAGTTTGCCTGTTGTCATAGTAGTGGTTTGTCAAGGCACGAAAGTCATGCGGATGGAAAGTGAAAGGCCAGAATCCGTACAAATCCACGTTGGCACAAAGCTCAAGTGCCAGGCTAGCCATGATGATGCCAGTGCTGAGCCGCACTGACCTCAGGCCCTTTGAGCGCCAGAAGCGTTCTAGACTCTGGAGGTACTCCGGGTTGAAGAAGACTGGTCGGGTGGGGCTTCCAAAGTCCTCAATGGTGTAGAAAGTTCGCAAAGACACAGGTGTGTTGTGGCCATAGGAGAAAGCAGGAATAAGTAGCAGGGAGTTGCCATATTTCTGCAGACTCTCCACAAATGGACGCCGACGACCCATTAGTCCCCCAAACCTGTGAAAAAACAGCTGATGTAACGCACGAAGAGTAGAAAAAATATTACATAAAGTGACTGAGACCATTTCTCACTTCTCTAAGAGGATGCTTGGGTTGGCTGTCACAAGGTCCGTATGGTTGCCAACATGTTTCTCGTATCCATCTGATAAAGGAGGTAGATTACACCTGAGCAAGACAAAAAGAAAAAGCTTATTTTAACAACACATAGGAATAGATTTTGTTGACTGATTTTGTCAACATTAGAAATTTTTCTCACCTTATGACAAACTGAGCTGAATCTATCATGTTTCCACAGCTGCTGTTGGCCAGGATCCCACCATTTCCAACAACAGCACAGGTGTGTAAAGTTTTATTTGAGAAGGGATGCCCCTGGAATAAACTGGTAAATTACTACAGTATCGACATATTATTCTTGTTCATTTGCATGGCTGAGCTTTTCTCAGGTTTTTGTTGATGTGTAATCTCCACACATTCCTGGAAAGTTTTCAAATACTTTAATCATGTAAAGTTTTATTTGAGAGATATTGTGGTGTAAGATTTATTGGATGATTTACATTCAGGTAAAAAAAAAAAAACACAACCAAGGACTCAATGGCTCATGATCGCATTTAGCAAAGATTTTGAAGAAGAGCAGACAGGAACAGCCTCTTCTGTTTCTGTCAAGGAATACAGACTTTAGCTGGAAGCTGTCATCTTGAGTGAGCACATGCCTAAAAATGAGATATGGCCTTTTTACCTCTTATTTCAGACCATCTAAGAGTGGATTTGCCAGACCCACTGCCGTTCCTTGAAGATTGGCAAGAAAAACAAGAAACATAAAGGGCATATGTTTTTCCAAAGTGGGTTGCTAAGTGGTTGAGCTTTTGACTCCACATCAAGAAATCTGGGTACAAATGTTCCAAAAAACAAGAAGAAAGATACTCTGATTTAGAATTGAGCTCACGGTGAAACAGATTTACTGCCAACATATCCCGAACTGTTCTTTGCCCAATGTTCTAGTAGCAACTATAGTGTGTAACCTTTTTTGCAAAACCTACATGTAAACATCTTGAAATCCAATCAGAGCTGTGATTCAAAGCATTAGTGTGGGTGGGATCTTGGTAAGACCATCCCCTTAAACTCGACTCCACACGAGGGCTGCATAACAGAAGTAATTCAACCTCTTCTGTGTTAGAAAACTAAGTTTTTACCAACTGATGTGTGTACATTGTTTTTAGGATGAAATAGTAGAAATAATAGTTCAGATTAAAAAGGCATGATGTCTCTTTTTGTTTTTCATTAACGCTAATTAAATACCAGTACAACCTCTGGCAGGATATTTATGTAGCTGAGGTGAATGTTTGCATTAAGAGCTCTTTCCATAAATCTGACCTTTTTGGAAGAATTTTGCCCGACTCACAACAGGCCTGTTAAGACAGACTGAAACAAACAAAGCACCACCAAACGGGCCCAGAGTTATTAAACTCTGTTAATGTTGACACTTTTCTTTGTTGGGCATGTGTTGTAAAAATAAGGGTTTGAAGCTGTGAAGGAGCACATTTCTTAACTGAAACTAGACACATCAAAATGCAACTTTTAGGCCCGTCAACCTGTTGTTGCATAAATGAATCTGCAGTCATTTTTACAGATAAAACATGACACAAATGGGTGCACAACAAGAAAGACCAAAGAAGAATGAGAAAGAAGTTACTACTTGCTTCCTATTCCACCTTCACATAGCTGCCTAATCACCGTAGATGTCACTTTCAGAAAAGATAAAGTGCTGGGAGGGATTTTTCTCTTCTTCATTCAGCCGTAGACATCTGAACAGTGATCACAGTCTCCTGTGTGAGGTTTCAAACAGAGAAAGTTTCTGAACAATGAAAGTAACATTTCCAAGTTGGCCAGTAGAAGAAGTGATAAAAGAACCGGTGATTACTGTTGTGGAAATTTCCTTTTCTAGTTTCAGGTACCTGTTTATTTAGTAATCCTTAGCATATATTCATTTCTGATTATTGCTTTGTTGGCTTTTTGAAGTGGTCATGATGAACTTAAGAACTTAAGCTTAGTTACACATTATCTGCTTGTTCACCCTTACTGATGTAGGTAACGTGTAGAGGCCGTGAGATTTCTGCATCTGGACAACTAGGGAGGCAGATACCATGGGGCCATCTGGGAGTTTCAGTTTAACCTAACCTTTAGAATAACAGACTATTCTTTGTTTAGAAGAACATAGATTTATGACAGGTAATTGACGTCCTGTAGGCAAGGGCTGAAAAGGCAGTTTTGTCTAAGACTCTTTAGAGCTTTTTCAGATTTCTGATTGGTCGGACATCTGAACTGTCTCTCCAAATTGCAATTTGTATTACTCTGTTCATCTCTCAAATCTGTTCAATAAATCCTGTATGCTTTTCACTTTAGAACCAGACTGCTCATTATTGACAAGACTTTTTTTCCTCAACAGTACTTTATTCTAAGTACTTTAATATAATATCTAGATTTGAAACTGTATTGTTGTTAAACATGCTGTATTTTATAGATATCAATCTTTGAGTCTATGCTCCAGCTGCAAATATTCATTTTCAAGCTAATGTACAGCCTGTCCATGTTGGGCAACACAGCGCTAGTTAATGAAAATTATTTGGGAAAACAACTATTTCACATTTTAAAAAAAAACGTAAAACAAACAACACAAAAAGTAATAGGTCAGTAGTAAAACAACTACCAGCTGATGGCAGATGGTAAGATGAAATTCCTTTTGAAGCCAATGAGGAACCACAAATTATGCAACACTGTTTTCAGAAGAGAAAGGCCTCCATTGTTGTTCTTTGCTTTGCTTTCGAATAGAAAATACTCCCTAATTATGACATCACTAATTCTAAGTTCGCATCAGTCTACATGTTCCTTTAAAAAGCCTTTGTTGACGTAAAACTGCCTTTAGATCAGGGGTGTCCAATATTTGACCAGGTCAAATATAGGTGCTCCATATTTTCTCATGTTCATACACATAAAAAGTTATACAAGTGCTGAATAACCCCAGAAAAGTAACATGAACTCAAAATGTAAAGCATTCAGTACAGTTTTGTGTGCTCAAGTGTCGTCACGCAACTAAACTTGACTTCACTGCAAACGTGAAAATATTTTAGGGCTTGATCCTGATTCTTGGCGCAGCCCGTGAGAGGAGGCGCAGGTAAGTGAGAGAGGCGCAGGTAAGTGATGTGGCAGTGACGTAAATTTTGCGAGACGGCAGATTTAGTCAAGGCGCGTGAAAACAAATATTCATTCTACATCATATTCTTGCCAATATAATCTTAAAACTGTTTCTGGAAGCAAATAATTAAAAAGTCTTATTCAAGGTAAACTCTGGAGCAAAGCGAGGAGGATCTCACCAGCTTGTCGGAGTTTATTGACGAGTGTTTCCACCACATCGTCATGGGCAAGCCAAGCCAAACACCGACTCCGTCTGCGCCCAGATCCGCTTCAACCTCCAAGAGAAGCCGGAAAGAAGACTCACCCGGAGCGACGTCCTCTAACGGGGACGACACCTCGGACATCCTGATGTCCATTGACAAAAATCTCGCCAGCTTCGACACTCGTCTGGGCCTGTTGGAAGTTCTCCACCGGGAGTTTCAGTCGCTGCGGGAGTCGCTGGAATTCAGCCAGAAGCAGGTGGAGTCTCTGGCCGCAGAGAACGCCAGCCTCAGGGAGACGGTGACTTCTCTCAACGAGGGAATGACTCGACTCACAGAGGAAAATAAAAAAATAAAGGAAACTGTGATCGATCTCCAGGCGCGCAGCATGAGGGACAACCTGGTTTTTGCAGGAATCCCGGAGCAACAAGAAGAGGATCCAGAGCAAACAATCAGATCCTTTATCCAAACCAAGCTGAAGCTACCCGAAGACGCGGTGAGGAACATCTCATTTCACCGAGTTCATCGCTTAGGTGGGAAAAGACCGGACAGCCGCAGACCCAGACCGATTGTAGCCAAGTTCGTGAGCTACAAGCAGAAAGAGCAGGTGAGGGATCGAGGTCCGGAACTCCGCGGGACCGATTTTAGTGTAAATAATCAGTTTCCCAAAGAGATTCTGGAGAGACGCAGGGTCCTGTTTCCCATCCGGAAGAAGCTCAGAGACGAAGGATCCCGTGCAGTCATCGCGGTGGACAAATTGTTCGTCAATGGACAGCTTTACCGTGACAAAAATACCACCCCCTGGCTCTACTAACCTCAGGTAATATCTATCACTCATACAGCTAATTATTGTTCAATTTACATGTTAATCTGCTATAAGCACATTAATTATGGTAATTCAGAACTGTACATTTACTGCCAGTCTTTGTAAATTTGCTGTTGTTGTTGCTTTCGTTTTGTTCTGTTTTTGTTTTTTGCCCCCCCCCCCCCCCTTTAGGGCTTTTGTTTTTGCTCTTTTGTTTGTGCTATTTCTTTTTATGTGTAGTTGTAGTTGTTTGCTTTTCTCACTCCTTTCCTTTCTAGCTGCTCTTTCATTCTATTATGCCATACCAACAATAATAGGTAGGGTACACACGTACATCCACATGACACAGACACTAAATGTCATGCACATAACACACCTACAACACAGAGCACGTTTAATCACATCAACACTCACCCCCAACTCTCACACACACTCTAAGCATGTGGACAGACATATAGGAACATTGTACACACAGATGAATTTATATACGCACACAATCTACACACAGCATGCATGCATTAATGTGGGCTTGCACACACACAAACACACACATACTTTTATAGAAACACTTCAGTAGCTTGAGCATGACCACCCTGAGGTTTGTTACGTGGAATATACGAGGAGCTGGTTCCAGGGAGAAGAGGTTGAAGGTGTTTAGCAGATTGAATGATCTACAGGCAGACATTGTCCTGCTACAGGAGACTCATTTATTAAAAACAACAGCTAACGTACTCTCTACAGTACAGTTCCCTCACGTGTACTCGGCCTGCTTCAACTCAAGACAAAGAGGAGTAGCCATTCTGATAAACAGGAAAATTCATTTTACTGCTAATAATATAATTTTAGACCCAGGTGGAAGATTCATAATAATGACATTATCTATCCTAAACATGAAGTTATGCATTGCAAATATTTATGGCCCAAACACTGATGACCCCTCCTTTTTTCATTCCTTCTTCTCCTTACTATATGATCACCTTGATAATACACTTATCATTGGGGGCGACCTCAACATGACCTTAAACTCTGGGATGGACAAGGGGGGCGGAGCAGGGAAACATAGGGTCTGGCAGTCAGCAAGAGTTGTTAAACAATATATGGAGGATTTTGGTCTTTGTGATGTCTGGCGCTCACAACACCTCACTGCTAGAGAGTACACTTACTTTTAATCTGTCCACCACTCATACTCCAGAATAGACTACTTCCTCACTAACAGCTCTATGATGAACAATATCTCAGAAACTAAAATCCATTCCATCACTATCAGTGATCACGCACCAGTATCATTTACCCTAATGAATAAGAAAACTAAACCATCTTATAGCAAATGGAGACTTAATACATCATTACTTAAAGATCCTGATTTTATCAGTTACTTCAAACGGGAGTGGTCTTTGTATATAGAAAACAATGACATACCAGGAACATCAGCATGTGTTCTTTGGGAGGCAGGAAAAGCAGTAATGAGAGGGAAAATAATTTCATTTTCATCACATAAGAAAAAGAAGGAGAGTTCAAAAATATCTGAACTAGAGCTTAAAATAAAATCACTAGAAGATGCCTACAAGGCTTCTCCAGAAGAGCAAGTGCTGAATCACATAAGAAAGGCTAAACTAGAGCTGAATGAAATAATTAACCAAAAAACCCAGTTTTTGCTACAAAGACTTCGCTTAGAGAATTTTGAACATAGCAACAAATCTGGAAGATTTCTCGCAAATCAATTAAAAGCAAACAAGGAGAAAACAACCATCTCCTCTGTTAAAGATTCAAGAGGAAATATCCTCCATGATCTTGATGGAATAAATGACACATTTAGGGATTTCTATAAAACATTATATTCCTCAGAAACAGATCCATCAGACAACAGCATTGAGGAATTTCTCAGCTACCTCAATCTTCCAAAGTTACAACAGGATCAGGAAATGGTTTTGGACGCACCCATTTCAGTAGGGGAACTACATGAAGCTTTAAAACACATGCCCAGCAATAAAGCTCCAGGACCAGACGGTTTTCCAGTTGAATATTATAAAGAATTTTGGTCTATACTAGCACCCACTTTTTATAAAATGGTTTTAGAAATTAAGGAAAAAGGCCAAATATCTCAAAACATGAATTTGGCTAGTATTACAGTAATACTAAAACCAGGAAAAGACCCCAAACTCCCATCTAGTTATCGTCCAATATCACTAATGAACGTAGATCTTAAAATAATCAGTAAAGTGCTTGCTACAAGACTAGAAAAAATAACTCCACTTATCATACATCCTGATCAAACAGGATTTATCAAGGGACGACATTCCACCACTAATACGCGCAGACTAATAAATCTAATTGATTATGCCACCATACATAACCTGGAAACTACAATAATCTCTCTAGATGCTGAAAAAGCATTTGACAGGGTGAACTGGAAATTCTTATTTGCAACATTAAGAAAATTCGGGTTTGGCTCATCGTTTATCGACTGGATAAAGATACTGTATAGCAATCCAAATGCATGCGTCAGGACAAATGATCAAACTTCTCACAGCTTCAGATTGCAGAGAGGCACCAGACAAGGCTGTCCACTCTCCCCCTCACTTTTTGCAATCTTTATTGAACCCTTAGCAGCTAGCATTAGACAAAACAAAGACATTAAAGGCATTAACTGTAGAAATATGGAGCATAAGACCAGTCTTTATGCTGATGATGTATTACTTTTCCTTCAAAATTCACAATCATCCATCTGTCAGACAATCGCACTCATCAATAAATTCTCATCAATTTCTGAATATTCCATTAATTGGTCTAAAACCACCGTTCTACCCATCAACTGTTCCTTCCATAATACTCCTGACACTGCTTTACAGTCAGGAGATATTAGATACTTGGGAATAAACATCTCACCCAGACTGTCAGACCTTATAAAGCTAAATTATGTCCCTCTACTAAAAACAATTGAGGACGATCTCACACGGTGGAAATCTTTACCCATATCACTAATGGGAAGAGTTGCAACTATAAAAATGATGATTCTACCTAAAATCAATTATCTGTTTTCAATGATCCCCATTAAACCTCCCTCCACCTGGTTTAAATCACTGGACTCTAATGTTACTAGATTTCTCTGGAAAGACAAACCACCACGGATTAGTCTAAAAACACTCCAGAAGACTAAAGATAGCGGTGGCTTAGACTTGCCTAATTTCCAAAATTACTTTATAAGCAATAGACTACAATACATCTCTAAATGGCTTAAACCTAGCTATCTAGATGAACCATGGCTTAATATAGAAGAAGCTATGTGTGAGGATATGGCAATTTCAGACCTGCCATTTATCAGCACAGCTGTCAAACGCCAAAAATGCTTTAAAAGCATTAATATCAGCTCCTCACTAATGGCCTGGTGGGAATTTCTTAAACTAACCAAATCCTTGCTTATTCCATGCAAACTTACACCTATTTGGAACAATCCCGACATCCAGCAAAACCGGAAAATGATAAACTTCCCTCAGTGGAAGAATAAAGGAATAAAACAGTTAGAACATTTAATAGAAAATGGGAACTTTCTCCCTTTTGATACAATTACTTCACGATATGAAATCAGCAGCACAAAATTCTTAGAATACCACCAACTTAAATCTATTATAGGTAAGAAATACACCCCTGATCAATTAAACTTGCAGCTACCTATCAGGGCTGCAGAATTCTTAAATCTCAATGCCCCGAAACTGTTATCCAAAATATATAGATTACTATCAAAGCTAGACGATTCCATATGTCTCCCAACTTCTAAATGGGAAGCAGACTTATCCAGTAACTTTGACCAAAATGAATGGTCACAAATCTGTTCAAATACATTTACAATGACTAAGAATTCAAACATGCAACTAATACAATTTAAAATTCTGCATAGAACTCATTATACAGGACACAGGATGTTCAGGATGGGTCTGTCACAATCAAACATCTGTCCACACTGCACTGGCAACACAATTGACAGCTACTACCATGCTTTGTGGTCTTGCCCACCTGTCCAGGAATTCTGGTTTCAGGTATGTAAAGATCTGTCAAATTGCTTCAAATGTAACATCCCTACAAACCCCAAACTGGGCCTACTGGGTTACTTGGGTGAAATTAACATAGAATTTAATTCTGCAAACTTAATCCTCACCAGTTTATGTATCGCAAAGAAAACTATCCTTCTAAACTGGAAAAGCAAACAAAGTCTGTGTATCCAGCAGTTCAGAAATCTCTTATTAGATCACATCAGTGTCGAGATGATGTCTGCCTCCTCAAGAGATCAGTCAGCTGAACTTTATTCCCTCTGGTCCCCTGTGATCAGCTCCATCACTTAGTATGGGGGGAGAATGTGACCTTATTGCGCTCGGGGTTGGTGGCCGGTTGGGGTTCTCTGGGGGCTGTGGGTCTGTGGTGGGCTCCTGGGGGGGGGATTTTGACTGCTCCATTGCTGGAGTGGCTAGGTTTCTAGCCCTACTGTGGACCTGGATGGGCCAGCGGCTGGAGTTGCCGCGCAGCGGCGGGGCGAGGTCGCTGGCGGGGGATGGGTTGGCGGGCGTGACTCCGTAACGGGCGCCTGTGCCGCCGTGGGGTGGGCTGGGCGGGGTCCCGGGCTCCGGTGCCCGGGGTTGTCCCCTGTCTCTTGGGGGTGGGGGGTCGGCTTGTGCCGGGGGGGGGGCTGGGCTGACCTGGACCTGCCGCTGCGGCGGCGGGCAGGTACGTGCTCTGGTGCCTGGTTGCGACCCTGGGACTTGTTGAGTGGGGGGTGTTTGATAGTGTGGATGGGATGTGAGTGTGTATGGAGGGATGTGTGTAGGGGGTGTGCGTTGAGGACTGGTGGCGGTACATAGGTATGTGGATGTGTGTGGGTGGGGAAGTGTGATGATGCGTGTGTGGGGGGGGTGTCGTGGTGTCTGTGGGGGGGGTAGTGCCGTGTGTGTAGGGGAGTGGGGTGATGCGTGTATGTGGGGAGTGGCGGTGGTGCATGTATACGGGTGTGTGTATGGGGGGGGAGGAGGGGGGAGGGGGGGCGTGCTGTCTGTGTGTGTGTGGGGGGGGGCAGGGGTGTATGTATGGGGGAGTGGGTGGTGCATGTGTGTGGTAGGTTGGTGGATAAGTGTAGATATGATGGATGGGAGTGGGGGAGATTTGGATGTGACGTGGGGGTCAGGAGGATGGTTTTAAGGGTGGGCTGAACGGGTGGCTGGGTGGACCTGAATGTGTCCGGAAGTGTGTGTGTGTGTGTGTGGCTGTAGGTTTGTGCTGAGACAGTGTGAGGTGCCGATGTGTGGACAAGGTGGGGACTTCATGTCCCCAGGTGGGGGTGTCCTCTGTGAGTGAGGGGGCGGTGGACAATCGGTCTGGGATTCCCCTTCTGCCGCCCCGCCTCCTCTTTGTCCTCGTGCCCCCCTTCTGCATGTGGTGAGTTGGTCCCCTCTTGGGTCAGTGATGACTCTCTGGTTAGAGTCGCCGAAGGCTCTGGTTACGGGGATGGCTGTCCCCGGCTTGTCCTGGTCCTTGGGGGGCCCTGGGAGTAGGGGGCATGCCCAGTGCTGCGGGCGGCTCACCTTCTGGAGGAAAGCTCACTTTCCTCCAGACTTAAATCCCTCAACCCCTCTTCCTCCCCGCTCCCCATCACACACAGGCAGGGTATTGGGAGGTGTGCACGTGGCGCTGGGTGGTGAGAAAGGCCATCAAGGTGGTCTTGATCGCTGCACCCAGCCTCGGCTCACCTCCCAGTTTTAATTACACTTAGACACCAAACACCAAAACACTGACGACTCACATGATTAGGGGGAAGAGCATGCGGTGTATGGTGGGCGGGGCTGCTTAGGTGGTCCCTCTCCCAGCACCGCGTGGCAATTCCCTCAGTTTTAATTGCAACTAATACATACTTCACAATCAGTCATAAGCGGGGGGGAGGCAGGGACGATAGGGTCTTCTCATGCCCCTGCTCTCGGGGCTTTACTGGGGGGGGGTACGGGTGGGGGAAGAGTGCCGTCCATTAGGCCTAAGTCTGGGCTGGCCTGGCTGTAGGAGGGTTGTCGCCGGCCCTGGGGGGGTGCTGGGTCGGCTGCATCTGTGGGGTGGTGGGGGGGACGCTGGGAGTGGTGGGCGGTAATTATGGGGGCCCTGATCGGGGCCATCCTGTCCTCTGCCCCCTCTGAGGTATCTCACATGGGACATGATGGAGGGGTGAGGTGAGGATGTGTGGGAGTGGGTGTATGGGGTTACAGATGGATGGTGGGATGGCTGGGGGGGGGATTAGGGTTAGGGATATAGGTGGGTAGGGGATAGGGATGTGTGAGGATGAGTAGATGTGTGTGTGGAGGGGTATGTTGGCGCGTGGGTTGTATTGGGGTGTGCCTGTGTTGGAGGAGTGAGGGTATGTGTGTGTGTGTGTGTGTGTGTGTGTGTAGGGGGGGGGGTGTATATGCGGAATGGGATGTGTGAGTGAGGGTGAAGTTTGGAGGGGGGCTATGGGTGGTGGAGGGGTGTTTGGTGGGGCATGTGTGGTTGGGTAGAAGTAGAGGGATGGGGTGGCGGGGTGTGAGCGTGTGTGTGTGTGGGGGGGGGGTGAGTGGCGTGTGTGGGGGCGGGGGCGATTGGGGTTCGTGTGACTTGGTATGGGTGAGTGAGTAGAGGTGGGGTGGGGTTGTATATGTTATGGATGATGTGCATGGATTGCAGAGGGTTGTGTGGATGGGGGTTGAGAGGGGAGTGCGTGTTTGGGGGGGGGGGGGGGGGGGGGGTATGCATGTATATGTGTGAGGGGAGTGCGTGTTGGGGGGGGGGGGGCGGGGTATGCATGTATATGTGTGTGTGGTTTGGTGGTGGGGGGGTGGTGTCCTGTACCCGGGGGCGCAGCTGGTGCGCTGGGGTGCGACCTGGCTGCCGCTGGGTGGCGGTCTGGGGATCCTGGTCCTCCGTCGGTGTGGGCTGTGCCCTCTGCCTGCGGGGGCGGGGGGCTGCTCACGGGCTCTTGGGGCCCTGGGGCCTGCGCTCTGTCTGCCCTAGGTGGCCGGTGCCCGGCGGGATCGGCCCTTGCCGGCCTGGGCCTGCTGGGGCCTGTTCCCCCTGACTGCGGGGGACTCTGGTTGGGCACCTCCTTCGCCACCTCCTGGGCAGATGCATGGCTGGCTCTGGAGTGGGGGGGTTGGGATCTGTACCTGGGGGTGACTGTCGGTTACCCGGGTCTCTGGGTTCTCCTGGCCTTCCTCTAGCTGTAGGCGGGCGGGGTCACATTGGCATGATCACTCTTCTCTAAACACGTTCCACTCTGAATGTTCTGCATGAATGTTCTGCATGTGTCACAGTCACTGAGTCATCCAGCAAGTTTATTCACTAACAGCAGGTACCTCTCTTTCTGTCTTTTTGACTTAACTTGCTAGTTTCTGGTCTTCATGATTGTCAACGGTTTTGTTCTCCACGAATCTAGAGTTGGCTTGTGTGGGTGTATATATTTATGTGTGTGGGTGGGTATGTGTGTGTACTTATGTGTATGTGTATGTATGTATGTGTATGGATATGTATATATGTATGCATATGTGTGAGTGTATGTGTATGTATGTGAGTATGTATATGTGTATATATGTATATATATATATATATATATGTGTGTGTATGTATGTGTATATGTATGTATGTATATCTATCTTTATGTATGCATGTATGTGTACATGTGTGTGTATGCATGTGTATGTATGTGTATATGTATGTATATATGTATATATATAATGTATGTGCGAGTGTATATACATATATATGTAGGTGGGTATGTATGTGCATATACATGTATGCATTGATCTCTTTCTTTTGTTTTGTTTTTTTTTTGTTTTTTTTATGTTCTCTTTTCTGTTCTCTTTCTGCCCCTTTCCTGTCCTTTCCGGTCGGGTCCAGTAGCATAAACTCTGTAATACAAGCTATTATCCAAAACAAATTGAAAAATAAAATAAGAATCAAGAAATACAAGGGGATCATTACATCTACAAAAGTTCCCCTTGGCAAAATAAATTTGCTCAGCAGAACACAGCATCCAGAACATCAGTCTGCTTGCTTAAATGCTGGACAAGACAAAAAAAAAAAAAAAAAAAAAAAAAAAAAAAAAAAAAAAAAGAAAATATTTTAAATCACTGTCTTAAAACATTTGAGGAACAATCAAGCCACAAAACCAACTGACAATGTATTGACTTCTTGCAAAAAGTACGTACTTCTGCAAAAGTGGAGAAAATCTCCGTTGTCACCTGGAGGGTCCTTTTCTTTTCCCCGTCATAAACGAGCTTCGTTCCCACTGGAGTGTTGGCCTGGGTAATGATGGCTTTGTCATAACCATGACACTTGTTGCTCAGCTGAGACCTGAAAAACCACCAGGACTTTACTGTCTCAAGTTTGAGACAGTGTGAAAAATTAAAGGTTTGCTGTTGCAGAATAATGAATCAGGAGCAGCATATTACTTAGTCGTGCATTTGGTTGGATTTCTCTTTTACGTAATATTTCTGTCAGTTAAACAGAAGTGGACAGAATGTTAAAAGGTTTGGTTTACACCATGCACGCAAGTTCCTCTGCTATAATCTATGTTTCTATTTCGACTTCTCCTTCCCGGTCTGTGATTGCTCATTTTCCTATCTGTATAAAGCTAGCTTAATCGTTGTTCTGTTTTCTTTCAGACTTTGACACTCCCAAGGTCACATTCATTCTCACACATCCGTGTCAGAGTTGCCCCACAGTAAAACATCTTGCAAAGAAAATGTTTCATTAAGTTTTGATACTGGGACTCAACTCCTGTGGTAATGTGAGACCCATGAGACATTAATGTTTTGTATGGAATGAACCAAAGAGGTATTAACGAGCAGTTTTAGCCTCTGGAGATGGACCAACCCTCTGCTTGCATATGCAACTGCTTTTTGATCGCATTCTTTTCCAGAAAGAAGAAAGGAGGACATTGTTACCTGAATTTTTGGTAATTACCCTCCTGCTTCTTCCAGGGTTTAGAGTAACGCTCTATTAGTTTCTTGATCTCCCTACAAACACACACATATACACACAAATCTTAAACTTCAAATACACTAACAGGTCTCATATTCTCAATTTGATGATGGCAACAAAAGGAGACACCAAGTGAAAAGATGGAATGGTTTGTTCTCACCTTTGGTCTTTACAGTCTTTACAGGAGTTGGTGGACTGAGGGGGGACTTTCTTTGGAGAACTCAGCCGGTAATGTTCCTTTTCACTGGGGCAAAAATAGGGAAAAAAAATGCTAATAAATCTGAAAATGTAGATAAAGATAATTGATGTGACTTTTAGCAGCTCAGTTTCTACTGAGAAGTTCTCCATGAACCAACTGTGCTATGTTATTTGAATCAGTACACACTTGTAACTTAAAACAATCTTAACTGCAGCTTAAAGGGGTAATATTACAGCTGAGTGCCTCAACATGCAGGTCTTTGGGAAATAATCTTAAATGTAAATGAACACTCATGCAAAAAGTTAAGCATGTATTGTATGCAGGGAGATTTGTTTAACAACCTCATCAAGCATCAATGAACAATGGGGTGATCACATTTCCATGAGGATAGGTTTACTATTTGTGGTACTTCAGTACTCCCTCTTTGCGTCTGGTTCCTCTTCCAGTTTAGACATTGTGACATTTATTAATTATGTAAACCTAACCATTTTTCAGCTATGACAACTGAACTGACAAGTTTGTCAGAGACATCTTGAGACTCTATCCCCAAAATGTACAATTTTCTGTACATCTCATACAAAATAGTGACAAAAACGGTCAGATGCGTCATCACTTGCTGGAATGTTAAAACTAACATTTCATCCAGTTTTTTTTTAGTTTTTTTTTTTTTTTTTTTTACTCCAGGTCCCCCCCTATTTTCAGCTAGATAACACTGTTGTCAAAACCCATCATCATTTTTCCGCCTCTTTAGCTTTTCATGGACATTTTCAGTAACCAAAACCAAGTCTTCCCCACAGTGTGTTTGTGTTCTTGTAGGGTGGAAAGAAAACTTACTTCTTGTCCAATATGCTCGAGATGAAAATGATCAGGAAGGTCCCCAAAAAGAGGAGGATGATCATGAAAAAGAAGAGTCGTCTCATGCCTCCCCTCATACCTCTCTCCTCCTGCTAACCTCCCCCGTTACCCCTCCTCACCTTCTGTCTCCCTTTCTCTCACTCTCTTTCACAACCTTCAGTCTTTGTCAGCTGTCTTGTCACGTTGGCAATGATTTCAGTTTTCCTCCCCCCTCCTCGCATTGCTCGCTCTCTGAACACACACACACACACACACACACACACACACACACTCTCTCTCTCTCTCTCTCTCTCACTCGAGTGTTAACCTTTTGCCTCTCTTTTCTTATGTTTTCTTTGACCTGTCTTCCCCTTCTCACCCTCTTCCTGTCTGGTCTTACTCCCCCCTCTTGAAGGAGTGAGTAACATTCTCAGTCATTTTTTCCTGCGTCTTGTTCAGGCAAGTCTTCAGCCTCTCTGCACCTTTACTTTCTGCTTCCTGTCTTGCTACTTTAGTCCAGACCGACTGAGTTGAAACAGCTGCCTTGTTGGTCCACATCCTGAATAAATCCTTGTCATGTCTCTTCGGCTCAAAGCCGCCTTCTTTCTTTCTTCTGTCTCGTTTCTTTTCTCACATGTTCATCCAGACAAACTCACAGCCCTACTTTCAGACGTTGTCCACCAGCTAGAGCTGTTTCTGTTCTCCGCCCCCGTCCCTGAGCCCCAGCCTCCTCTCTGCTTCTCCCTCCCTCCCCCAGCTGTCCTCCGCCCACATCTAAACTCCTCTCTGCTTTGCACAAAAAGTAGGCAGTAACATGAGTGCACAGTACTGAATTAGCCCACAGTTTGTCTATTCACTTGTGTGTTTGTGTGTGTCAGGGAAGCATGTCCCAGCCAATGAGAAACTGAGCTTTCCTGTCCATTAAGAGTGAAAGCGATTCCAAATACCCCCCAAACTAGCCGCTTTTACACCAATGTAAAACTTTACCAATTGACCACTGTAATAATAGGATCTGTGTGGAACTGGGAGGTAACAGGAGTCCTGGTTTTTACTGACTAGCTACACTTCTTCGTAGTGTGAAGTCATAACTCAAAGTTGTTGCTGTAGTTTGCAGGTTCTGTATTACCAGCACTCGGCTGGAAGTGGTAAACAGTCTCAGAGGTCAAGCTGAAGGAGGATAATGGTAAATCTCAACAGCACATATGGGTTGCATTTAACAATAAACTCCCACGGGTTGACAGACGCTTCCACTCTGCTTCCATCCATCTCCCACCCTGCCTTGTAGCTTTAGGTAGAAAACTCCCTGCTGTACTTTGTGCAGTTAAGCAACAATGCCTAGTGAACATGTGTAAACTAAGCAAACCAACCCCCACCTCCAAAGCACAGGGAAAAATATGGGCTTTATAGGCTACAACCTGTTTATTTACCTGAAGACACTCATGTAGGTTGCTTCAAATAAGTTTGGTTATTCCAGTGAGCAGCTGAATGTTGTCAAAGCATATCTTTGCTCATGGCACATATTCAAACTCAGGATTGCAGGCGTCTGCACAAGCTCCTGTTGAGACAAGGACAAACCCCTCAAGAGATAATGTCTCCCACTCTGACAGAAAGGCCTCTTGGAGAAATTACACTTTTTTGTTACCTTTCATGCATCACGAGACACCAGCAGGAATGTGAAGATAAATGGGAGAAAATGGTTTTCTCCTGCGAGGATATTCCATGATAATAACACAGTTGTGGGCAAAATGAACAACTACCACAAAATGCTTTTTATATGAAAGAAAAGCTACACCAACAAACACCTTGCTTCTCTGGCAATCTGCTTGACCATATAACCAGATCCAGCATCTGGATTCCCCTCATTACAAGCTGCACTGCTGCATCCCACACACAGCAGTGGGTCATTAGCCGCTTATTACACACAGTGCCATTTCCATCCCAAGACCCCATTAGCTATGTAACCAAATTAAAGCCAAAGCAGTAATTTCTCAAGATGACATACGTAATGTTGCAAAAGAGGAAACTTCTCAGAGTGCAGGTTGTGTGTCTGGAGAAAGATTAGTCTCTCAGCTTGGAGGAGCAGCGCTCGCATTATCATCAGTGATAGATGGATGTGTGATTAAGATGTCCGTAATTAGTTTGTTTTTGAAAAGAATTACTGCAAAGATTAAAGAAATGCGTGTATTTAGCTAATTTTGTCGTGTCCCCCCCCCCATTTTCTTTAACTCCTCAGTAACTCCTAGTTTGTGAGTGTTTGTGAGGCAGAAGGGTTAAGTTGGGTTTGCATAAAGGAGAGTCAATGAGTGTGTTTACATGCACACTGGGGTGCAGTTTCTGAGCAGTTTCCAGGATCTTGCCACATTCCAGAAATGGAGTTTACAGAGAAAATGAAAAAAAGCATTTACTTTTGTATCCCATTTACGATCAACAAAGTGAAATATAATCAGGATAGTTTAAAAACCAAACTATAATTCAGATACTGCTACGCGTGGAAACCAAGTGACCTACTGTCTTCTGAAGTAATACATATTGTTTGTGTGTGTGTGTGTGTGTGTGTGTGTGTGTGTGTGTGTGTGTGTGTGTGTGTGTGTGTGTGTGTGTGTGTGTGTTGCACATGACAGGAAGTCTAAAAGAAGGGTGGCAGATAAATAACAGGATAAACTGGTTTTAGGCTACTGTTGGAGAAAAATACATAACTAGAGTGCAACATTGTGATATTTTGCAACAGAAGCTTCCCAGTGACGCAAACTTCACAACAATGTTGGTAAACTTCGCTTTTTAAGAGATGAAGAAGCAGATAGTGATCTTTCCTTTTTCATTTCCTGTTAACAGGGAGATTTACAAATTTGCATTCAATACCCTGTGATGTACTAGAGCCTGCCTCTTCCTGGATGATTGCTGGGATCGGCGCCAGCTTACCACAATTCTGAATGGACTAAGGCTTAGTCCATTCAGGGTTGTGGTATTTATCCATTTTCTTAATTGCTTAGTCACTAAGCAGTTAAGAAAAGTTCTTAAATTAGACAGTTTTGGTCTAAAATTTATATGGTAGGTCTTAAATTATGTCGGCCTAAAGTTGTATGTCATATTGTGTTAAAATGTGTTGGAGAAATGTCCAAACTACAACATGATGATGGTAATTTCCTCCTGTTCCAACCCAACCATCATAATGAAGTTAGGAACCAACCGTATAACCTGTAGGAACCTTTTTTTATGGAATGGACAGGACTTAAATCTGACTTATCTTTTCTGTGTACAAAACCTTAAAATAACCAAAACCATGCAGGTTCCTTTGAAAGTGCATCAAGCTTCATGTCAGACTCATGGCTTATGTTGATACCAAGCCCGCAAAAACACAGTTTCCTGCCATTGCGAGTTTTTTCATGTGCATTACGAGCACATGAGTAAACAGGATGAAAAGGGTGTGCATTTGTTTCCTCGTCTGTAATGACAGACTACTGTTGTTCTTTACTTGAACAACCTTACAGGTACAAGACAATCTTACTATTACTTTATTACTATTGCAGTTGCCACCAAATATGTAAACAAACAAGCAACAAAAACAAAATAGGCAGAAGCAAAGCTTATATGCCCAACAATGTAGACTTACAAGTAGTTACCTTAAAATATACAAATACCAACAAAAGAACCAAATGCACTACATACACAATTTGTGACTTTTATAAAGAAAAATAATTTATAAAGTTGCACATCTCTCAAAAATAAACGGATAAATAATCTTTTTAAACAGAAATGAGGAATTACAATTTTTAACCTCATTTCTGAGTTTATTCCACAGTTGAACCCCCCCGAAAAGACAAACATCTCTTTGTTTCACCCCTTTCCTAGATTCTGGAACAATAAATTAACAACAGTCTCTGAAGTTTTATTTAGTCTGCTGAATCTTAGAGTAGTTTTGGACACAATGTGGAAGAACATTTTGTTGAGCCTTAAATGTTTTGTTTCATAGTAAACTATATCAGCAAATGTCATGAGTTTTGATTTGATAAATAATGGATGTGTATGATCATAATATCCTGCATTATTTATCAAGTATACGTTTTTGTAACAGATTGATGTCATTAATAAAGTAATAGTAAGATTGTCTTGTACCTGTAAGGTTGTTTAGGAAAAGAACAACAGTAGTCTGTTATTACAGACAAGGAAACAAATGCACACCCTGTTAATCCTGTTTACTCATGTGCTAAAAAAAAACAAAAAAAACAAAACCTCATAATGGCAGGAAACTGTGTCAAATAAGTTGTCTTTAAATTTTAGTAAAACCAAGTTTATGTTGTTTACAAATCAAAATACCCTGAAAATGTTACGTTAAGTCCAAATGGAATTAATATTGAAAGGGTGTCTGAATTTAGGTTTTTAAGAGTTATTATTGATGAAAAATTAAAATGAAAATCACATATAGCACCTGTTAAAAAGAACATTTGTAAGAATATTGCCATGTTGAGTAAAGTTAAGCATATGTTAAATTATAAGGCAATGAGAACTCTTTATTGTGCTTTTATTTTGTCGTATTTAACGTATTGTCTGGAGCTATGGGGTAATTCCTCGTCTCGTCTTCATGCCGCTTATCCGGGGTCGGGTTGCGGGGGTAGCAGCCTAAGCAGGGAAGCCCAGACTTCCCTCTCCCCAGCCACATTTGCCAACTCTGCGGGGGGGATCCCAAAGCATTCCCAGGCCAGCCGAGAGATATAATCCCTCCAGCGTGTCCTGGGTCTTCTCCCAGAGGGACGTGCCTGGAACACCTCACCAGGGAGGCATCCAGGAGGCATCCTGACCAGATGCCCGAGCCACCTCAACTGGTTCCTCTCGATGCAGAGGAGCAGCGGCTCTAATCTGAGCCCCTCCCGGATGACCGAGCTCCTCACCCAATCTCTAAGGGAGATCCCAGCCACCTTGCGGTGGCACCGTATTCCGCCTGAGGACCATGGTCTCAGATTTGGAGGTGCTGATTCTCATCCCAGCCGCCTCACACTCGGCAGTGAATCTCTCAAATGAGAGGTGGAGATCGCGACCAGATGAAGCCAACAGGACCACATCATCTGCAAAAAGCAGGGACCCAATCCTGTGGCCACCAAGCTGGATCCCCTCAACACCTCGGCTGTGCCTAGAAATTCTGTCCATATAAGTTATGAACAGAATCTGTTATAAAGGGCAGCCTTGGCAGAGTCCAACCCTCACCGGAAACGAATCCGACTTACTACTGGCAATGCGAACCAAGCTCTGACACCTGTCATACAGGGACCAGACAGCTCACACAAGGGGGTGCGAGCTGTCCGGTCCCTGTACAACCCTCCCACAGGAGCCCCTGGGGGACATGGTTGAACGCCTTCTCCAGGTCCACAAAGCACATCTAGACTGGTTGGGCAAACTCCGATGCCCCCTCCAGGACCCCAAAGAGGGTATAGAGCTGGTCCACTGTTCCGTGACCAGGACGAAAACCGCACTGCTCCTCCTCAATCCGAGATTCGACTATCCGGCGGACCCTCCTCTCCAGGACCCCTGAATAGACCTTACCAGGGAGGTAAGGTCTATTCAGGTGGTCCCCCTTCTTAAAAAGGGGGACCACCACCCCAGTCTGCCAATCCAGCGGCACTGTCCCCGATATCCATGCGATGCTGCAGAGGCATGTCAGCCAGGACAGTCCCACAGCTTCCAGAGCCTTAAGGAACTCGTCCACCCCTGGGGCCTTGCCGCCAAGGAGCTTTTTGACTACCTCAGCGACTTCAGCCCCAGAGATAGGAGAGTCCACCCCTGAGCTCCCCAGCTCTGCTTCCTCATCGGAAGATGTGTTGGTAGGATTGAGGAGGTCTTCGAAGTATTCCTTCCACCGACCCACTACGTCCCGAGTTGAGGTCAGCAGCTCCCCACCTCCACTGTACACAGTGTTGATTCCCCCTCCTGAGCTGCCGGATGGTGGACCAGAATCGCCTCGAAGCCATCCGGAAGTCTTTCTCCATGGCCTCGCCGAACTCCTTGGCAAGTTTTTGCCTTGGCAAGAGCTGAAGCCGTATGCCGATTAGCCTGTCGGTACCCATCAGCTGCCTCCGGAGTCCCACAGGCCAAGAAGGCCCGATAGGACTCCTTCTTCAGCTTGACGGCATCCCTCACTGCTGGTGTCCACCAACGAGTCCTGGGATTACTGCCACGACAGGCACCAACGACCTTACAGCCACAGCTCCGGCTGGCCACCTCAGCAATAGAGGCACGGAACACAGCCCATTCGGACTCAATGTCCCCCACCTCACTCGGGACATAGTTGAAGCTCTGCTGAAGGTGGGAGTTGAAGCTCGCTCTGACAGGGGACTCAGCCAGACGTTCCCAGCAGACCCTCACAACACGTTTGGGCCTGCCAGATCTGACCGGCTTCCTCCCCCACCATCTGAGCCAACTCACCAGCAGGTGGTGATCAGTTGACAGCTCCGCCCCCCTCTTCACCCGAGTGTCCAAGGCATGTGGCCGCAGGTCCAACGATACGACTACAAAATCGATCATCGAACTGCGACCCAGGGAATCCTGATGCCAGGTCTACATATGGACACTCTTATGTTGGAACATGGTGTTCGTTATGGACAATCCATGACGGGCACAGAAGTCCAATAACAAAACACCATTTGGGTTCAGAGGGGGGGGACCATGCCTCCCAATCACTCCCCTCCAGGTCTCATTGTCATTGCCCACGTGAGCATTGAAGTCCCCCAGCAGAACTATGGAGTCCCCAGAAGGAGCACCCTCCAGCACTCGCTCCAAGAACTCCAGAAAGGGTGGGTACTCTGAACTGCTGTTCGGCGCATAAGCACAGACAACAATCAGGACCCGTCTCCCCACCCGAAGTCGGAGGGAAACTACCCTTTCGTCCACCGGGGTAAACCCCAACGTGCAGGCACCAAGCTGGGGACTGTTGAGAATGCCCACACCTGCTTGGTGCCTGTCCTCATGAGTAACTCCAGAGTGGAAGAAAGTCCAGCCCCTCTCGAGGGTACTGGTTCCAGAGCCCAAGCCATGCGTCGAGGTGAGTCCAACTATATCTAGCCAAAACCGCTCAACCTCGCACACAAGCTCAGGCTCCTTCCCCACAAGAGAGGTGACATTCCACGTCCCTAGAGCCAGCTTCTGCAGCCGGGGATCGGACCGCCAGGGTCCCCGCCCCTTGCTGCCGCCCAGCTCACACTGCACCCGACCCCTATGGCTCCTCCCGCAGATGGTGAGCCCATGGGAGGGGGGTAATTTCTACACTACTAATTTAAGGCCTTTAATTACTTTGCAAAAGAGAGCAATAAGAATAATTAATAAAAATTCTCCTAAAGAGCATACAACAGAATTGTTCTGGAAGTCAGGATTGTTAAAACTGCAAGATTTGGTTGTGTTGAAAACATTAATAATCATGCATTAAGCTAAACAATTCTTACCACCAGGGCTGCAATTTCTTTTTATTTTAAATGATGAAACAAGTAGACGTAATAGTGATTTTTAAACAACCTTTTACAAGAACTACACTCAAACAAATGAGTAATTCAGTGGTTGATGTAAAACAATGGAATGCACTTAAAAGCGATTTTAAAAGTTGTTCAAATCCTCCTCAATTTAAATTGAAATATAAAGAGTGCATACTAAGACTGTATTAAAAAAACTGATTAAAAAAAAGAGAAAAAGGGAAAAAAAAAAAAGAGTATTTCGTACCTGTGTTTTGTTCTTACTGTTTGCCGTAGATGATGCCATCCTGTTGGTTTACATTGAAATGAGGATGGGGTAGGGTTTATAAGATTAATTCTTCTTCCTCCTCCAATTTTTTCTACTTTACATAAAATGTACTACAGTGGTTGTGTAGTAGTTGTAACTCTGGAGAATATTTTCTGGTGTCGTTTTTTGGATTTGCCAATGTATTATGGAAAAAAAGAGAATGATTTTATCATGATTTTAATTGAGATCGCTGCTATCTTTTGCTACTTTTTACTATTTAATACTTTTACACCATCTTTAATGTGTTTAATGCTTTATTTAAAGGCCTTTCAATTGTCTTGTTAATTAAATGTGCTAAATTTTTATTGCCTTATGTAAGTGTGATAAGATCTATGCAAACCATGCAATTGCCAACTCTAAGACTGGGGTTACTTTGTTGTGCACACTTGAAAAAACCGTTTACTAGAAGAGGAAGAGCAAGCTGAGATTTTGCAGATCGCATGAGGTGCAGGTATGATCATGTGTTTCCTATCTATAACTGAAAATGAAGACTACAAGCCTATCTTCCCCCCGGTACACTGCAGTGTCTCTAAATAAATGTAATCCTGTTTTGCTCTGTAATACTGTAGTATGTCGAATTAATTTTTGGAATTGATTTGTGGATTTTTTTAAGAATCAAAAATTACTTGGTGATGCCTATCGTGGCAGTAATCCCAGGACTTGTTGGACACCTGCAATGAGGGCCATTTTTTATACTTGAAAATGTCACAAGAACTTGAAGTGACAAGAAATCTTACAATAGTGATATATTTATTGCAGACAGTGGGTTTAATATAACAGTCATTGATCAGGAACACAAAATGTTTTCATTTGAATTTAACACAACATTGGGGCTAGAGCAACTGAAGGTATCTGCAGAAGAAATGTGCATATGCACACAGTTCAGCCATATTTTTCTGTTTAGCAGATCTAGTGTTAGACGTATTTCAGAGTCAGATAGGTGGTAACTTACTTGAGATAGTGTTTGGTGAAATTTCACATGCCAGGATAAACATAGTGTCAGTGAGAAATGTTATCAAACTGATTACACTTCTTCATATCACTTGTTTCATTCTTGCCAAAGGGGAGGTATAATGCTCACTCTAAATTTGTGCTGATTTATTTTCATAAGTGAATACCAGAATAGTTGTAGCAGCAAAAACAACCACAAGTGGTTTCACAGTAGCTCGGACACTTTCCTAAGATGCAGAAGCAAGCGTGAGGAACAAAACCGCTGTTCATAACTCTGATATGCTATTAAATGTTTGAAACACAACAAAGAGGAGACGATTAACAAATATGTGCTTTGAATATTAAAGCTACATCTGGAAAAGCTGACTTGGTCCTAAACAAGACATGCAGCCACGCATAAGAAAATACATTTTATTTTCTCTTGGAGGTGATTTAAAAATGATTATAATGCGCTTCTAAATGCATTTTTGTTGGGTGCTATACAATGTTTTATGCCACATAACTGCAGCTACAGCAGGTTGGGATTGTCCTGCTTCAAAGTGAGGTGTTACCAACTGGGTGTGTTCATTTCAAACTCAGTACAGTCTCCTGGAGATTAACTGCATTTATCAGTACCAGAACAGTAAGGAAATGACATCATTGTCCTCTTGAGACTTAGTTAAGCTGGCTGGAGCCTCAGAGGCTTCACACGTGTTCAGTGAATACAAATTGCTGATAAATTTGGTCTGCTGTGAATAAAAAATGTGGATTATATTAATTACATTTGTCACAACAGGAATTATAATACATTAAAGGAAATTGACAGACCTAATATGAAGTTAGTTAGTCGTAATACTTTGGTATCAGATATGATATCTAAGGCTGACCACAACTCTGTGTGGCGCTTTTTGCCTGCTATGCCTAAGACATCTCATGCCAAGGAAAAGAAAGGAAGACTCGTGTTTTAACTTCTAAAATGTGCATTTTTGTTGTATAAATTTGTCCTTGTTAAACCACATGGAGATGTTGCTCTTGGCTTCAGGTCGTCAGAGAAGAAGCGCTTTTGATTACAGTACTAAGATTAACTTCTTCAGTCCTATGGATAGATGGACGGGAAAATTCATATTAACCAGCTGCTCACGATTTTACGTATGTACAAATATTAACACTAAGATAATTCATTAAAATAAATTAGAGTACCAAAGATTGAAGAAGTGACTGTTGTGGGTCTGATGGCTGAGGGGACAAAAGATCTCCTGAACCTCTCAGTCCTACACTGCAGGGTGTTATGGAGGGGGTTTTTATTATTATTGTCCATAATGCCCTGTCGTTTCCTCCTCATCTGCTGCTCCACCACACTTGTAATAGGGTCCAGCTCCCTACGCAGCAACCTTTCTTCTCATTTAGTCCAGATGTCTACACTTATTCTCCGTAGTGCTGCTGCCACAGCAGACAACAGCATAGAAAAGCACACTTGCAATAACGGTGTGATAAAACATCTGCAGCATGTCACTGCAGACACTGAAAGATCTGAGGCACCTGAAAAAGAAAAGGCAACTTTGTCCCTTCCTATATGATGTGTCTGTGTTGGAAACCACTCCAGCTTCTGATCTAGATCTACACGCCATGTATCAGTAGTTTTGCACAGTATCCGTTTCCTCTCCATCAATGCAAACTGGCTCGCTAGGTGTTTAAGATCTCCAGAAATCCACCACAGATTCTTAGTTTTAGTGGTGTTCAGGAGAAGACAGTTCTTTTTACTACTGATGTAACTAACAATAAAGGACACCGGTTGCTTCGGGGGCTTTGGACCTGTTGTATTTCAAGCAGGCTATTCTTATTTGTCAAATGAACCACTTAAACGATATGGTGTTGAGCTGCAATTGTATAAAATTTTAAAAGGTCCAACTTAACATTCAAATCTGTGGTTTGGTTGTTTCTCTCTCATTTGGCCCATGAATGACACCTCCACTGGTACACATCATGAGCTCTGAAGCAGTTTCTAGAATAATTTAGTGATTTGCTCAAGCGGTGAGCTCTTAGGTCGTTAAGTCCCCGCACCTTCCTCAGGGGGGCAGTAATGGGGTCATGTGGCTGAGGAACAGCTGATCCCTGTACATTCCACAGCTGCTTACCATGAGGCCTGGTGCCCTCATACTTGTGTGAACTATTGCCACCCTGAATGTCTCAGAAGCACCCACAAGCATAAAATGAAGCAGACAAAAGGCTTTAGTAAAAACACACACAGTTTGTCCAAACCTGTAGCCCACACAGTATATAAGAACCTAAATGATCTTTTAGTAGGGCTCATAAATTATTTAAACATCCTGTAATGGCTGTAATGGACATGAAAGCTCTCCACAGAAACATATTACAAATGAATTTTTGATGAATCAGACCAAACAAACAAGCAGGACAAAGTGTAAAAGCTGCTGGTGCACCTCGCCAGTTTCTTACTCCAGTTCCCCAAAGCTGAAACGGACACCAGGTTCAGCTGGTTCAGCTGACAGAAAACCTGTCAGGAGCGTTTAACTTAATCTAAACAGCAGATGCTGCAGTTATACATGTACCTTAAAACTGGTTGATGTTTACAAGTATGTAACCTCTAGATTTTTAATTTCATAATGCCAAAGGAACTTGGATTGACAGATTTATTTTGTGAATCTTTAACATCTAAATAATCACTTTAGTTTTGACTGATTAATAGCCACTCAGGTTAGACTTCTCACAGCTGCTACATCCACTAGATGGCAGAAAACCCATGTAAATTAAAATGTATGTTTAGGTTAACAAATCCCTAAATATAATTTTTTAAAAACATTTCACGTTTGAAAATAGTTGAAAACTGCTGTTTGCATGTGGTGCTCTGAGATGATTTACTGGACAAACCACACGGTCCTTATAATAACAGGATTATAACTCGTTAAGCAGGAAATAGAATTATAGTTGGCAAATAAACCAGAATCTTGACAAATCATTCATATGATTCAAAACAAGTTTAGCAGAAAACAAACTTAAAGGTTTCTAAGCTGTGGGAACTCTGATACAACTTTGTCATTTTTCATTTATCCGAGGGTTTTATGTGACCCACCAGAAGATGCCTGTTCAGCCTAATTTAGTCTGCAGTCTGACAGTCACGACCAGAATTTTTTTGATCAAATAAATAGGTTATTATCAACTGTCTAACTTATTTTTAGGATGCCATAAAATATTTTTATTAAAGCTGCAGGATTGTGGCTGTCAGGGACTGAACTTAGAGATCCCCTCCTTTTATTAGCTTATCTTTAGTTTGCTTTCTCCATGTTAAAAGTATTCAAAGCCTCATGACAGCATGGTCCATAATGTTCAGTCACCATTGTCTCTCATAGGCCTGCATACTAAAGAAATACACTATTACACAATGTCACTCCCTTACAACACGGATTAATATTCTATTCCAGTCTTTCTGCTGAAGTAGTTTAAACACAATAGAACATGAATGAGACTTTCTGTGACTTTATGTACACTTTTATTGTCGGCACTTGACAGGTGGCACAGTCAGGCAGGACACAAAGAGCCCATTCACTTCTTGGTCTCCTCCTCTTTGGACAAGTTCTTGATGATCTCTTCCTTCTTGGCCTGGAGACGCTCCTCTCTGCGCTTGCGGGCCTCCTTTGTCTTGGTACGACGAGCCTCAGCCTGATCACTGGACAACAAGAAAAGAGAAGGTTGTATTCAGTAAGACTGATCCTAAGCTGGGAATATCCATGTAAAAATAAATACCAACTATTTAAATCGTTCATTCAAATCAACCGAACATCTAAAAGCTTTGTAAATATGACTCTTCACTGACTGGATCCCTAAATGTTCCTCGTTCCTCCAGTGATGCAATTAAATGTGAAAGAAGGTATTTTACCTCCAAATGAAAAAGTCTGATTCAGAGATGTGGAGAAGAATACTTACGCCAGGAGCTTCTTGCGGGCCTTGTCAGCCTTCAGCTTGTGGATGTGCTCCATAAGGATGCGCTTATTCTTGAACACATTACCCTTGGCTCTCAGGTAGAGGCTGTGATACCTGAAGGAGTAAAAAAGAGGAAAATAAATGTTATAAATAAATGATGGCTACTTAAAAGTAATAAGTGGAAACATTTCACAAATTTGAACTTCAATTCTGTTGAATTTGTGCTTAGCGACAAAGGTGAGACTTGACCAAATAAACCCAGTGGAAAAATAATCATGTTACCCTCTTATTTTCTGTTAAAATTGATCATTGAAGTAAAACAAAAACATACATGTGCCTGTCAATCTTCTTGGACTCCCTGTAGCGACGCAGCAGCCGGCGCAGGATCCTCATACGGCGCATCCAAGACAGCTTCTCCGGCATACGGGCATTTGCTGTACCCTTTCTCTTACCTGGGTACAGAGATTAAGAAAATATTAAGTTAATAGGCAGACATGCACTTATTTCAGATTAATTTTGTCATTCAAATTGTTCCTTGCCATTAACCCCCATCTTTCTCAAAGGTGTGTCTCAACATACCGACTCCCATGTGTCTCCCCTTGCGACGTGCAAGTGTGTTCTTGCGGCAGCGGGCCCTAGAGTGGACCGTAACAGGTTTGCGAATGATGAGACCATCCTTTACCAGTTTACGGATCTGCTGGCCTGGAAACAAAGTGTTGAGTTACCAAACTGCGTAAAATGAATAGAACGAGAACACCAAAGAATATTTATCCCTACAACTTTCACACTAACAAAAAGAACAGAGGAAAAAGTTTCTCTGCTTATTCTTGTCCAAACCAAAGAAAAACAATGTTTTTGGCAAATAGTTGAGATGTTAAGAAAAGGTAATTCAATTCAACTTTATTTATATAGTGTCAAATCACGGCAATGCCATCTCAAGACGCTTTACAGACAGAGGGGAAAACATAATGAAAGCCTAATAATAGTGTCACAACAGTGAAATGGTTCAAATTTGAAACAGTGGCGTTATTAACCCCTAATTTGGTTTTACATATGCAAACCATTTGGTAGAGATGGCTGAGGCAGGTTTTTTTTTTTTTTTTTTTTTTTTTTTTTTAAATTAATCAGTTACTGCAAATTTACCTTTACCACATGGTAGACCCACACATTAAAGGGTTACAACCAATAACCAGTATGAAGGTGTCAACAGAAGGAGATTTTATTCAACTACGTAATGTCAAACTTCAAGTCAAATGTATATCACTATACTAATTGGATCTAGGCTTTTATAAAGGTTTGGTCCAGGACATCTCAGCCTAGGGTGTCAATATTACAGTTAACAGTACAGTGAACATCTGAATCCATCATTTACTTCAATTATGTGCAGAATAAGATGTAATAAACCATTAGCATTAACACAGCACATTAACATTAGATTTAGATAGTTCTTTATTTCAGCCAAAATAAAACAATTTAATCAACAGGTTAAAAAAGTAGCAATTATTATAGAGTCCGAAAAGGAGCAGGATGAAGCAATGCTCATGTATTCCTGTCCCCCTTTACAATTATGATCTTTTCTTCCTTGCAGTTGTTAAAATAATCCCTTAAATAGTCCGTTTTCTTCTTTTTTTAATGGAAAAGTAATAACTAAATGCAAAATATAATAAATATAGACATGTACACACACATACTCGTGTACACATCTGCATATATACATACACATATACATATGCACATACACTCCCAGGCACAAAGCAATAACATGTATACCTTTATAGGTGATCATACACCTATCTATACACCTATCACATATATATTTATGTACATATCCACATCATACAACTACAGATAAACTTGCAGTTGCACATACCCCGACACATGTGCATATACTTACATACATTCAGTTTTATTAAAAGTATAACTTTATATACCTATTTATCCTATTGGTTTATACGTTCATTTACATTTTCTAAATAACTTTTGACTTTTTTCTTAAAATGGATGATGGAGGAATAGTCTTTAATCACTTGCTTTTGGAGGACTGTGATGAAGCCTTTGGAGCTGGACAAAGCAGCCACGGATTTTACCAGTGTGTAAAGAGAAACCAGTTCAAACTGGTGCAATACTTACGGGAATTGGCGTTGGCGATCTCATTGGTCTCATTGGGGTCCAACCAGACCTTCTTCTTCCCGCAGCGCAGGACGCTGGAGGCAAGCCTCTTCTGGAGCCTGAGCATGCTGCAGGCCAAAAGAGACAGACACTCTTTCGGTAAATATTGGTGTGTTGAACTGGAATAAAAAATGTTGCACCACTAAAACCAGTATGTGTTAGCCGTTCAGTTACTATCCAGCCGGTGGACTGCCAACATGGCCGATCCGTCAGCTACATCGTGTCATTTAAAATCACGATTAAATGTAGGGTTTGGGGTTCAGAGCGGCCAAGTTATTGTAGAATAATAATGCAGAATGAATTCGGGTGTCGTAATAAATAAGATCTAGTGGTCATGTATGTGTTTAAACTGTTTATTTGAGACTTTTGTTGAGCCATTAACATCACTCCTACCTCATGGCTGCTACTTCAATAGGAAAAGGAAGGTTTGGGGGACGGACTGGAATGAACCATTTTACAGGAGAGTCCAACTGAGATCATAAAACAACTTGATGGAATACGCGCCATATTTTATGGCTCTCATACTTGTTCATACCACAAAATGTAATGGATAAAAAGATGGATGGACAGAAAGTAAACCTGTAAATGTTTTTTTTGTAAGTTAACTTCGATAAAGCCCCCCCATAGAAATAATGGTAATAACCAGTATCTGAACAATGCATTGTGGGTAAAGTAGTGGAGTTGTGTAGTCTGTTGTTGAACCGCGTGAGGGCGCTGTTGACCACACAAATATCAGTTCTGCTAATTAACAGGATTATGTATGTTTTATGTTGCGTTAATGCTGAGTGTTATATCAGTAAAAGTAAGTTCCTTTTTGTTGTTGTTGTTGTTCATATTTATTTTTATTGTATCTATATTTGTGTGATTAATCAAAATCCAAAAAATGTAATTCTACCAGCTCTTTTGCAGAGCTTTTTGACGTGAAGCTTTTAGATTTGCGATGGAGCAGCTCTTCAAACATGTAATTAAACTGGCCCAGCTTGTTATAAGTAAGGTAATAAACATAAATATAATAGTTAGAATAGAATGTTTCAATGTTATATTAAAATATGTAAACACTAAGAAGGTTATATCTTATTAAAAATGTCATTCTTGTCTGTTTTCATATCTGGTTAGTGTTGATAATAATACGTATTATTTTTTTTATTTTTATTTTTTTAAAACGCGCTTAATGCCTCAAAAATATGTTTTAAAAAGAGAATATTCTGGCTTTAAAAAGGCTTTAAAAAGCAAGAATATTCTCTGAGCTTTACCTGTACCTTTGAAAGGTGTTTTCTTTTTTTTTTTTTAAAGGAAACTTTGCAAGTAATTGAAGTGCATGACATCAAAACTAAAAATATCCAAATACAAAGATAATGTCTAAAAAAATGCTGCTCTTCTACAGTAAAAACAAAACAATAAATAAATAAAATATTTTGAACAGCTCAGAAAATGTAAAAAGATTAGAAAATGGTGCTTTTGCATCTTTGAGTGGCCACTACTAAGAGAAAAAAAAATGTGGAAACAGTGTGCTGGTGTAGTAGGTGGGTACTTATGAAGAATCATGTAAAAATAGGCAACTGGTACGTTGCCATTTGACCAGCTACTTGTAAAGGTCTGTTTTTTTTTGCACCCTTAACCCTCTAAAGCAGCAGTCCATCACCATAGCAATACGGTGTGGGTGCATGAGGACCACTTGTGTGACTTCTTCACGGCAGGTAACCAAGAATACCAAATGAAATCATCAAGATCTGGAAAAGCGTTCAACAGCTTCAACTGTAGTCTCTGCAGAAGAATGCGTCATCCAGCAGGACAGCTGCACTATAAAGGCCATAAAGAAGCAAAAATGTATGCTGACCCATTGTCCTTTCCTGCTTCCATCATGCTTCTTTGGTTTTGTCATCATCTTGCAGTGTTACATGAAAAAGCAGCTAGAAAATTAACTTCAAGCTTTGGCTGTGCAGCCAAAACATAAATATCTTACCTGAAGAAGCTGTGAACAAATAACTGCAAAATGTTGATGAAGTATCTGGTTTGCATTATGAGGACAAAGTACCCAAGACCAGTTAAATCTGAGCCTATTTCTCCAACATGGGATCAGAGCCATACTTAATGAGTGTACATAGCTGTGTTTTGTCTTATTACTGCTGAATACTCTGTTAACTTGTTGAACTTATCCCTGACACTGATGCACTCATCTTGATTTTTATGCAGTTTATTCTCACATCTTGGTCTGATCTCGCCCATTCAACTTGTTTAGAAATCAAATACAATGAAAATATCAAAATATCCACGCTCTAAATTGAGTCATGCCTTACCTATGGTGAAAGGTCATCCATATCTAGTTTATTTTCAGTGACCATCCAACATACTGGTGTGCCAATTTAACCACATAACCACCTCAGCAGAGATGAAAAGTTCCCTATCCTTCAAAAGACGTATGAATCACTGCTGTTCAGAAACGGTGGCAACAATATGACCCACATCGTACAACATTATTTAATTGCTCAGATGTTTTAGTAAGGCATCAGTGTCTTCTGAATCTGAGGTCACTTCGTACCACCAGTTTCAAGGAAGCAGCAGCGAAGACACTCAACACATAAAGAAAGAAAATCAAGTGGGTCATAAGGTTACTATGGACCCATTTTCCAGAGTGGTTTAATTCTCGATTTACCAGGATGTGTCTATGATAGTGTCTCTGAAGTGACATCTACAGATGATTATTTCATTGTTCATGAGCTATAAAGTAATTATTTAACTGCACAAAGAAGGAAACGATAGTGTGAGAAAAAAAAAGTCTAAAACAACATGAGGAAATAAAAAGGTATATTTACATGATGGTATTGCTCATGGTGGTGACTTTATACCTATTCAGTTCCTGCAGTTGTGAAGACAAGCATCAGTAAAAGGCCAGAGACATCATTGTACACTGAAGACAGTCTTCTCTGACTCATCACACTCACCTTGGGCAGAGAAATGAAAAAGAGCAATCCATCTGAGAATAAGTGAATTGTGCTGCACATAAGGCTTTTTCTCTAAAGGAGTACGTCGACCAGCTGCTGCTGCTGCAGAGCCGTACGGACTCAGAGAAACATGACTCTTATCAATGTACACTATGATGATGAATCACTGCTTTACAAAAAAAAAAGAAAAACTTTGTATGATGCTTCCTCCCACTAGTTCACCGAAAGATTCAGCTGCAGCAGAGAAGGAGGAGGTTGTGGGTGCTCTGTCCAACGCCATCAGCTCCGTTGGCAACGTCACACACATTAGATGTCACACTATGCTTTGTAATTTCTGTGAGGAGTGGGTGATTGCCTTTTTAGTTTATTTAAATTTGCATAATCCATATGATATCATCAGTGATTTAGGGCTTTGTAGTAATTCAGTTTCATTTGCTGTTTTTTGTTATCAAAGAATCAGCAAACTTTCTTGAGGATCAGCCACCCTGATGTCCCAGTTTTTAGCTTGGCATGTTGAGTGAACATGACAAATTTACATTATAGAAGTTAACAATTGCTTATCATGTTACTCTATTTTTTGTTTTTTATTTGTTTTGTTTTACATAATTTTACACAATTTTCAGTGTGTTTCTACTTATGGTTTCGGCGTCTCCTTGACTTTGTTGTTTACACTAATTAATTTGTAAATCACTGTTGATCAGCCAAACTGCACAAACTGATTTTGTATTTTTTACGGCATAAAGGAAAGCAGCAGATCGAAACATGCTTATATCTGACCAACGGCAACAAGGCATTTCTACCAGCATCTTTGTTTTGCTTTAGGCGGCGATGTCTTGGAGTATAGCTAAGGGTGCAGCATAAATGCTGTCTAGTTCAACAACTTATAAACAGTTGTTCACTGTGATCACTACACATGAAAGGAGTCAGGTATCATCAAAGTTTTTTTTAATTGTATCAAATGCAAATGACAGTAGGTACAATGTAAGTTCAGTCTCTTGTCCAATGATACATTTAAATGTGGGCTCAGCAAGATGGGGATCAAAACATCGTCCTTGGATTGATGCACAGACTCTCTATCTCCTGACTCATTTTTCTTTTGTCCAGCTATAATAAATCTTGCTATATCTTGAGACTGTGTCATGAAATGGCTCTAAGAGTCATGGAAGGTGCCAGAAATGTTGTCATCAATTCATCAAAATAGGCAAAGATAAAATATCACCTAACTGGCTTGTGCAACTTCGGTGGCAAATAATGACAAAAAATAAAAAGTAAATCTGCTTAGAAAATTTCAGCAATTTAAAAAAAAATGCTCCCTGAATCAAAATCAGAAATTACTTTATTAACAAGTAAATGAAATTAAATGAAAAATACTTTATTAATCCCCAAAGGGAAATTCAATGAAACGATCAAATAAATTCATAAAACGATGCGTTCAAGGAGCAATAAATGAATAAATACACAAATCATGCCCAGTTTGTGAGTTTTTACCACATTGACACAATTTTCTTTTATTTTTGAGTAATACTCACAAAACAGTGTTTAAAAAATGTCCAAAACCTTTGTTTAGACATCTTCCTGAAACTTAAGATATTCTTGCTTTCTCCTGTTTCTGTATCCGGACTTTTCTTATATCGCTTTTGTCTGTACAGTTTAAAATGAACCAGCAAACTGTCCTCCGAGAAATATCATGATGTTTTATTTTTAAACAACATAGAACATTTCATTGATTTTAAATGTTTCTCTACATACATTAAGGCCAATGTTGGTATATTTACCTTTTATTCAGTAAGGCAGAAATCTGGGAGCTGTTCAACAACTCACTCAGAGGCCTTTAAACTGTACATATTGATAATTCCCTATATTTTTTCAGGACACCAGCAAAGCTCTGTCTCTGCTGGAACATTCAGTCAGCCCTAATCCCATCCACAGTGGGGTCAGTGTTAGGTCAGTTGTGGACCTGGGTCCCCGGAGAGCCTGTGTGTTTTGCTTAAGGCAACATCAGCATGAGTCTCCTCTTCTTTAAATCTCATTGGCTTTGGACACAGAATCTCCCTGCTGCTGCAAAAAGCTTAAGATAAAGCTGAGCTATTCTCCCCTTCCAATCAGCCCTGCAGGAACTCGGGTTTTTGAATGTCAATGTGGAGAGAGCATTGGGCTGAATGTCTCCAGCCTTCATCACTGGAGCTCTGCTGCTTCCCCATCACTCAGTAAGTAAAAGGTGGCGTTTATTCAACGGGGCGTGGACCTCGGCTCCAGCTGGAGTCTGTGGAGCACAGAGGGGACAGAAACGACGTCAAGACACGCAGAAAGCCACAGAAACACACCGGAAGTCAAAGGACTCTGCTTTCAGAATTAAATCAGCCTGATTTCTCTCATGGACGCTGTTTTCAGCAGTTTGCTGGATCCGATTTTAAGTAGTTTCCCCGACAGTTCTCATGTAAATTTGGCTTTTTTTTCTTTTTTTTTTTTCTTTAGTGTTTGTAACCTTTGTCTCTTTATGTCATCCTATACTGGATGGAGATCAGGGTTTAACAGGATTAAAGTAGTCTGCTTATTCCTCTTGTTTTAATTTGCCCTCTGTTCTGCTGAACAAATTTATTTACTATCGATCAAACGGTTCTATCATCATATCCTGCTGCTGAAACCCGTCTTGAGGGAAACACAAATTGATGCAATTATTACTTTATTGTATTATTTGTTCTTCTAGGTCTAAGTCTCAACTGAGTCCACACTTGATAGGTTCATTAAATTGGTGAAACAAGTTTCCTTTCCATGAGTTTTACTTCCATAACCGGATGCGTGTTTGCGTCATTCCGCTATCTTGACTCTGTGTTCAGGCTCGGTGCGCCAGTGTGTAAAGCTCCAGGCAGCTGTTGCCATTATTTTACCAGCCAGCTCACATACATCAGCGGCCTTACCCTTCCTGGACAGAACAGAAAAAAAGAAGATGAGACAGTCGGCACCATCATAAACACACGAAACTGAAATAGATTTTTTTTTCTCCCCAAAAAAGTGAAATCAAATGGTACAGAAAAGTAGTATGTCCAGGACGCCTTCGACCTCAACCCAGGAGATCCAAATGGACATGTTTGACCATCATCCACACACCCAGGTAAGACCACAGACTTAGGTTTTTGTTTTGTTTTGTTTTTTTTTAAAAAAAAAAAGGGGATTAGATTTATTAAATTAGATGATTAAATTACGCAAATTAAAATAGGAAACACATTGTTTTTAGTTCTGATCCATTTATGCAACAGATGCTTTTCAGCAGCAGCAAAGCTGCTTCACTTGTGAATTAACAGGTTGTTCGACAAGCAAGTCGCCGAAAATGCTTGTGAACACGGAATATAGCATTTATTTAGTCATATTAGCTGTTTTAAAATAAAGAATAATAATAATATGTTGTATGTTTCCTGTGTTCGACATAACTGCGTCTCTGGTGTGTGTTGTCTGTACTTCTGTCGGGTTTGAGTCGCTGCTGTGATGTAAGGATTGTGTTTATGATGTCTGACCAACAGCTTCTTAGGAAAACCACACCTTTATTTAATCAGACTGGGATTAAGCTGAAAAACTGTTCTAAGATAAACAGATGGAGGAGATTCTGCTTTATGTTATCTGTCACAGGATGTTATGCTTTTCACTTATGTTAGGGAGAATAATTGTTTTGTTTTTTTTTAATTTAAAGACATGAAATCTGTTTTCTTTTCTAGTTGTAAACTAGAATAGAAATTTCTCTCATGCTGTTTCCACTTTTTCAAAAGTTGACACAGTTATTCACAATTTCATTTCTCCTGCCTTGATAGTGTCAGTCTTTTTATAGCCACAAGTAGGTTCTGGCTTTTTAGAAGTCGCTTGGACGTTTTTGGGCATGTTTAGTCATAAATCTGTAAATGGATGAAAAAAAGTAAGATGAGAAAATCTAGAACAAACACACCCACGCTGAGCTCAGTCATTGTCTCTCTGGAGAAGGAAAAAAAGAAACATCTCATCACAGACTACCAGCGCTTCAAACCATGCCAAGTCCTGCTCTCTCCTCTTTACTCCCACTCTTCCCAGCTCCCTCTCATCTCCTTCTTCCCCCTCAGCTCTTATGATTCCTGCTCCATCCTTTTGGAGTTTGCCTGCTGCTCTCACCATCTCACCTTATCGTATCTGTTTTTAGCAGTCAGATCTTCATCTGCTGAGAGGCTGCAGTGAGAAACAGATGGACAACCTCCTTGTGCCAGGCAGCAGGGGTTGTATACGTGTGTTTTTATGTGTGTGCTTGGCACTTCTGATCAATCAAACAGAAAGCTCATGTTGCCACGCAGGAGGTCACACTACTGAATGCATTTGTAGAAAGTGCAGCTATAATATCCTGTAAGGGAAGATCAGATTTTTTTCTGCTCTGACTCAGAAGTAGACATTAACATTACCCGAGAACTCATCCAAATTCAGCGCTTGAAGGTATCTTAGATTAAAGATTGTACCTGCTGGCCAAAGTTAGATTGCAGATCAGTGTGAATATCTGTGAGCAGAATAATGTTTGTAGGATATTCATGAGCACGCTGCCAAGACCCCCCCTTTTTTTTTTTTAAAAGCCCCCTGTTCACTAAAAACACCCTCTTTAATTATACTGTTAATCTGGGAGGATGTTTACCAACAGGAAACCTCCCCGCCCCACTTCCCTGGCATTTCTCTGACCTTTCCTGATCCCTTACAGGAACCACCACCATTCAGTTGCAGAGGGACCACTAAACATGCACACTTAGATATGAAGCGGTACCCAGACACAGAACTTCCAGTAAAGCATAAGTTTACTTCATCCACTGATTTCCTGTGAATTTGGTCTTATTGCAGTTTCTTAATATGGATATTGCATTATTTGTTCTTTTTTTTTTTTACATTTCTGTTGCTGAGATAAAACATCTACAAAAAATTATGGTTTCACATCCATTTCACTGCATCTCAGTTGAATTAAATTTGTTCACGAGCTATAAGGCTAATTTTTCAAACACTTCACATCTTCAGGTCTTAGAAAATAAAACGGTGAGCGATCCGCATTTTAGATGAAATTCTCTTAGTTTTTTTTTTTTCTTGTGCACTAATTCATATTTCAGATAAGAAATGATAAATAGTCGTCTAAGTTGGTTTAAAGAAAAACACATCACCTAACACAACTAAATGGCATCACCACCTTAAGCATGTTTTTTTTATGTGTGATTTCTATGGTTTTAAACTGTTTGAATGTCACTTGATGGCAAAAAAAAAATTATGCAAAAAGTTTGGAATCAAGGCTAAATGTGTTTCCTGAATATTTCAATTAATAATTCCTGTAAATCTTAATGAACTCGAAGGTTTTGGGGGGGGTTAGAACCATACAAGTTGTCTTGTTTTTACACAGTGAGTCTGAGAGCAACAAAGAATCCTCTCTGAGGAAGAAAAAAGGGAACCTTTATATAACTAAATGAATAAAAAAAGGTGCTGTTAAGGTTCTAGCAAAAGAAAGAAAGACAATCAACTTGATACATTTAAAAGGAAAAATAGTAAACTAACATGGAGACCAACAAGAAGTGAGCCAGGATCTTCGGATTTAGACATTATTCTGTATCTCTTCAATTATTAACAAGCCAATAGCTTTGATCTTAATTGTGAACATCAATATACTATTAAATTGGAAGATGTGTTTTAAGACAAAGCATGTGAAATAGACATGCAAAAATCAGCTCCTTTGTTTGGCAGTGAAACTTGACCCCATTTTCCTTTTTCGAGTTCTGTCAACAAGAGCTGCGCAGAAGAAATCATCACCTTTGCCACAGATCAGAATATGTGTCCATTAATGCAGCGGTGCAGCATCATGCAATCTGCGGTGTGAAAAGAAAGGACTGAACCAGTGTAAAAGTTAGGAACTTTTCTTTGACACCACTGTCTCACTAAATTTTGCACATGGACACAAACAAACTGGTCTCCATTTTATTTGGTTGATGAAATGTTGCTACCAGTGCACAGCATTTTTTTTTTTTTTTTAGAGATTTAATGCAAGTGGTCACAATTGCCAACAGTGATGTCATGCTCTGCTTTTGCATTAGCGTCTCACTGAACACCAGTAGCTGCTGTTGGGTATATCACTGTGATTCGGCTGAAATCACAGTTTTCCTGTGAGAAAATCAGAAAAAGAAAGTCTGCACAGCAAAACGGGTTGGGAACAGAACCTGCTGTGCTACAGGAGGTTTTGGACAAATTCAGATGAATGAATGGTCTTTGTTTTTGGAGAGCAGCAGCTTGTAACAGATGTGGTTCTCTTTTATCTGTTGTCACTGAAAACCTCTTGGCTGCGGTTTGTTTTTAACATTTGCAGCAGCAAGTGCAACAGGCAATGTTTGTTTAAAGGCAGGCGCGACGGCCTCATTCATCTGAAGACCTCAGTGTGCTCCGCTGAGCATCGTGTGACAGCAATAACAAAAAATACTGAGTAGACAGCAATGATTAGGGTTTGCTTGTGAATCCGTTACCAGGTATCTGCTGCAGGTATAAGAAGTGTGCAGCTTCCCCTGTGTTTACATAGGTGTGCATGTTTGTGTGGGAGATTGTGGGTCTGACGGGTGTACTATAAAAAGCATATGTGACAAGTTGCGGATGAAGATAATTGCTTCTCATAGTGTGAGTGATGAACCAAACGCTGTACAGATTGTTGCCGTGAGGTGACTCATACATAGTTGAAGTGCAGCTTAGATATGTTTAATCTACTGAATTTGATTATGAGTAACATCAGGTGCAGGAGCTGCGTGCAAACACAACTTAATGTGCATTGTTTTCAGACCAATACACATGAAGCTAAAAAGCTTTGAACCACAGAGGGGGTATCTGGACTTGAACCAGAGACCTCTTGATCTGCAGTCAAATGCTCTACCACTGAGCTATACCCCCAGCTGTCTATACCTTTTAGTGACAAATTTTTATATAATCTATTACCTGCCCTTATTTCATGTTTGAATGGCCAGTTTTCTCATGGCTAACAAATGTGATTTGTCAGCATTGTGTATCCATGGCAATGTAGGCTGCATGGGCCCACATCACCATGATGCAACGCGTGGCCTCTGCCAAACCCAAACAGGCCATTTTCCCGAGCTCACATTACAAGTCCCAGTTTGCATCAGAACATGAAAAATGTCATGTGATGAACGCTGTTCATGAACGCAGTGGGTTCGTTTTCTCTAGTTGACTTCCTCCGTGGTCTGGAACTCTTGCTGCTTTTATCTCTGGCTCAATCTTACAGCCTGATCATGTTCCGGAGCTTTTACCAACGCTACTGCAAATGTGAAGAGCGAGCAAGCTCCCTGGAAACAAGATTTTCTGAAAAATATGTTAAGTTAATTATTGGACAGAAGCACAATTAAACCGTCTCTGTTTTTTCTCTATCTTTCCACCCCCACCCCCCACCCCCCCTCTCTTGCTCTTTGACTTTTCAGGGAAAGTATGCCAAAAGGAAGAGCCGATTTAAGCGCTCAGATGGAAGCACCTCCTCTGACACCACCTCAAACAGCTTTGTCCGACAGGTAATCTTTTCCTTAGACTGCTAATCGGAGCACCAGACGTCAACTCTGCTCCCATCTCATTCAATGAAAAATGGTTTAGTTCACTTTAATTAAAGTGAGGGCTTTCAGTGCCAGGAAGTCAGTGGCTTTGCATCACATTGGAATACTGTACATAACTTCTTTGTCTCTGCAAAGAACATGTTGAGAATGATTATATCAGCTAAACTTTCTGGAAGGAAAACCTTAAATTGCCCAGTAGAACTTTCTAATCATTAAAAACAGGTTAAATCTGCAGCTTTCAGTGTAAATTCACGGCCTTTTGGTTTTTTGAGCTGAACTTTTGATAAGCATTGCTTCTCAGACATGAAAACTTCCTGTTTGTCTCTGCTATTTATTGTCACATTTGTACTGTAGCTATAGACCAGGTCCACTCAATTCGATTCTACAAGAGCCGCGGCCTGGCAGCTTTTTCTGCAGTTATCCCTCAAATGTACGAGTCATTGCGCAGAACTTCATTGGTTGTTGGATGCTAGATGCCCGAACAAGCAAAGACGTCATTTCAGAATGACGTCTTTTCACAAAAACTGCAACAATCAAGGAGTATCTCATATTGAGTAATTGAAATCGGGTGTGTTGAAGCAGAGAAACATTGAGAATTTTCTGGGCTGTGGGCTTTGTAGGGCTGAGTTGAACATGCTGTAGAATAAAGATTTCAGCTTTTCAACTACTAATCTAAAGAAAAAAACAAGCAAAGTGATGCCCATTTGACATTCTTAATATATAGTTTTTCCTTGTAATAAACATGTGATAATTGGCTAAAACTGTCATGATGTCCTCACAATACAACATGAGACAGGAGGAAATCTGATTCCTTATTGTGCTCCTGATGCCATTTGCAAGAATCCACCGTGCATTAATTAAAACCAGTTAGAGCCAAGAGGAGTGTCTAATTGCCACTTTTGCAGTTTCCATGGTTACAAGCTCTTGAGTGCAGAACAGCCTGTATTGCTAAGAGGGGATTTTGAGGAAGGACTGAAGCACAGCAGAGAGGGATAGAAGAGGTCTGCAGTTTTTTTCTACACAAATTTTAAAGTTCATGCTTTAACAATTAAAATTCATGGTCATTATAACATAAAACATGTCAGAATTTTATTTCTAAAACACACCCACACAGCTAAAACCAAATTAAATGGTGATAATGCATGACGTCTTTGCACAAAAACTGCAACAATCAAGGAGTATCTCATATCGAGTAACTATTCATTCATTTCTGTCAGGTGTGTTGGAGCATGGAGACAAAAAAAAACCTTGAAGGATAGTGGCCCTCGAGGACTGGAGTTTGACACCTGTGCTCTAAACATTTTAGTCATGCAGTCAAGCCAGCTGAGAGTTTAGTTTCCTACATATGTTTTACTGACGGTAAAATCTCAAAAACTCACAAGGCAATCTTTAAATAATAAACAGGCTCCAGCTCTGGTGCTACAGAGAGCGGAAGGGATTTGTTTTTGCTGCACTGGTGGCATCTTCAGTCCTCGCTGTTATTACCACGTCACTTTCCATGCCAGATTGCCTATTTAGATAATACGGGTGCCAAAAACCCCTTTATTTTCCTGTCTTTAAACTAAACACACCTTTGCTGTCACGCTATTTTGCAACAAGCAGCTCACAGTCTTTGCGCATTACATGGTGTTGATATGATCACCAATAATTACTGAATCTCCTGTGGCTACACAGCAGATTTAGTTTAACACAGTTGAACGCGTCAGTAGAAATCCTCCTCCCCCCACAGCTACTGATAAAAACCATTTCTCAGGTGTTTAAACCCATCCCACATTTAGCCCATCTGACCTCGACCTCTTCTGCTGTGTGGATATATTGGCTTTGTTGATCAATAGGTTTAGACAAACCTGTAAATTGTCAGGGGGCAGAGATGAATTTTCCTAGTAATGGCTGAAGAGGAGGTTTGGTTCAGCCATTACACACTGGTGACCCAGGCAACAGTCCTTGTCTGGACATGACATTTCTCAGAGCCACGCTGTGTCTCAGTTAACCGAGCTTCCCCTTTTCCGCCTGACCTCTTCATTTGCGAGAGGAAATGATGTGCCCCGCGCTGAATGACATTTACTTGTTCGTCGCTGGTGTTGCTTTAATAAAAAAAAAAAAAAAAAAAATCTTACCGCTGTTGGTGAACACAGGGATCTGAACTCTCCCGTGGCTTCTAAAGGTTAGCTGCATTCTCACCTGCATATATCCCCCTCCCACTGCCTTGTCCTTCATTAGCTCAGGCTGGAGAAGAACTCCACGTATTCAAGTCTGTAGGGTGGGAGGAGTCATAATCTTTCTCGCCGTATGAGGGCCATGTCACTTGTTGGAAGAATTAAATATGCTTCCATGTCCAGTGTTACTGCTCTTCATATTACTCATCTTTGCTGGCATTGGGAGGGTCACTGCATTGAGGCTTTTTCCATGTGAACACAAATCATCATATAGTGTAGGATTTGGTCCATATAGCTGATATTAGCAGAACAACTGAAAGCAGGGCGCTCTATAGGCTCTACAGTCTCACACACGCCTACGCAGGCGCACACTCATTCACTGCACACACAAACACACGAAAGCCACAGTCAACCAACGGTAGAGCCGGCTGGTACACTCGGCCTGGTTTCCATAGCAACCGGGCTACTGAATCTCCTTGTGTGCAGGCACAGTGGGATGGAGAGACGAAGCAGTGGATGTTTCGATGGGTTTGTGTTTGCTTCTGAGTGTGTATGTGTGTGTGTGTGTGTGTGTGTGAGAGAGAGAGAGAGAGCATGTGTGGGTGCGGCCTACGTGTTTGTGCTGTGTTAGTTTGTGTGTCATGTTCAATAAATACATACTCTGTCTCCAGGTGTGCAAAATCAGACTGAATGGTGCTGCTGGGTGAAGTAGACAGCAGGTTTCCTGTTGTTTTAGGCAAAGTTGTTAGAGAAACAAAAAATTGATTCTCTGAATCTGTGAAATCAGCAATTACACATGAAAACAATCATAAAATCACCATCAAGTAGCATAAAATCACAGTGTTAGTTTGGAAAAACTCATATCAGGTGTCAATAGATTCCCTAAAAGATGAGGCCCACACAAACAGTCCTTCAGAAGACCTAAAAGCCAAACTCAGCTTGCAAATTAGACTAAAAGCAGCTAATGTGATCTATTTAACAATTTGAGTGGAAATCATTGATAAAAACAATGTGGGTAAAATTTGCAATATGGATACAAACATGGAAGTCAGTATATAAAGCTGAGGTGGAAAAACAAAACCTCTTGTATTGGTCAAAAATAAAAAAAAATTAAAAAAAAAAAATTAGGACTTTGATATTGTTGTTCAGTAAATAAAGGGATTCATATAAATCCTATTAGAACAGAAGGAGCCATTTGTTGTCCTCAATAAAGAAGTTCAGGATTTTAAGGGTTGATGTGTTGAATTTATTTAGACTCAGTTGTTCCCTCCACTGGCAGCTTCAGGAGAAGATTGATTGTTAGCAGTTCTGTTTTTTCACATTTCACAGCCGATTGTATCGTCAGCATCATTAAATATAGGGGAGGATGAGGCTGCTGGGGTTATGTCCACAAAAACTATTGGCTTTGTGTCAAATGTCGCCCTCTAGTGTTCAGATTAGACCGCTCTTCCATGGTCACCATCAGCCTTTCAGCCACAGGTTTCTGATTATGTACTGCCCTCATTTTTGTACTTTACAATTTCGTACAACAAACTGATCCCCAAAGTATATCTTACAGTTAGTGTTGAGGAAATAAGTAATATTTATCAGAAGTACAAGAGGTTATGGATAACATATTTTGAGCTGCAATATTAAACAAATACTTCAAAGACTCAAACCATCAAGCACCAGTTGCTTCAAAGTGATTATTTTCTTTTCTTGTTGTACTGAACCACAACCCCCCCACCCCCCACCCCCCACCCCTGGTCTTATCCCCTTTTCTAGAGTAGAGACATAAAGATGTTGGTAAGAATGAAATCAGGACAGAGGCCAAGAAGAATGGCACAAAAAGACTGGAGGGGGGGGGGGGGGGGGGGGGGGTTTCCCTGGGTACTGCCCAGTTCTCTCCCACGTCAGATGGGTCATCAAACGGCTGACGGGTGCATACCAAGCCTCCTTCTGGGTCTCAGTGCGTTCACGTCCCTGTTTCTGCCCAGCCAGGGCTAAATATATTCCCCCAGTTTGCACATGTAGCACAAGTCCTGCAACCTGACCCCCAGCCAGCTCTAGCTCCCTTCCTCTACACAAGGTTCACGTTCCTCTGGGTGGTGGAGGTGAAGGGGGTGGGCGTGTGTGTGTGTGTGTGTGTGTGAAGTGGTTGGAGGTTAAGAGAGCGGTCTCTTAGTTTCACACATACAGCGCTCTTTTCTGGCTTTCTCTCTTATCATACACACTACACACACACATTCACAAACATATACTTGCACTTGTTAAGCTGACAGGCAGATATTTCATACACACACACACACACACACTCAACACTGTAACTCTGTCCGTGGAGTCTGGCGTTGACTCCTTGGTTTGCCGTGGTGTGGCAAACGTGGTATGGAGAGGACTGAGAGGATTCAAAGGCCCGTAATGGTAAGAAGACTGGAAAAGTCGCCAAGCCGTGCACGTTTGGCCGCATCTGACTGTACTGGAAGCATGTTATGAAACTATGTGGAAATGAGTTTCTTGCCTAGTGTGTCAGAGAAATTAGTTTCAAGCTTTGGTTAACGTTTTTGCTTAGAAATACGAGTGTCTGTCATGTTCTGATGGTGTTTTCCATCCTTCTCTGTGACTCTGTACTCTCCCTCTTCCCAACATACTGTGTGATTCCATTTTGGGTCGGGCCACAGCTGCTGGAAAGGCGCTGTGTTTTTAATTAGACTTCCAGTCCCACTGGTTGCCTCTGCTGCTATGTGCACTGTCTGTCCTATCACAGCATTGTGGCCATTATAGGGGGCTTCTTTCTACGCTGATCCCCCTGTCACTGACAAGCCTGGGTTGGATCTGATTGTCATGACACTGAGACACAAGAATGACACAAAGTCCAGTTTCATGGTTTAATTTCTTTCATTTGGCCATTGTTTATAAATTCTGGTTCCTGTTTAACATCTGGAACAGTTATTTTTTTATCCACTTATAAATCTGAGCTGTCCAGTAATGAGTTGATTAACATAACTTTAGAACAAGTGATTGAAAAGTAACATCACCAGTTTTATACTCAGTATTTCCAGCTTTAACATAAAGTTTTCTCCACTCTCACCGAGCCTGAACGCGGCAGTGGTGCGAATAGTAGGCAGAGTCATTTAGATCCAGCATCTCAATTACACAGTGAATATGAACACAACGGGGTTTTTTGCATGTTAATCTAAAATTGTTAATAAAGTTAATGACTGCTGAGTATGTTCATGCAGCTCATTAACCAGCAAATGATTGCTGATAATATTCCTCTCCCTGGAACACCATTGTCTTGTTATCAGTTAACAACACAGTAAACTATGTTCCCTCTGACAGAACATGACTGTTTTGAGGTGATGCCTTCACCGACCAACAAACATTTTTCCTTGATTTTAAGACGTGAAATTCTCCTTTGTGCTCATCATCCCCCTTAGTGAGCTTATGCCTAGTTGATGGAGGAGACTGATTTCCATGGGGGAGTGGTGTTTGTGTTTTTTTTCCCCTGACTAATCCATAGAAACCAAAGCATCCACCTAAATTTAACATAATCTTCAATGAACATATGTCACCTATCAGTGAATTTCTATACTATTAGTTATCTTAAATCATAACTAATCTTTTCTACATAAAATGATATTGATGTTGACTCAATAATTCAGATATAAACAGCTAAATAATATTTATAGTTGGATTTTGTTACCAAAAAGTCATTAAAACTGCTTGAACTGCCCCTGCTCTTGGATTCCCTCCTGTGCTTTGTGAAAATGGGGATTTCAGCTCAGTCCAGTACATGACTCATCTTTCTGGTTATTTCCACAACGTCCAGCTGGTTGCCATGACACTGCCGTGACAGAAAAAAAGGAATATGGTCACTTGAAGCCACCAGCCAGAGCTTCAGACAGGAAACCTGTCCTTTGTACGTGTGGCCGTCCCGTGGGACAGATATTTCTTCTCTTCCCCTTTTTACGCCAGCTTCTTCTTTCTTAATCTGGGATGTGCATATATACAGCAGAGCTGAGGATAGATTGAGACGATGTTTTCCTCTTTTCTGTAGCGTGTGATGACTGCGCATCTGAGGAGACATGGAGATAAACCAAGAAAAGATAACAAATGTTCTCACTTTTGCTTCTTTTTTAAAATTTTCACTTCATCTGAAGTGAGAAGTGTGAATATATTTTTATCTGTGTAATTGTCAGGGCAGAAGGTTGCAGTATGTGTTAGCTCTCTGGTGGTAATCACTTCTTAGTCATGCATTGCAAAGTCTGACAACACCTCCAGCGATGTTCTTGCGGCTTCTGCCACTAACAGCTTCGAATCTTTCAACTCTGCCCTGTTACGTGGGACAAATACAGAGACGGTGTCAATGTTTTGCTATGCTTTCTAAATAACTGAAATAGAAGAATGATTACAAAACTATCCTGCAAAATTATTTTTTTTCATAGTCTTGTTAAAAAAAAAAAAAAAAAAAAAAGCTTTACTTCATCCAGCTGCTCCTTTCCTTCTCATTTCCTTTTATTGTTGTATCAGGGGAAAAAAACTGCTGAACTGGGTTCCTTGCTGGAGGGTGACCCTTTTCAGCTCTCATTATTTAAAACATTTGTCTTTTGCCATCCCGCCCTCACTCCTTATCCTATTACCCCGGTCTGTTCTGTTGCTCCCTTTTCCTGAATCCATTTATTCAACATCAGTGTTCAGGAGGTGTAAATCTATCATGGTGGCAGCCATTCTGCAGAAAATGGAGTAAACAGTTCATCACCTTTTGCCATTAGATTTAAACTTCAATTTAAAAAAAAGAGAAAAGATAGTTTCCTGTTTGAAAAGGCGATCGAATGCCATCGTGTTGTGCTAGACTCAAACCTCCATGGCTTCACCTCTGTAACCCTTTCCTTGCGAGAACCAGAGAGCTAACATGCAGCTTCCTTGCTGTTTGTTTTATTAATTTATTTGTACTTATTCTTTGTTTCTAAAACTTCTCTCCATCCCCTTCCTCTTGCAGCCCCTACTGGGTGCCTGTGACAAGCTGCAGTATGGTTACTATGACACTGCTGAGGTCTCTTCTGTGGCCCGACCAATAGGAAAGCAGCTCTGCCATCAGGTGGCCTGTAGTTATTTTGAACAGGAGCTGAATGTGAGGTGAAGCAAGCAGCTAAATTAGAGACACAGCCAAATGACATAAGATAGAAGAAGAAGAAGACGGCATGAAAAGTCTCAGAAATTACAATGTGCCGTTCATGCGTGCGTTAACTTTGTCAGCACATTCTGCTGGGTTTCAGGGCAGAACAGTCGATTTTACTCACTAGTTTTTACTCAGTACTCTCTCTCGTTCTTCTCTTTCAATGTGGCGTGAATCGAATAGATGGGTGATTCAGAGATACAATAATAGACGTAATTGTTGGTCACCCTTCCTACTTCATCTCGCTCTGGCTGTATCATCACCTCTGGTAGCAAGCGGGTTAGTCCAAGATTTTCTTTTATATGTCATTTCATCCTTTTTTTTTCTCTAAAAACCATCCCTGTGGGTTTCCCGTCAACCTCCTCAGTGCTCTGTGCAGGGATGCACCTGCATGGTTCACAACATGACTCAGTCACTAAGTGGGGGCTGCTGTTGTTGTCCTCATCAGATGCTGTATGACACTCGCAGTATCAGTCCTCCTACTTGAGTGGGATGTCGACCATCACTTTGAGTGCTTGGGTAAATGAAACAGGAAGTGGGAATGGTTGTGAATGCTGGAGGATGCGCCGAGTAACCAGCCATCACCGTGGTAATGGGGAGTGTCTACATTCAATGCACTGTTGCCAAGTCACTGAGCGGCTCGATGCGACAGGTGGCAGAGCTAGAATCAACAATAGTGTTTGTCGTTTCATTTCAAATCATGCAGAGACACATGGATGGTAATGAGAGGCGTAGAAAGGATTAATCACACGTAAATGCATGTACAAACACTCACACACACACACACACACACACACACACACACACACACACACACACACAAGATGTTTCACACATGACCAGTTTTTTCTCTGAATATATTTATACACATGAATTAATTTGAGTATTTATTCTCTATAAGATGCTTTTTTTTTTTTTTTTTTTTTTTTTAAAGATTTTTTTATGCACTTCAGCGTTTTGCTTCTACTTGAAAGTCATTTGTAAAAGGAAACATGGCCAGCGAGAGAAGATATATGGCCCGCAATAAAGACTTTGAGCTGAAATCAAACCCGAGGCGCTGCAGTGACACAGTATGCACTTTACCAAAAGGCTTCCAGGATATCTTTAGAATCAGACACAACAAAATGCAGATATTAGAGTTTAAATGAAATCTCTGTGCTTACAAGAGCGATTTTGCAGTTTAGGCTCAAGATGCTCAGGACAATTAGAGGAAGTGTTCGAAACTGATGGCTCAGGCCATGTTCCAGACCATCATTGTCATATTTTCCAATAATCTTTACCCAAATCCGCCCTCGTCTGCATTAAAGGTTTGCCTTCCCACAGATTCCACAAAAGCATTTCTTCCAGATCTAAGGGAGAAAAAAAACAGTAAAAATACATTTTCGTCATTAAAGAAACATTCCAGGTCATCTTTTAAGCTACATGTCTACATCTCCCATGAACCAAATGTATGCGAGTATAACACTAAAGCGCCAGACCTTCCCTACTGGTCTTGGGAGTCACCTTTTCATGGACCTGACCCAGAATGTTTACAACTGAGCAACACATATTTCTGTTCCTCAGAAGTACTGCAACAAAGCAAGACTTTACATGGAGTGGTGTTGATTGTTGCAATTTACGCAAGAATCCACAGCTTATGCATGTGCAACATGAAGTAAAGTTGCTTTTTACTGACTGAGAATGAAGAAAGTTGCATGGTTTAAAAGCTTCAGTTTATTTCAGTAACACTGCAGCGGTACTGAGCCCTGCAGCATCGACAAAAATCATTCATTTTATGCTACTTTTCTTTTTCACATCATGTCTGTTACATAACTGAGCTCATTGAAATATTTGCAAAAGAATTCACCAGAAAATGTGACTTTGACAAATCTGAAACATGTGAATGTGTAAACTGATGCAGAACTCTACTACGGGTCGCTGAATACAGGCACGATTTTACGGAAACATCAGCAGACCTATAGATATAAGGTTTTTTCCTCAGCTGATAGTTGTTATATATAAGCAGATTAGCTTATCAGTTGTGATTTTCTGATCACAAGTGGAGGATCCAAGTAGAGAAGCATTTTAATACCAGAAATGTTAAAACTTGGAAAGCCCTCCACTAATTAATCGTATTATTATAAATATTAACCTTAATTCATTCATTTGTTTTCTACACCGCTTAGTCCAATTCAGGGTATTATGAAATGTTAATCTCTATTAAAGAACAAACTCACAAAAAGAGCCAAGAAGGTGTATGAAATGGATTTATATTTGCAGTCTTATTTGTTTTTTTAAAACGTGTCACAACAGCGATTTCATCTGGAATAGTTGTGGAGGTCAGTATCTTTCTTAAAGATGCTCAAACATGTAGACTAGTGAGGCAGAGGATTACCAACCCTCCAGTTAGTACCAGACCCGCTCTGTTTCCTGAATCACAGCCACCTCTGTAACCAGAGAAAGTGCATATCCAAAATAGTCCAAACATGTGACCAAGCAAGCTAATAAAATAAAACTAAAAAAGACAGATGGCATAATTTTATTTAAAAAATAAAAAGAAAAAAGAAAATGGAAAAATAAAAAACTCTGTGCCTTGACCTGAAAATACATCTGTATAAAAGAAAGCTGCATTTGTGCAATATTTACTGGTTAGAAAAGAGTTAATTCTTTATCTATAATGTTGTGGTTTTCAGTAATAAACATCTTATTATCATCTTGACAACATTTGTTATTAACCCTGGGTACTGCTAAACCATGCGGTAATAAAGACTGAAAGGTGGATTATGGCTTAGTTTTCCTTCAAGAGGCCTGAGAAATAAGTTTAAAAAAAAAGAAAAGTAAATGATCATGACTTTGTTCAAATTTCTGGATTTCTTTTTAACTTTATGTACAATAATTCTGGTTCCTCTTCTAACGTCAACGTTTATGTGGCTTCTGTTTTAAAGTCATTTACAGTAGCAGAGTTTGAACTTACTCTTCTATGTTAACCTGCAGTGTCAAGTGTCAAGTAGGGGCGCTAGTTCTTCTGATCAGGGTCCAATGGGAAACATTGCTGCATACAGCTGCACATAAGCAAGATGTTCAGGTTTGAAGTGGTTTTCTGTAAAACTTGAAATACATAGAAAATATCTTTGTCCCCTAACTGGAAAAAGTTTTCATACTTGGTCATATTTGACTTAAATTGTCTCATAAACATTTTGAAAATGTATCAAACTTCAAATTATACTGAATTTAGGAACTTTTTCTGCAGTGATGCACTGAATAAAACGGTCTGAAACACATTCCTGACGCTGAATCAAAGTTCTGAAACAAATCTCTAAACAATGCCGGGCAACAAACCAGAGACATCTGTCGTTCTCGCTGAGTGTGAATTTTCAATCATCATTACATATGGTTTGTGTCATCTTCATGCATTCTCACCTCTATTTTAAAAACCTACACCTAATGACTCACTTCTTCTGCCTAGCACATTCAGCTGTTCACATTCCTGTCAGTACCTCCCACAGAGTGCTGAACAGTCTGTCATTTAGAAAAAAAAACCAGCAACAGGAGAACAAGTGGGATTGTTATATAAATCGAACAGTCAAACTCTTCAGAAGTCGAACGGTACATGCAGGCTCAGAAGAGCTGCAGGGCTTTATTGTGGCATGAGAGTCTAGATCAGGGTCAGCAGGAGAGTGTCAAGTTACAGTTCATGAGTGGTGGATGTGTTGGAAACTGTAGCCACTTCATGAGAAATTTATATCCTTACTGATATTATAAGCGGTCGTTAGAACATTTTTTTCCTCTCTGTCCATGTTCCTGTACTTGACACACCCACGTGCTGAATCTATTGTCTCTTTGCATAAAAGTTTAAGACCTGAACAGCTCTGGAGCTGCAGTGAAAATTGTGTTCAGTTGTTATACATCCTTTCCACCTGCAATTACACAGAGTCAGCTTACATGCAATATGAAGGCCAGGGGGCCCCTTTTGTGTTTGTGTAGGTTTCACTTATCGAAGCAGTCTTGACAGCTCAGGACCGGGATGTGTGTGTGAATGTACAGTAGAATGCAATCCAAGACAACAGCAGTCGAGAAGGAATAGGAGATGAACGAATGGCTCATCTGGTCAGACTTTCAGTACGTGGAGCTCCACAAGGCGATTTATTCTTGTGTTCTTCTCTTATCAGTTTTTTTTTTTTCATTCTTGTGTATTTCAGGGCTCTGCAGACTCCTACACCAGCAGGCCGTCGGACTCGGATGTGTCCCTGGAGGAGGATCCTGAGGCTTTGAGGAAGGAGGCTGACAGACAGGCTCTTGCCACACTTGAGAAAGCAAAGGTGTGGCACATTGCTCATCTGTGGCACATGAATCACATGCACAGCGTGCTTATTGTTTACGTTGAAAACTTTGACACTGCTACAACTCTTCAGGACCCCCTAAATGCCACGTTTCTGTTTTTTCTATCACGGCTTTCAGACCAAACCAGTGGCATTTGCTGTGCGCACAAACGTCGGGTACAACCCAGGCCCCAATGATGATGTTCCTGTGCAGGGCATGGCCATTTCCTTTGAAGCCAAAGACTTCTTACACATTAAAGAGGTTTGAACAGCCAAACATGGTATTTTGAGCGCTTGTACCATCATTTAAAAACACAGCTCTCACTCAACTACAGATTTTTATTAGACAGTAGTTTGTGAAATTCAGAACTTAAATTTCATCTAAAGCTAGCACACTTTCAGAAGACCCTGGATGGTGCCGGGTGGAGGATTTCAAGATCGGGGCTTCAGGCTTCTCTCCATTTAAGCAACTGGCAGAGATAGTGGGTGGAAAGCCAACAAAGGTTCATGCTTTGCTGCATCTTACTGCACATAGCCAGGCTATGAGTGGGTGTTGGCAGGAACACAAGCTGCAGTGCAGCGACAGATAGGTGATCCAAATACAGTGGAAATAAATAAGTTTTCAGAAATCCATATTGTGGCAGCCATGTGAGGACCAGAGTGTAACTTTGTGCTGATTACAGAAATGAGTGTTTAATTCGTGTAACAAAATACTAGTGGTAAACTCTACCGAATGTGTGGGACAAAACTAATTTGTTTACTGCTGCCTGGTGTGTTATGCAGAAGTACAACAACGACTGGTGGATTGGCCGTCTAGTGAAAGAGGGCTGCGAGGTGGGCTTCATTCCCAGCCCAGTCAAACTGGAGAACACCCGTCTGCTGCAGGAGCAACGGATGAGACAAAACCGGCTCAGCTCCAGGTAAATATGAAAGGTGCTCTTTATCTACAGTGTCAGTAGTGCAAACATGAGTCATTCTTCATCTACCTGGCAATGTAAATCATCCTGAAATAGACAAAAGCGCTGCCATGACTCACTTTATTCCTCTGTGAAACTACAGTATGTACACGAGTCTCTCTAGCCTCTGTCGATACAGAGTCCTGGGTTTTCTGTATTTATTATAATGGTTTTAATAATATTTACTATGACCTGGATTGATATGATCATCATGTTTATGATTGCAGTAAATCAGGAGGAAGTTCAAGTCTTGATGTTGCTACAGGAACCCGCAGGCCCACCCCTCCTGGTACAGGTAAGATCACATGGTCTCCCCTTCCAGTCTCATCATTTCTAAGCAGTTCTGACAGTGAAAGCGAGGGATATTAAACTAACGCCGGATATTTAGATGAAGATATTAATTGTCTGGTTATTCAGGCATGATGATAAATCACAGCGTGTCTCAGTGGATTGCTGTGTGAGAGGTCTTAGGAGGTCTGTCATTAGCACGCAGGATGCGACTGAAATAGAAATGTGAATAATCCACGTTGATTAAACTTGTTAAGCATGTCTGGCTTGTGTGAGTGTGCATCTGGGGTGACACAGAGCTGCCTCTCGGAAGTGAAAATAGGGGAAAACAAATATCTGGGATAGGCTATCAATGGTGTGAACTATAGAATCACTGAGCTGAAGTTTATAGTGGAAACTACATCAGTCTGGTACATCTGAAGATGCTGACCTGACTTCAGGTTAACCCTCTGGTAAATAAATTATTTAAAAAAAAAAAAACAATCCCACATTGATTTCACAGGCAATATTTTACTTCTACAGACATGCACAGAGACACTTTCTTTTGTCTTTAATGTTGTTTGACTTTATTTTTGGTTTATATATCATTCTTATAGAAATATTTATTAAATAATATATTGTTGTTTCTATATAGTAGAAATATTCTATAAAAAAATGACTTGTATAATTTTGTTGTCTTCAGTGAGTGGCAGTGTGTTGGGTTACTCTCCTAATGTCTACTGAAGTGGCAATACTGCAAACAAAGGGTCAAAAAGTTCAAATTTCAGGAAACGTATTCAAGTTCTGAGCATTAAATATGAAGTCACCTTCAGAAGTCTGCTTGTTGTGGCTTATGTTACAGGTATGTAGATTTAATCACAGTTTGAAGCTGCCAGTCTCTCCTGTTTCCAGTTTTTTGTGGTGATGCTGACAAGCTATTGGCCAAACTTGTTATATCAATGTCTGCCCTTATATTCAGTCCCTAAGTTAATCTTTAAAATAAGATTCCTGTCATACCAACCCACCAACAACAACAAAACCCTACAGTCCTTCTTAGCTTGGTTCCTTTTTTCCCTCCATCTACATTCTCTCAGATTCATCGCAGCCCTTCCTCTTTCCACACTTTTTTCACATCAACACTTCAAGTTTCGTTGCTTTCACACTGAATTCACTTTCTTTGCCGTTCTTATTACACGCTACATCTGTGCTTTGCTTCATGATTATCTGATGTGTTCTTTCTTTAAGCTGTTTAAATCATACTATTTCTCCCTTTTCAATTGCTATCTTGCCATCTCTTTCCCCCGTGTGGGTTTCTCTCACATCCTTCCTTTTATTCATTCTCCCCCCTTTTGCTTTTCCTTTCTTATTTCTTCCCTGTCCTTTCCCTTCTCTTCATGCTGCTCTCTCCTCTTCATCGTCTTCTGCGGTCTCTGTTCCACCAAACCACCCCATCATCAGCTCACGTGGACATGTCCACGGTGGCCTTTGACGTTGACCCCCTCGACCTGGATGCTGAGGAGCCCCCTGAGTCCCAGGGTGACCCTCGCTCCTCCAAGGGCATGTCAGGCAGTGTAACGTCCCCCCAGGCCAACGTCCACCGACTGCCCTTCTTTAAGAAGGTAACATTAGGGGCCTGACGCTTATCTTCTAAGCCCCCTTTCCATCCTGCACTTGTTCTGAAAGATGTGGTCAGGTGTCATTTTTCCTTCCCTTCCCAGTTTCTCACTAATATTTCTCAACTTAACTATCCTTCACACTACTTTAGCCTCCAAAGCTAACCCCATTTGGCTCCTCAGGTTTAGGTCTCGAAGGTTTTGCCGACATATGTTTGGATGTGTGGTTCTGTGCTTGATCAGCTGGGAGAGGCATTGAACTAACAGATACTCTCAGTAATGGCTGTTGCTTGATATTAATCAGAGGCAGCCAGTCTTCTCTAATCAATAAACAGCTCCTCTCCCAATTTTTCCCCCTCATCCTAACCTGTTAATAAATAAATGTGCTCTTGTGTTTTGTGCTTTTTTTTTGTCTCCTGTTGCTTTTATGTGGAATGACACTGTAGGTGGCCCAGCTAAACAGAAACAGAAGTCGGTGAGTGTGGTTTGCTCTCATCACTAACCTCTAACATATATTCTTGTTGCTCTTCATCCTTCATTGTCTCACATAGTCCCTCTTGTGGTGGCTTGTGGTGGTTACTCAGCTTTTTATGGTTCCAAATTTACCAGAATATCCAGAGAATCATTTGTAAGTCATGGTGACACTTATCTCATGTCCGTTGAGATTGTATCGCAGCTGTTAGTGTGAAGATCCAGGTGCAGATCTGTCCTACACGCTTTTAGTCAGAGTGAGGCTATAATGCATCCTGACATACTCTCATTTTAATTCACGACGGCTGCTTTGAGTGGCACCAGCGCACATTCTGTTGTTTTTTATGCATAATTCACACTCAACGTATGATGTCTGAGGGTTATTTTCGTAGTAAGCAATATGAACAATAATATAGCTGTAGGAATACAGCATCAGCACAATGTTGGAGATGATATTATATCTCAGCAAAATGCAGCTAAGAAGCTATGATCAATATTTATTCACACATATATGTATATGTATATGTATGTGTATATATATATATATATATATATATAACAACAAAGTGGTGTAAATAAATAAATAAAACATGTGATTTGTCCTAACATACACCCAAAATCTGGGATAAGTTCACAACACATTTTTTAGCCTTTAGGTTTAAAAATGAGCAGCTGTCCTGCTATTTTCAACCAATTACAGCAGACAAGGACATTTGGAAACACTACATAAGCTTCTGACCTTAAAATGCTGTGCTTCTGATTTGTTTTGATGGCACACTGACATTCATTATGCATGTTGGAGCTGTTGCTACCCTGCAGCATCCTGCAGCTGAGAAACCACACTTCACAAGTTTTTTTTTCCCCCAAACCGGAGCATCAAGTGACAGCTGTGTTTTGAACTGCGGCACCAAATCACACACCAGCAACTGGATATCAACATGCGGGGCGTTTTGAAAGTGTACCATGGCTTATGCAGCAAAGAACGAGAAAAAGGGAAAGATCTAGAGATATGGCAGTAGTCAGCTTTGGACTGACTTTAACTGGCTAGAGAGAGCTCAGAGAAGAAACAGGATGCAATATGGATGCCAAATTAACCAAAGTAAGAGAATCTGCCAAAGTTCTGCAGATTTGCAATACAGACGCACTATAGAACTATCACTGATTATCTCAGTACGCCTGCTACTGATGACTAACTCGGCATCCATCTTGCATACTACCTGTAAAGTGAGCTCTCTCCAACCAGTCAAAGAAAAGCTTATCTTGACTCTTGTCTCATCTTTTGATCCATCCCTCTCTCTCTTGCTTTTCCTCTCTTCCTCCGAGCGTCTTCTTGAACATCTTTGCTGAATCAGCAATGGTCTGTGTTCAGAACAGCTGAAGTTTATATCCATTTGTTTGCATGTGACTTGTTGCATAAAGCAAAACTCAGCTACAACGTTGTTTGGAAAAAAACATTGTATAGTGCCGTTTCTAAGTGTGGGGATACTACTGGGCAGCAACTGCTTCAGAAACACACATAATAGATGTCATTGTGCGATAAAACGAGTCCAGAGAGCAGCACTTTGAGGTCTGAAAGTTACATAGTGCATCTTTAAATAGACAGGATTCAAAATTAAACATTTCCTGGCCCCTTTCTGCAGTGTTCTGCAGTATGACATGATTTTGTTTTGGTTTTTTTTGTTTGTTTGTTTGTTTCTTTGTTTTGCACAAATCATATAAGCCTCTTCTAGTATTTACTGAAAAGAAAAGAAAGTTTATTGTTTTATGGTTTATTTAATTTAATGCAGTATTTAATTTATCCCTTATAAACATGGAAACTCCCATGTACACTATCATCCCTGCTACCTATCATTATGAACTGTCCTCTTGCTAGTCAAAAGGAATGAGTAGCATTCTTTTGTTAAGTAGTCCAGCTTTGCCCTCTATTGACAAGAGCAGTTTTGAAGCTTTTAAACTATGTATTTTTAGCTCCTGTGAATACAAATGAGGTGAAATGAGCTTCCGTTGTTCAGCTTTATATAATGTAATGTAGTGGAGCAGGTCACTGCAGTGCTTACTGCTGCCTGAAGTGCTGTACAGCACACACAGCGGAGTGGGCAAGCCTGGAATACAAATCTAAAAACAAAAAAACAAAACAACCAGTTTCATTGTTGTCAGACTATATAAGACGTGACTGTTCACTTGAAGCAGGCAGTGCATATGGATCTTGTATAAATGAGTCATTCCTTACAATATACAAATAAGCCTTAAATTCATGTCCAGTATAGACTGCTTGTCTGTGGGTGTTTAGGAAAAAAATTTGACATTTAAAAACTAAACAGATCTTTCAAAAATTCCAAGTTCGTATTTTTTTCTTTATTCACTATTTCTTCCGTTCTTACACATAACATATCCATCCATCCATCCATCTTCTGCCGCTTATCCGGGGTCGGGTCGCGGGGGTAGCAGCCTAAGCAGGGAAGCCCAGACTTCCCTCTCCCCAGCCACATTTGCCAACTCTGCGGGGGGGATCCCGAGGCGTTCCCAGGCCAGCCGAGAGATATAATCCCTCCAGTGTGTCCTGGGTCTTCCCCGGGGTCTCCTCCCCGAGGGACGTGCCTAGAACACCTCACCAGGGAGGCGTCCAGGAGGCATCCTGACCAGATGCCCGAGCCACCTCAACTGGTTCCTCTCGATGCGGAGGAGCAGCGGCTCTACTCTGAGCCCCTCCCGGATGACTGAGCTCCTCACCCTATCTCTAAGGGAGAGCCCGGCCACCCTGCGGAGGAAACTCATTTCAGCCGCCTGTATACGAGATCTCGTTCTTTCGGTCACGACCCACAGCTCATGACCATAGTGGGTCACATAACATATAAACATATTTATACACTGACACACAACAGTTATCCATAAAAAATGTTGTTTTGTTTCACCATTATTATTTGACAGTTTCCACCCAATCTTGATGCATAGAAAATAATCCTTTTGAAAATGATGCTTTTTGTGAAGAGCTACAGCACAGTCACGAGAGCTCTTCTGACACCCTGGCGTCTGGTTTAATTATAGACTCTTTAATTATGCGTGACTGCAGAATTAGAAATACAGGCCACTGCTCTCAATTCAAAATTGATCCTTTCTACTGAAGACTCACAAACACTCAATAAAACAAATGGACTATGACATCCTAAACTTGCCATCCATCAATGTAACCTCTCACATGAGAGGAAGAGGACGGAGATTTATGCATGAGTGTAACTGTGACTGCAGATCTGTGTAAGCTTTGTGAGCGTGTTCGTGCAAGCACACAACAACAACATGACTCAAACCAATTCTGGTGCTGTTCTTTCCTGGCTTAGATGGAGCATGTCCCTCCGTACGATGTAGTTCCCTCCATGAGACCCATCATTCTCGTCGGACCGTCGCTCAAAGGTTATGAGGTGAGGAAGAAAACCTATGCTTCACACCAGATGCTTCTTCCACAGATCGTTTCTAATGTAAGATGTTGTGCTGCAGGTGACAGACATGATGCAGAAAGCACTTTTTGACTTTCTGAAACACAAGTTTGAAGGCAGGTAAGAATGAAAGCTCCTTATCATCATATGACTTACAAATGGATGGATGTGTTTGTATGAACCCTGTAACATGCATGCTCTTCGCTCCAGGATATCCATCACACGGGTAACGGCAGACATTTCTCTGGCCAAACGCTCGGTTCTGAACAACCCCAGCAAGCACACTATCATCGAGCGCTCCAGTACTCGCTCCAGCCTGGGTGAGACAAGCTACTTTCTTTACCACTGGATACAAAGCTGAAAAAAATGGCATTTAGATGAGACTTTACGGAAGACTGGCAACCTGTATAGAGTGTACCCTGCCTCTTATTGCAGGAACAAGCTACAGCTTCCTCTTGACCCTAAATTGGACGTTATAAATTGAAGCGGTATAGAAAATGAATGGATGACATTAGGATCTTATTAAACAAGTGTACAATTAAGAACTGTGGAGAGAATAACAGGAAAGTAGACGACTTTTCTGTTCATCGTGTTGTGTTGCTGAACATCATCCACTATATGTGTTTCATAACTATATCGTTTTAAGTGTTTCCTTTTTAGTTGGGCTGGTAGATAAACTGAGACCCAGTTCTGAAATGCTGGAATTAAAAAGAAGTGTAACTGAGGCAAGTGAAAACAGGGTATCTGGAAAATGTGGGCTTACGTCAACATACCAAATGTTGCAGACATTCGATTTTGCATACACAGATATGCTTTAGTCTTTGAAAAAAATTCAATTTTACCAGATTAGTTTTGAGTTTACCATAAGGCTCATTTGCTATTTAACAACAAAAAAAACTACATTTAGAATGCATCTGTAACTCATTTTATTTAGTCTAAATAAAGTTGGAAGTTTATTTGTTATTTGATGCACCTGTTGCACCACCCAGCCACAGTCCTTGAATCCATCTTTCAGTCAGCGAGGTGAAAGTAGAAAAGAACATTTGCTTTATAATTTGACATGACAAATCTGAGGACGTTCTGGACACTGGTGTGGCTGGACTGATGGACAGAGCATGCACCTGAAGCATCAATGTATCTCATCAAAAAAAAAACCTACAAGCTTTTAAACCTACATTGATTAAGTCTGATCTGGCCTCCTCTCTCTTTTCATCCTGTCTTTTCTGCCCTTCACCCATCCTCCCTCTTGCTCTCCCACCACTACCCTCCTCCTCTTCTGTCTTTTGATTCAGACGTACTGGGTACGTATGGTCTGCTTGCAACAAAACAATGAAGCATCTCTGCCTCCCCCCCTTTTTTTTTCCTTCTAACTGTATTCATCATCCGCTCATACATTGTTTGTCTGCCTGTCTGCTTGCCTGTCAGTTTCTCTGTTCCTCATGCTTCCGCGTGACAGCCTGTAGTTTTTAACATAAAGGAAAAAAATGACACAAAAGCCAAGCAGGAAGAGATCCGTGGGAGGAAAGAAAAGCCGCTCTATAAATGTAAACTGGATTGAGCAGAGAGATCTTTCAAATGCAGCCATTCCTGTTAAGATGTGACCCATGATGCTAAGCCTTCTCTGTGTGTCTGCAGTCGTATCTCAGGGTAGCGTCCATGGCAGCTGGACCTCACCTCATGAGCTCAGTCTTCCCATGGTGGGAAGGAAAGTTTATCTCTGCAACTTAATTCAAATACACAGAGATTTTGCAGCACTTAAAGGAAACTTTGCGTGCTATTTCTTCATATGAGTTAAAGGTCAGATTACTTACCAATCTGCAGAAGCCCTGTTTGGCCTCCATCTTTATTTCACCATTCTTCCACCGTCTTGACGCTGCTGAAACGTGTGCAGGCGGTGCATCTGTGGAGATTGCCTTGTCCCTGTTATCTCTCCCTGCCGCTGGATTGGCTGCACACGCACCATGGAGGCCATTATGTTTGACCAGGCAGGCGATTCATATTCTGGTTTTCACTTCTTAATCTCTGTCCCTACATGTCAATGGGCTGATGAAATGAGGAGCTGTGTTTGAAATGCTAAGTGACAAGCTCTTGTAGGCTGCTGTGAGAAACAATGAAAACAAAACGCCCAAGTCACCAGACTTGAGTTGCTCACCTGATGGAATAATTACTGCCGTGCTTAGTAGTGCTAACAAAAACTGACGATCCGTGTTTTTTTCTTTTGTTTTTTTTTCTTTTCATGTTTGTTTGGGTTTATTGGTGTCATTTCTGTTTTTAGTGAGAAATTGTGCCCTTATTTTAAGCTATTCTAAGTACCACAGGCAACTCATTTCTAAGTGCCTCCTTCCTTCACAATTTTAAATTAAAGGCAATCCGAAGCACTTAAGAAAATCTGAAATGTCTGGAGGTGGCAACTGAATGAGTATGCTGCAGTGCTCCATTTCGCTTTGCGTAAATGGAACTTAACATGTGGTCCAATCGAATTCATATGCTTGGAAGTTTCATTTCCTTCTCTTTTTTTTCAACTCAGGCATGCATGAGAAAATACTAACATGTCACTTATGTATTTATGTACAAAGCAAAGGAGGAATGGCTTATTGTAGAAAGCTGCATCTCTTCAAATGCTGGCTGCTTCTTGTTCTGGTGTGTTCATGTGTTTTGTTTTCTGGGTCTCCAGCTGAGGTGCAGAGTGAGATCGAGCGTATCTTCGAGCTGGCCAGAACCCTCCAGCTTGTCGCGCTGGATGCAGACACCATCAACCACCCCTCTCAGCTAGCTAAGACCTCCCTCGCACCCATCATTGTCTATATCAAAATAGCTTCACCTAAGGTAGGAAAACCAGTGACTTAATAACAAATCTTCTATTTTCTTAAATAAACTTTTTTTTTCGCTTTTTAGTTGGTGATCTTTCAGTAACACCTTTTTCTTGGATTAGTGGTGGCTGTTGAATGAGTTGACAGTGCTGTTAATTCCCTGCAGGTTCTCCAGAGGCTCATTAAGTCCAGAGGGAAGTCCCAGGCTAAACATTTAAATGTGCAGATGGTTGCAGCAGACAAGTTGGCTCAATGCCCACCAGTGAGTTCTGCCTGCAGACCTAATGACTCTTGGTTAAAAAATTCCACCTCTGTAACATAAGCTAATAGTTGCAATGTGGTGCTGCAGGAACTGTTTGACATCATCCTGGATGAAAACCAGCTGGAGGATGCCTGCGAACACCTGGCTGACTACCTGGAGGCCTACTGGAAGGCGACACACCCGCCAAGCAGCAACCCTCCCAATCCTCTGCTCAACCGCACCATGGCCACGGCCGCCCTGGCTGCCTCCCCCGAGCCCGTCTCCAATCTGCAGGTACAGGTCCTCACCTCCCTGCGCAGAAATATGGATCTGTGGCCTGACATGGACGGCGCCATAGCCAGTGAGGGGAAAGAGGAAGAGCATGCTCTCTGAAGTCCAACAGAAAGGAGTGGCACTCCAGCAACTTGATCCAAACTCGGAAGCTTGCTCTCTTTAAATGAGAAGGAAGAGTGTAATAAAACCCTGTTTATGCTGTATATAATAACACAAGACGAAGATTCACACAACTACACCTATTTAGGAAATGACACATTTGCTAATGAGAAGCCAATTCCTCACACATGAACAGCTAGTTTAAGAACACCTACAAGTAAATCTTTTAGTTGTATCTTAGCAGTCAGCGCCTCCTTCTGTGCACTGTTTGGAACTGTGAAAACACAACTCAAAGCTTTGGACTTGGTGCCTCTGCCCCCGAGGCCCCTTCCCTTTCACAAGTAAAATAATATCTGCTGCCCCCACCCTGCCCTCGTTAGCTCTGTGGCCTCGTTTCTCCAGCACTTTTTCTTCTCTGAGAGGCTGAATCTGGTTTGCTGTCCTCCTCCATGTTGCCATGGTACCGCCCCTGAAAACAGCAAGTCATGTCCGCCTCTTCAAATAGAAAGGCTTAGAGTTTAGTGAGGCTGTTTTTTTCTAACACTTCGTCTTGTTTAATCAGTTTATCATAAAGACTAATCACTGTTGTTTCTACATCAGTCCTTACTGGCTACTCATTAGCCGTAATGAGATGCAGATTGTCAAATATATTCATGTCTGTGACCGCATGGCACCACAGGGATGTCAAGTATTTTTACACAAGCAGTTATGAGACAGCACCAACATTAAATGCAAAACAGAACATGACTTATTCATGTTTTAAATTAGTTTGTTTTTCTTAATTTATGTTTGACAGTTTTAATGTAAAGATCACCTGACACATTCATTTGATAATTAAAGGGGAAATTGCCGCCTTGTTTTGCTTTGAGCTCGATCAGCCAGCAGATGAAACTGTTGAACTGGTAAATGTTCTGTTTAGCATGATGAAGGAGGAGTTGGGTTTGCTTTCATTTGCACAGAAATGGAATAATTTTAGATTAACAAATTAAAAGAACTAATCTGTTTTACTAACTGAGTAAATACTGGACATGTCACTATTTGCACGTTGTGTATGCTAATGTTTGTGTACAAGGTGCAAATTTTGAATGTGCTTTGAGGACACATGTTTTTTTATAGTCTGTTTCTTCTTTCTGTTTGCTAATCCTGCTGACTAATTTACTCACAGTTTGGTTTGCTGTTTGTGTCTTTGCATGGTTTTGTTTTTTGTGGCATGGGTGTGACTCGCTGCAGGGTCCTTACCTGGTGCACGGAGAGCAGAAGCGGGAAGGGGGTCTGTCAGAGTGTGGTGGGAGCAGCACTCTGCATGACTATCAGGCAGACCTGGGAGGAAAGCCTCAGCAGCAGCAGCAGCATCAGCAGCAGGCGTACCTGCGATCATCTCGTGGTCAGCTACGAGGAGGGAGCGGGCGAGGCCTGTCACGCCAGGACACCTTTGATTCCGAGACCCAGGGAAGCCGGGACTCTGCCTACACCGAAGCCGGTGACTCCTGCATGGATATTGAGACTGACCCTTATGAAGAACCAGAGCCCTACCGAGGGGGTGGTGGCAGCCGCCTCCACCTGGCGCAGCATCATGGCCGACAGGCCTCTTGGGAAGATGAAGGTGCTGAGCCGGACCAGGAAAACCTGAACCACCCTCCTATACCAAGCCAGACGCAGCCGCATGGACGTGCCAAGCTGAGGGAACGTTACTGCCAGGACCCTGCAGACACAGGGGCCAACATGAGCCGTAACAAGAACCAAGATGACTGGGGGAGGGACGTGTACATCCGCTGAGCACTCGTGTCACCACAGAGACGAGGAGGCTACAGACTGAGGACAGAGGAAAGGGGAGGGGAGGGAGAGGAAAGTGAACTGAAGTGTGGGTTTGGGGCCATGCCAGTCAGGCTAACAAAAATCTGTTTACATCCCAGTACAATGTAAAGATATACATCAGCTGCCAGATGCCATTCTCATCAAGTTCTTCTAAAAAAAAAAAAAAACTTATTTACATTTCAAAGAAATGATATTGTTCTGTTTTTGTTTCCTATGTTAATACTGCATGAATATCATGGATTTCTATTCTGACAGCACAAGGACAGTTATAGTTACGATCGTGAACCTATATGACCCAATCTCTCCTTTAGTTGTAGAGTGTGAAGGCTGGTGGAGCTGTGGTCTGTCATGTCTGTCCTCTGCAGTCTTAAACAGGGTCTAATATCACCGTTCCCATGTACAGTGTCAGGGTTTCTCTCTACCTTTATCGTACTCACTACTTTTGTGGCTTTCAGGGTTTCTTCCCATAAAGAGATCCAGAAGTTTTGAGTCTTGCCTCCACTCTATTATCACCCAGACCTTAAAAAGCTGGTGGAGAGGTTGCCATATATTAACAAATTTCGATGTTGCTACACTAATTTCAGCTCAATTGCAACAGTTACACTCCAAAGATGTTTACTTCTTCCCTGAGCTGGATCAGCCTGTGTATGTATCTGATCCAGTCCTCATATTTCTGTTTTCTTCATGGGTGCTGGGGGGCACCTGCAGTATTTGCTCGTGGTGCAGATTGAAAGCTGTATTCAGTGCAGCAGTTGTAGTTGTGTGAATGATGTGTCCTGCCTTAGTCTCTCCTACATAAAAAAACAAAAACAAAAAAAACACCTTTATCCGATCACAAGTGCCGGAATGTCTCACCAAGCCATGTCCACCACTGGGTGGGATGTCTTAACTCTTGCTACGCTGCTTTTCATACCATGTCTTTGTCTTTTCGTGTCTCCAGCGCGTTGATCATGTCGTTTTCTTTGCACCAGCTTCACAGTCTGTTATTCAGGGCTAATGGTGATAGAAAAAGTACTTGTGTGTGTGTGGTTCATCACTCCCAACTTCCACTTAAAGTAAACTGCTAGCTTGTCTGATATTAAATACCACTCTCTTCTTACTCCTGATTTCTGACTGAATTAGTGTTGTTTTGTTTTGGTTCTTTTTTCTTTCTGTGGACATTTTGCAACTTTTTTAAACTCTTCAGTTCTTGTGAAGTAGTAAGAGGAGCATCGTGCAGGGAAGGGGGGATAGGATCTGCTATGGTCTTCACTTGGTTTATCTATAATGGAAAATCCATGAATGTCTTTGGTGGGCGCTTCAGCTCACCGCTGTCTTCAGTTGAATAAATAAGTATTAAATAATGATCAGTAAATAATGTTATTGTTGAGTTATCGCAATTGTTAAAAATGATGAAAACACATGTATCATTGGTGCCTGACTGTAGCTACATTTTGCTTTTTCTGCCTTTCATTTTTAATCTGTGGATAAATTCGTATTTTAATTAAAAATGTAATCAGAAGATGTGTTTGTGTCACTTCATCTAAAATGGTAACACAGGGTTATCAAACCCAGCTTTCTAGATGCAAAATCTGCACATGCATAATTTTCATGCACCCAAACTATGCTGATGTGTCTCAGTACACTGGTTTATTTGTTTTATGCCAAAGGAATTATGAGAACAAACTGATGTAAACTACTCTGTTTTTATTCCAGTCTGCTGGTAAAAACCATCTGTCTTGTCACTGTGTTTTAATGGGTATTATTTAGGATAGCAAGAAAACACTTCCTAACTTCAAATTAAAAACATCTCTTTATTATTTCTTATGTGTTTACAGGAACTGATTATTTCCAAAGTTCTTTTGTATTCTGACAGAGTTAAAGTCTCTGAACAATTGAACCTAATATACTGAAGTTGGAACTAGCAGGATGTGGTTTTTAGATCTTACTCAGTTTCTCGTAATATCATCATCATTATCTGTATCTGTGCCTGCACTGGTGGAAATGTCACATTAATGGTTTTCAGTTGAAGCTTAAACAAGACTTTTATCAGTTTTATTTAATAAACAATCAAGTTAACTGTTATATCAAACAATGAAGTCATTGCAACAAATATTTTTAAAATTATTGTTATTATTAACAGTAGTATTGTCATCGTCATCATTTAATTGATCTATTAATGGATCAGTTTATTATTGCCTCGGTTGCCCGTACTTGCTGATTTGCTCTCTACAACATCAAGAGAATCAGACCGTTCCTGACAGAACACACGACTCAGCTTTTGGTTCAGGTTCTGGTCATTTCACGCTTCGATTACTGCAATTTCCTACTGGCAGGTCTGCCTGCATGCTCTGTTAAACCTCTGCACATGATCCAGAACGCTGCAGCGCGTCTGGTTTTTAACCAACCCAAACGAGCTCATGTCACTCCGCTGCTAATCACACTTCACTGGCTTCCGGCCACAGCGCACATCAAATTTAAAGCTTTGCTTCTGGCTTACAAAACAACTCAAATGACTCCTGTCTACTTTCACTCCTTAATCCAGATCTACACTCTCTTGACAGCTACGTGCCACCAGTGAAAGACGCCTCGTGTTACCACCAATACATGGGACTAAATCACTAGCCAGACTCTTTTCCTCTGTCGTACCACAATGGTGGAATGATCTCCCAAACTGTGTCCACTCTGCAGAGTCCTTGTCTACTTTTAGGAGCAAGCTGAAGACTCAGCTCTTCAAGAAGCACTTCCACACTTAGTTTCGCCATATTTGTCTGAAAAGTTTGAGAACTTAGCCCAGTTTTTTGCAACAAACATTATGGTATTAATACTTTGAATTTTAACATTGGTAATATTGTGAGGTGGGAAGGGAGAAAAACAAAAACAAAAATAAAGTCTGTTGCACTTCATGTAAGGACCTGCGTCCAACTGGACGGGGCCACTAGCACTTTCCTATGACGTCCTACACTGTTTCATTTCATGCTTGTGTTGATCTCACTCATATGTCAGTCGCTTTGAATAAAAGCGTCTGCTAAATGACTATAGAATAGAATAGAATATTGTATTTGTTTTGGTGAAATGATCATTTTCATAGTCTGGAGTAATTTTTTTATTGTAATTGTTCAGGTCTTCATCTTGGGAAAACATAAATTATACTTAGGTTTTAGAGAATCTCACAGCCGTTTGACCAAAATAAGAAATATTGCAAAAAATTATGTAAATGATTTAACATTAAATTTTAATTAAATTGGAACACATCTCACATTTTTATTAAGAATACTTAAAGGTAGATATATTACATATTTAAATAAATGTTATAACATTTATGGGAATTTGCCGAATAAGTAAGTTTCTGGAAATACCAGAAAAGTCGGTGATTTCTGTTCTGTGTTGTTTTGGGTTTTGTTTTTTTTTTCCCTCACTACCGTGTTTTTGCTTTCTGTTTTCCCATGACAGTTCCTAAATCATACAAAAGGTGGAAACAGTTTCACTTCCTTGTCCATATATGGGCTGGAAACGTGCGTATGTCCCCATTGCGTCATCACCCACTCGTGCCGTCGGTGTGACAGAGAATTGTAAGCTGCTTTCAGGTACTCCTGGCCGAGCTCAGACATTTAAGATCATCAGTACGTCAGTGAAACTTAAAAGTATTGGCAGGTCAGTTTTTTTTTTTTACTCATTTTATGTTTAAAAACACAATCAAGCATACATTACCATGTCAAAAGAAAAAGGTTAGATGAGTATTTATGAATAATGCTGAGAATCAAATCCGGAAACCAAATTATTAGAAGCACAGTGAGTACTTCTAGACTATTTAAAGAACATGTTTGCCAAATGATAGGTAACAATAATAAAGCTTGATAAATAAAGCTAAATATGGCACTTTTCTTAAAACATCTCTTACACATTTCTTTACAGAAAAATAAAGTAAAGTAAATATAAATCTAGATAGCAGTAAAAACAACAAGAAATAACGGCAGGCAAACAAGAAAATAAAAAATGTATAAAGCAAACTAATCAATACAATCTGAAATTTAAGAAAAATGCACCATGGAAAAGTTCTAAATGAGTGATTCATAAGAGATCTCTGGTTTCACTAGCATTATTTGTACTAGAAGCTCATGCTACAACTTTTTCCCTCCCAGTAAAACATCTGTCATCTCATCTAGCCTTGTTTCAGGTACAAAAGAGACTCGCCTACTAGAAGTACTCAGCGACAGTGCGAGCTTGTACAAGACTGGAGTGTAACACGTAACTGGATGAGAGGCCAATAAGAGCCTTAAAGGTCAAAATGCAAATCTTAAAACATATTGTAAGCTGGTATGAAGAAGCAAACATCAGTAGCCAACGCCTGCTGTTTGTTGCACTCCTGTTATGTTCATTTCTCAGAAACAGCAATAATATTCCAGTCAATTTGACGAGGGTCATATTTACAATATAAAAACCTGAAAAAATTACTATAAACATGGTTTATGCCTCATGATTAACTATTACTAACCATTTGATTCAATATTTAATACAATGTAAAATACATAAACATGAAGGGAGTAATTTCAGCTAATATTAGCATAAATTAGCCTCACTTGATGGATGAAGCAATCTTGAAAAGAGAGAAAAGACTGCTGTGTAAGTAAACCTGGTGATAAGTGTTGCAAAGGCTTTATCTAACGAAACTAAATATTTCCCACGGAACCTAAACGCATCAGAGCTGTGAAGTACCCAGGAGTTTTCTTCATTAGAAGCGCCACCCATGAACGCGAGCGAGTTAGAGATCATTTGACGCCTTACCAAAAGTTGTCTCTCAGTCAGCTGTTGACAGAGACTGAAGTCTGTCTTCCAATAGACACCTTTTGTGGATTTGTTTTGGTTTTGTGGCTACGCTTTCAAACACTTGTTGCACATGGGGTTATTTCTAACCAAGATGATGGCTGTGTTCGGGGACGCAGGTACGGTCGAAGAACTTTATTTCCTGTGTTTCTTTATTTGTTTTATTACCAGGTAAATCCATTTCAGGTGAGAAGATCTCTTATTTACTATATTAAGAGATTGATTTCCTAAATGAAAGTAAAATACGTGAAAATAGTCTCTGTAATTCATTTAACTTCACTAAGTTTTTCAGATTGATTGTAATAGTTTAGGGTTACTAAAAGGTCAAACGAAATGCTGCGTTTGCATTCCCGCATTGTTGTGACATTACATTCTGCTTAGTACATTGCATTCACGTACCTGTGGTAATCTTATCTGAGTTTGTACTGTGTGGTGATGCTGGTAGGCACATGCGTTATGCAACTCATCCAGTTTGTGCTCATGTAAAATCAACATGTTTAACTTTCCTTCAGAGCACAAAGTCATCATTGTGGGTTTGGACAATGCTGGGAAGACAACCATCCTCTACCAGTTGTAAGCAGCCTCATTACTTTTTGTGCTTTTTTTGTATCTGTTCTTAGTTTAACCTTTTCAGTGTGCTCAAATGTGTGTGTTTTTTCACAGTCTGACAAAAGAGGCCGTCCACACATCACCAACTATTGGAAGCAACGTTGAGGAGATTACTGTTCGTAACACTCACTTCATGGTTTGGGATATTGGAGGGCAGGACAATCTCAGAGCCAGCTGGTACTCGTACTACTGCAACACAGAGGTACAGCTTATATACATTTTACAGGTTCAAAACTCCCAATAAAAGTCATACTAAAGCGGATTGGCCTGCACATAAATGTTTTTGATGTAACTGATAATTATCGAGTTCTGAAATTGTAATACACAGTATAGGGTATTCTTCAGTAAATAATGAAACTGAAATCTTTGCACTGATTGAGTTTTTGCACACTGACCTTTTGTAACTGGGTTAATAATTAACATTATATTGAGCATGTATGATGGGGATTACCAGATGTCTTGCACTCCTTCAATATAATTTGGTCCCTGATAATGTGGTTTTTATGTAACATACAGTATACTACTGCCTTTTCAGATTGTCATTCTGGTTGTGGACAGCACAGACCGTGAAAGACTGACTGTAACCAAAGAAGAGCTGCACCGAATGCTTGCGCATGAGGTATTTACCCCACATTCCCACCTTATTTCAATATCTTAATATACTGTATTTGTCACAATGTGACTTTAACTGTATGGGCTACATTATAATCTAATTTTAAATAGGTGCAGAGCGTTTTATGAATTCATTGTTTAGCATTTAACCACCATTATGTGAAGGCTACCTTGACGTGAAACTCTTTTGTTAATCTACAAAGCAGTTCATGCCCTGGTATTCATGATTTGATGTTTAAAACACTCCTATGACTCATTGTGGCACAAATGTAGAGGCAGCATATCAACTCATGACAGACCATGATGAGGAAGTCGACTGTGTGACTCAGCGTCTTTTAAATGTTCCGCTGAGGTTGTTGTTTATCACTGTCAAAGTTTATATTTTGAGGTTTCAAATGGAAATATTCCACATCTACAATACATCACATCATCCTTTAATTGTTTTGTTTCTTGCTCTTTTTTTTTCCATAGGATCTGCAGAATGCAGCAATTCTTGTTATGGCTAATAAACAAGATATGAAGGGCTCCATGACAGCAGTAGAGATCTCCCAATACCTCACACTGGACTCCATTACTACACACCCGTGGCATGTCCAAGCCTGTTGTGCCTTAACAGGAGAAGGGTGAGAACGCACTTTCTATGATACCAGTTCTTGTTAAATACATCCTTTGTATCGCTTGCGGTTTCTCAAAATACTTCCTTCTTTCCTTTCTCTCCCTACAGCCTACCTGCCAGTCTAGACTGGATGAAATCACAAGTTGTGGCAAACTGAAAACACCTTTCAGTGGATCAAACTTCCTCAAACTGAGCCAACCTCTGCACTACAGAGGCCACATTGTCAGTATGATTTACAGTGTTTCAGGCCTGTGTGATAGCACCTACGATGGAGCCTGCCTGCCACACCTAGTGTCTGTCTGGGAGTCTGCAAACAGCTGCTTCCCTTTGCTCTCAGCCTCAGGGTGGATGAACAACAGAGGCACCCAGACGATTTACGGGTTCAAGGATTTTTTTTTCTGGTTCTCTCGTCTTAACGAGATGTCCAGGGAAGACATCTCAATGGTTATTGTCATCTGAATACATACCCTGTGTACAAAACTAATGGAAAATGCCCTACACGACCAGTAATATCACATTCCATTTGTATGCGTTAGAGTTCCTTCATGTCACTGCAGTTTATTATGAGTCAAAAGCTCCCTGCATTAGTGAAATGCTACATTGTGACGTAAAAATCCTTCTCTCATTACAAGAGCTGTCAACGTTCTAGCATTGAAGTTAAAAACAAACCTCGGTGATAGAGTATCTGGAAAAGAGAGCGATTTATCACTAAAGAACATATTTTACATTTGAAGACTTGTAGTGTTGGTTAATGAATGTGAGATTTCACTGGAACTTCACTGGAACCTGAACCAGCACAGCCCTATTTTGGCATTTGATTGTTCATTCATGTCAGTTTTCCTCAGTATACCAAGCCTTGATCATCCGTCTGTCATGCCACGTTTTGTCTAAAAGTCACTTTTTGATCATAATTGTGTAGCATTACAAAAAAAAAAAAAAAAAAAAAAAAAAAAACTCTATGAAAGACATTTGCACAATAACATAATTTTAAAGGTACTCAGTCCTTCCCTTTCTCCAGACCTCTGTATTATTGTACAAAAAAGTTTACAGCACAAGAATAGATTAATATTTTATGCTAGATGTTAGCATAAAACTTATGTTATGTTTAAGTTGAAAGAAAAAAAAAAAAACCTTCAGTCATATACTGTATATTACAGAAATGATGCCAGCTGCTAGAATGTAAAATGTACATGCTGTATTTTGTAAATATATTAAATAAATATAATTATATGCTATATTTTTGCACAGGAATTTTTGAAAGAGTGAATGTGAAAACAAGATATATTACTCTGTAAATCTTTTTTGTGACCAAATTATTTATTAATATTTAAACAGAAAAAAAAACAATGTACACAATTGTAAAAACACACACACACACACACATATATATATACATATATATATATATATATATACATATATATATATATATATATATAATATATATATATGTATAATTGATTTATGAATGTGCATAACGAAAAATAATAGGCTAGATGAAGAAATACATGAGAGGGGTAGTCATTAGCTAAATAAGGCTTTTTGATTCTCTAAAATCTGTAACGAGTTGAATAACGTTTTTTTGTAGTCCCTATGATAGCAAAAATCTGTAAATATGCTGGTGGTTGTTAGGTTTCTCTTTCTTTTTGTAATTTAACAACTGCACGCTAATTCTTGCTCGTAACTATGTATTTCCGGAATTAAATGCAGTCTTAACAGTTGCATAATTCCATTAATATTATGATCAGGAACGTTTAAAAGAAAATCATACAATGAAGGGAATAAATACAAAGTTGAAAAGGGGGCATCCGGATTTGAACCGGAGACCTCTTGATCTGCAGTCAAATGCTCTACCACTGAGCTATACCCCCTCGATCATACAGCGCGGACCATTTATATATGAACAGTCAAACAGGTGTTATGTTTTTTTTTACATCTTTTTCCTGAAATTCTTTTTCGTGTTTCTCTGTTGTTATAGTTTTATTTATTTTTTGTTTTTATTTATTTCATGACGGACTTTGTATGTCTTTATCTTGACCACTAGGTGGTGAAATACGTTCCGGTGTTACTGTTCCTGCATTTAGACTCCTCATTGCACGAAAACCAAAAGTTTAATTTTGGGTTTAACAGGACAACCCACCTACAATAAATTAAAAAAAAAAAAAAGAAAAAAAAAAAGACAAGTAAATTTACCATGCTATTGCTGCATGCAAAAGAAGTTAGGAAACATCAAGTTTAAGAGCTGTCTTTAAAGTGACAAATAGGTCCGATTAAGTTGTACTCCTTTGGTTGAAACATGTCAATTCCCCATAAAGTTTTACTGATTTTCTAAAGCTGCTCGCTTAAAATATGTGTGGACAAAAACATGCCAAATAGACTCTGGTAGCTTAAAGGTCAAAAGCCAAATCTTAAAACACATTGTAAGCTGGTATGAAGAAGCCAACATCAGTAGCCTACACCTGCTGTTTGTTGTCATGTTCAATTCTCAGGAACAGCAATAATATTCCACTCAATTTGACCAGGGTCATGTTTACAATATAAAAACCTGAAAAAATACTATAAACATGGTTTATGCCTCTAACTATTAGTAACCATTTGATTCAATATTTAATACAATGAAAAATGCATAAATATCAAGGGAATAATTTCAGCTAATATTAGCATAAATTAGCCACACTTGATGGATGAAGCATTCTTGAAAAGACTCACACACATCTGTATAAACATTCATTTGTTTACATCGTCACGTGACAGCAATCTTAACTCTGGATGTTTGACGGGCAGAAAGATGATGTTGTTAAGTTGAGTCAAAGGTGTGGTTTAATGGACAAAAGACCAAAGAAACCATCAGGCGCCCAGTTCAGAAAGCGGAGAAACACTAAAAAGATGCAGGTCTGTATGAGTGACTTTACCTTGCATGTTTGAAACAGTAGCATGTACACTATTGATTATCCTCTTCCTAATATTGCCACTTCACCACAGAAAACTACTAGTTTTTGGCTTTGCTGCAGCAACGATTAAAATCTGAGTTATGAAGTCATGCAGTAAATTTCACCAATAAGCTGGTTTGTGTTTACCACACAACATGCATGTGTAAGTTCACATGTTAGTCTGATGATGGGTGGTTCGCCCATGGCGCAAAACTAGAGTCCTCTGTATGTCTGAACAGGATAAACACACTCTATATTTCACCAAGTTTTAATAGGTAAATATAAATATAGTTGCCAAGGAAACCATGAGAAAGTGCAACAGGGAGGGAGGAAATACAAACGTTTCATCCTTCAATTCTCTCAACAGACTGTGCTTTACTAATAAGATGCATCAACAAGTCATTCATGAAAGTGGCCTGCTGGATGCAGCCTGTTAGTTGGACTTCTGACGAGAACATCTGGAAATAACTGCAGTGACATCTTCTGGTTGAAATTATGAACAATCAAATGCAAACAACAAGTGGAACATGAGGATAGAAACGTGTTTTGTGTGCTTTAAGTCAATCAAAATGGAAAATTGTAACCTTAAAAAAATACTAATCTTAACAGTGCTTCATTTTTCTCTGTAGGTTCATCTGTCCCATTGATAAAATAAAGTCACAATTTTAAATTCCATCTTATCAACACAACAGAAATATTGTCTTATTAAATATTACTGTCCTGCTGCTGCCATTCAGTGATGAATTGCAGGGAATTAATTACTGACATGAATGATTGCTCACAATTTACATTAGCTTCAAATGACCTTTAAAGACTGTCAGTGCATAAAACATGGCTTGTGAACTTCAAAATGATTTAAGGTAGTGTGTCTCTTTGTAGCAAAAAGACTGCAAAATTAATAGGCCTTGTAATGCACATATGGATATGTCAGCATTGTCAGAGTGTAATATTTAAAGCCAAATTCAGTTGAGCGGAGTCTCTTTTGGCAGATAATACTTATTGCTGAGTAAGTATTTATATTTTTCCTTTTGTAATTTCTATAAAATTCTCTTGAACTATTGCTTTATTTTTTCCTACCTCAGAAATCAAGATCACTTTTGCCCAATTTTTTCTGCACAGTAATATGTTAATTTCCAGCAGAATCAGCAAATATGAAAGGTTTGTGTTGTCTGTTGTTAGTAATCATGTCCTTCTCCCTCTCTGAAAACTGACACCTGCTGCTGTGATACTATATCTAGCATTTACAATCCGGATTATGGGAAATGATTGCCTTTCCATCTGTAAGTTCAACAAACCCCAAGCTGCCTTGTTCTGTGCCAAGGACTCCGTGTTTGCTCCCAAAGCAGATAGAAATGATGAAAGTGGTGGCTATGAGAGGTGGTGGAGTCCGCCACAGAGCTTGTAAAGTTTGCTTTTTGTCAGTTTTACATGCCATAAAGCACACGCCTTTTACATGCCCACTGGAAATTAAACTGCAACAGAGACTTTTCTGTTCCATAAGACCTACAAAAGGATGATGCTTTTGAGCATGCCAGCTGGAAATTAAATTCAAGCTGACATAACTTTAGATTCATTTAGATTGATATGAATATTCAGTGTCAGAAATCTTTATGTTCTTGCTGCTTGTTTGGTCAGAAGGAGGCGCAATACTGCTGCTTGTCGTATGAACTCATCGTTACTCTGTGATGCTGTGATCCCTGGTAGAAAAATATCTTACAGTTTACAAAAACAGTGAGGGAATAACTTCATTTTTAGGCTGTTGATGTGGCATGAAGATGGTAAACATTCTCTTCTCCCGTCTAAAGTCTCATCCGCTGATTCTTTTGTCTTTGGGATCACTATGGTAACAGAGGAACACCACTAAGGAGGAGAGAAGGGGTGTAGTTCGAAGCTGGGTGGTGTGTTTCTAGCAGAGACGGTGGAAGTGGGAGAAAAAATTTGTTTTTGGAAAGAGAAGACGAAAGAGAGGAAATCAGGAGAGAAGACTGAAGGCTTTTTTTTCCCTAACATGTGCTGTAGTTTGGTGATGCTTTTTCTCTTTCTCTTCCAAACAGAGCTGCTAAAAGTTTGGGCTCATCAGCAGACAGGTGAGCCGTGTGTTTTTCCTGCTTAGCCTTGCGTCTGCTTATTGCCTCTTCTCTGACTCGTGCAAATATGCTTAACATTTCAGATGCTGTTCAATTTGGTTTACAGCATCTGAATGTTATGTCTTTTACTGGATATATATCAAAATAAACTTATCCAATCCAATCCAACTCTACATGTAGCTGATCAACCTTATTTACTTTAGCTTTTTAATGATTCTTAAAGCTTGAAAGATGTGTTGTAGTTTTCATAGTTTGTTTATTGCCCACTTGTGTTCAAGCTAAAGGAGTAGTTATCATCCTTATTCATTTTCAAGCAGATGCTTCAGCGTGTGCCGCTCTGTCTTCTACTATATTTTAATGTGCTTTGAACCACAGGGCTTCTGTAGGAATCTTTATGGAGCAGCAAATAGGCACGCCATGCCTTTTACACTTTACACACAAAAGTGAATAAAGTAGTTTACAATAAAGTGCACAATAAAAATACCCTTTTCCGCACGCATGCAAGTGAGTTGAAACAACAACCACAAACAGCCTGTCCCAAGCTTAAAATTAGATTTGGACTTGTTTTTCTTCTTGCCTCGCTGCTATAGTCTGGTCATTTTCAAGAGGCTGTGACAGACATAAAAAATGATTTTTTTGGTGTTTGTATACTGCTTTTCTTCATTTAAATGCTTTCTTTTGCAAAAAAAAAAGTGTGTGGGTGGTATTTATAAAGAATTAAATAAAGCTTGTGTCACTGGGATTGATGTTGATGTCCTCTAAAAGAGGTGTTTTAATCTTTCCTTTCCTCCGATAAGTAACTTCTGTTCTGACCAAAAAAGCTGCCTGTGATGAGAAGAAAAAAAGTTTGCTTGAAAATTTTTTGTAACATTTTATTTATTTCATGTTCATTTATTAAGATAATGCCAGAGATTATCGCCCAGTTCTTCTGCATTGGGAAATGTGTTGCACTGAAAACTGTGCAGGAGGCGTTTGCAACATAAGGGGTCAGCCGTCAGCACTGACCCAGTGCAATACTCCTTCCCCTTTATCATTTTTTTTATCGGCCTTGGCACTCAACAGTAAATACAGTTCTGTTTTTAAAAATGGCCTCGGTCCTACGAGAGTCATTGACACCATCTGAGCTAGATTGTAAAAACAAAGAGCCTCGAGCTGAAAATGAATTATGCATCCTGTAATGACCTGAGGAGTTTATTCAGAGCCTGAAAGTGATCCAGACATGCTGGATTAAACAAAAAACAAAATAAATGAAAAAGACAGAAACTGAGTTAAAGCCATTGTTTTGTAAGATGAAACCACTGTTAGGATGTTGTCGTCTCTGGATCCCACATCGGCTCTTACTTGTACAAGACATGTCCAATTTGATTTGTAATACAAAAGCATACATGTGTTTTAGGAATCTGCAAGACCGAAAACAACTCAACTTGTTCTATAAATTCTAAAACAACTTGGAGCAGCGTTAGTACGGGAAATAGTTCTGCACTAAAACATGCCTCTTTCACTTATCAGACATTGAAAAGCAAAAATAATCTGTCTCTTCCACCCAGAGTTGCTTTCTCTTGTAAAAGAAGTGACACAATCAGAACACTTGTGTTTTCTTTACAAAGCATGGCTAAAGAGTTGTCTTTATAAGGGATGCTATGATTTTTACATGGTTTCTTCTCCTTCTTTTCTTTCTTTTAAGTCTTGTGGTGTTATTTTTTGAAGTGGGGTCCTTGATTATCATTAATCACCATTGTAATGGCTCTAGTTTGTCAGCAGCTTGGTTACTGGCCAAAGTACACACTTTCAGTTTCTTCAGTCTCACATTCTTGAGCATTAATGAAAGACTGTGAGTTCAGTTAAATCTGTTCTTTGTTAGATATAAAGCAGTCGATAAGACATTAAGACAAATGCTTCTTAATTTAGGCAAAACTCATTTTGGCAAAGTGAAACAAGGAAAAATGTACATCTGCATTGTAGCCACACTAAGAACTCTAGATGTTTATTGTGGATGATGGTCAGGAGTCCCTGCCAGCTCCTCCAGCCTCTGTTCAGGAAGGGTGCGTCCACTGTAACCGGGCTATGCTGACCACTTACAGAAAAAGGCAGCTAAATTGAGGTTCGGTAGCTCCTAAAAGAGCATGCAGAGGTCAGTTTTTCAGCCAAAATAGCTGGCCTTTTAGTGCCTGTGCATTTAGAAAATTTCTCTGTCACCTCAGTAGTCTTTTCTGCATGCTTATCTTGCTGTGCCTCGATTTGTCCAAAAATCATTTATATCTTTTGATCTAGTCAGTTTCAGCAATGTCAGGTCACAACCAGACAGTCTGAGAGGCTATATTGCTGTAAATGAGGATCAACCCTGTGCTTTTTCCTAAAGGAAGAACAGATGTACAAATCACATTTTTACTTTGATTCACCACATTGGTATTGTGTTGCAATCCTCTCCCAGTTGCATGTGTGAGATTTCATTTTTTTCTTTAATTCATTCTTTCAAGTGGCAGTTTTATGATGCAGGCAAACTGTTTGGTATTTTGGCAAAGAAAGAAATCTTTAAACACAAAAGCATTTCAGTTAAAATAAAATCATATTAATTCATTTCAATCTCAGCCAAAAAAAGTTACATTTTGACAATATGACAGTGGAACAAAAGGCTCTCTGAAACCTGCATGTTATAGTTTACATATTTGTACATACATCTGCATTATAACTAATTTGACACACATTATAAATTTGGAGCAAATGTAAAAGACTAATAATTCAGTCTCATACTAAATTCACTTCACTTATGTTTATTGGTTTTCCTTGAGCTTATAGAATTGGGCTTGCATTTGAATGATTTCATTTTCTGCCCCTGAACTCAACTATTTGGGGGAGTGCTGACATTAACAGATCTGTCACAACCTCATATGGAGCATCTGCACACACCCCAGTTCTCATAAGCCAGAGTGTATCTTCTGCACAGACCTTCTCAACTGCACAGGAATTGTTTCTCCTCTTACCTCATGGATGACTTAGCAGGGTGGACTCCCTGCTTAATCTAGGTTTGCGGTAACATATTAACTGTTAGAAATGCTTTGACACGCCACTTAATTAAATAAAAGGATGAAGAAAACCAAATACAACTGCCTCATGAGATCAAGACATTTGGGTCTTCACTTCAATGACTTGTTATAGATGTGATGACTGTGGAAAACATCAGTATTTTTAACCGTGTGCATGCAAAGTGATGTTGAAAGCAGGCCTTGCCAATGTCCCACAGTCTGAACTGTGTGGGTTTGGCACAAGACACAGGACCGCGTTTTGCTGCCACATTCAGGGAGAAATACAGGCAAGATCAGCTAAAAATTTACTGGGGAAAAAGAGCTTCAATGGGTACTGGCACCCATAGTAGCCCGCAGAGGTTCATGGAAATGGTGAAATACAGAATATATTATCTAAACTAATATCTCTAAACTAGTGTTAGCCCTTTGACTAAATTGCTTTGAACTTATAGTCTCAACTGGGATGCCATATATTTAATAATGAACATCTGCTAGACTGCAGCTAATTTTACATAAACTGTCAATAACAAGGAAGAATTGTGGGAGGTATGGCCGCATTCAAGGAATATCATGTACTTTGCTCATGCTTGGATAAATCAGCTGCTTCAGAAACAGCTCAATATTAGGACAGCTGCTTTTTCAATTCTGATTTCCCTTCATACCCACTCTAAACCCAACTTTCTATTGTCTACAGTGCCGCATATCGTCGGAATAATGTCGGAAACCAACTTTGATGCTTAGTGGAACTTTATGGGGATGGGGTCTCGCGATGTGTTAGTTAGCATTAGCGTGACCGGCAATGAGAGACAAAACATGTGCATTCATTAACAAACAAAATGGTTAACTTCAAACAGTTTAGCATGTGTTTGAGCTTTGGCTTTCTGAACGAACAACTGGAAGTCCGACAGGGTCACCTTGCTCAGTTTTAATCTGCTCAGTTGATGAGACTTCCAGCATTAAACACCGGAGCAACAGAGACAAACTCTTCGCGGCAGCCGAGCTGACCACGGCGCTACAATCACGGTGTTTCACGCCGGAAACTGAGCACGACGGGGTGATTTTCCAGGCTTTTTTTTTTTCCTCCCGAAGACACTCGCAACGCTGCGTTCTCCTGTAGTCTGCTGAAAGCCTGGAACAACAAAACAGCACACGATAAGTACAGGAGAAGACCCTTATTTAGGGTTAGATGAGACACCCCGCGAAAAGTCTGCGTCGCTCCGGGCTTATATAGGCAGCCTGTGACGTCACTATAGTGTCCCATTTGACCAAAAAGTACAACGTAACTTAGGTATATTATTTTTCTCATATCAACACCTGATTTTCTTGTTTTTGTTTTTAATTAAACCTCAGATCTTGCTCATTAAAATAGTCCATTTTCAACAAAGCTGCTTTAATTTGATTTGAGTCGTTGCAGCCTTATATACACTATAAGCACTTGTCAGAGTCCTGCAAACAACAGTAAAGTTTCTCAGTGTATTGGCTTTATACTGTAGACAGTTAAATACGATTTGATTATTTTCCAGAGTTACATTTACTTTTAATTGATATTTGAAACAAGGTTGTACTTTTAAATTTAACTGATTACATTAATCTTAAACAAAATATAAGTTGTCTAATCTTTTATTACACGACTTACATTTACCACAAGACAATGTTGAACGTTTTTTCAAAATAAATGTCTTCCAATATTCGTAAGATCAACATTTTCCTCAAAAAGAAAGGTTTTCCAGCAGCACAAATGTTTGCATATCAATAACAAAATAACTCATTGGAGCTCAGTCAAGCCCCCTTTGTGCAGATGGTTCAAATTAGGTTGTGTAAGGACAAAGATGTCCACAAGTCAAGATCCAATTGTCAGTATAAACATACCAGCGCACATCCATTTACCACATTCCATATAAATCACAGCGTGGTGAAAAAATAAACATCTAACGTAAACTAGGAAAATGTGGGTTGAAGGCATCAATTAAAACACCCAAATCTGTAAAAACAAAGGCTACCTACCTCAGTTTGCTTACCAGATAGTTTTACTTTGCTTGTACACTTTGACAGGTATTTCTGAGTACCAGTAAATAATCTTTGAATTATTTCTGCCTTGATTCAACAATGAATGCAGCTGACAGGGATAAAGTAGACAGATTCAAAAGCAAATTGTAATTCCTCTTTCTGCCAAAAGACTCTGCACAAAACCACAACTGTATATCAGGAGCAAATAAAACCCAAATTAACCCAAAATCTTTTGCAAATATTTTGCTCTCAGTTCTTGGAATTATTTATAAAAGTACATTTGTATTTTGGGATCAGATATCGTCCCATTTGTCAACAAGATGCTAACCTGTGCAACAGTGAAAGCTGATGTGCATTATTTTCAACAGAAGAATGGTACAGTGTGATCCCACAACAGCATGAGGAGCCGTCTCTTGGTGATGGAGCCCAGACATCATCTACAGGCCACACCAGGAAAAGCAGAGCAGCTCTGGGTGGAGGAGTGACAATCACTACACTTCCAGACAACATGACACACGTCGTGGTGAGAGTTGTACCGCAGTGCTCCTTATGACGTTAATGGTTTAAGGCATTTATTATGACTGGCCTGAAACCTGAGGTATTTGTTTTAGTTAGATTTAAACACTGCCCTCTTTTCGAAAGAAACAGTTACACTCCACCGACTTGGATAAGCATTAAAGAGCATATGACTAAAGCATTTTCACTATGAGCTCTTGATGACATGCTTTCTGGACACATGTTCTGTCTTAACAACCTCTGAGCTTATGAAAATCCTGTCTGAAAGGAGGATTCTGGCAAATACTACACGTGGCGAAGCTTTGGCCCTGAGGATCCGCAGTCCCAGGACCTGTGGGTCGACATGAGTGATGTCCAGCACGGCCAAGTCAGAGTGCATGGGATTTTATCCAATTCATACAAACAGGCCGCGGTGAGTTTCGCACTCAAAAAGTATATTTAACCATTTAATCACAATAAAGTAAATTTTTTTAATCATAACTCACATCAATCATTGATTACTTGTGTGAGGCTAGGGATAAATACATGAAAAGGATGGCTTTCACAGATTTTTAATGAAAATGTAAGAATAAGAATTTCCCTACGTTACTGACCATAATGAAAACATGAAAGCTAAGAGTAAATTAAATTAAGTTCATCATCAGATTTCTTATTCAGTATTTTTTAAATATGTGTGAGACTGTCACATTGATTTGGGGTTGGTTATTGATAAAAAAAACAATTTGGTAAAGTCAGTATTTATCAAATTATTAGGGGGCACCCAGATTTGAACTGGAGACCTCTTGATCTGCAGTCAAATGCTCTATCACTGAGCTATACCCCCACACAAGAGGTGGTGGGAATATTATAATAAATGATGATGAACTGTACCCATGACAGCTCTTGTGTGAACAAGAGTGAGATTTACAGGCTTCACTGTGCGTGACAAACAAAACTCATCCACTTCCCTCAATCAGACATGTTTTTTTTTTCCTGCAGTGCAAACAACAAAAATCAGTGATAGTTTCAGTCGTCTTATTAGAAACTATTTATGTTATTAAGCCATCCCTAAGCCATGACATTAGACTTTTAAAAGATAATCTTTCAATATTATTCAAATCTAGCAAGAAACTTTAATCACCTTTCTGTAATCACCTAAATCCCACCTCTAGAGTGGATTATGTGCAATTTCAATAATTCAGTCATGGAGGTCATGGCAGTCCTGAGAGGTTCAGTTAAAGCAGCTGTACTTCTTCTCTAGGTTTCTTTCATATATTTAATCTTTCACATAAAATACTTCTTGTGTTCAAACTTCCCATGAAGAGATTTAACTAATATGTAAACTGCCATTCACATTTGAAGGGCTGTTAAGATCACATGAATTGTCATTGTCACTGAGTTGTTTAGCTGCCAAACCAAACTTTTTTTCCCCCTCAAAATCCAACATATGAATGTTTATGATGAGATGAGAGTCAAGGATGCATTGTAGGTGTTGGATTAGACCTCTAAAAAGACCACTACCCTTGTTCATAGAGAATTTTCCAGTTTAACATAAAAGATTTTGTTGACACAAACAAAACCATCTACCCTCTCTGTCTGAATTTGAAAGAAGAAAAAATCTAACTAGTTTGCCAAGTTATATTAAAGCAATTGACTTTATCAAGTTACACTGAATTTATATCTCAAGGATCGCATACATTTTAACTGGTTTTGAACTTGTTACTTTCCATTTTCTCAATACAACATGATGACCTGTACATATGTTTTATAAAGAGTATGCATGATCTGCTTGATTTGCATCAAGTGTGTTGAAGCAAAGAGGCATCTAAAACCTGCAGGGCAGTTGCCCTCAAGGTTGGAGTACCCTGCTCTGTAGATTCAAGGTCTTGCATCAAAGTGTGATAATAAATCTGTCCAATAACAAACCCTTTTTATCACAGACATTTGGTCAGTTTTTGTGGTTGACTTCATTTCAGCAGCTGTTTACGGAAGAGCATGACCAAAAAAACAAATCCCTCTATGTTCATGAAGCAGCTTTTAACATATATAGCACATCATGTTCAAGCATCTCTCTTTCTCTGTGTGTTTGTTTGTATCTATTTCTTTTGCAGAGGGTTGTCCTGTCTTTTGACTTTCCTTTTTATGGACATTACCTGAGGCAGATCATTGTAGCAACAGGAGGTAAAGTTTGGTTGCCTAGCAGATGCTCGAGTCACCTTTCCTCCATATGTTGAGAGCGCAGAGGTGTTTTTGTATCAAGGTTAACATCTTTTTCCTTATGGTCATTTTCAGGGTTTATCTTTACCGGGGATCTCACCCACCGTATGCTGACCACCACACAGTACATAGCCCCTCTAATGGCTAATTTTGATCCAGGCTACTCTAAAGAATCCACAGTGCAATACCTGGATAATGGTATGACACCACCTGATGTATTAAACATTTTAATGTCACTCACATTTTCTGACTGTCTGATTCTTGTTCGACTTGTTTTTAGGAGAGGTGTTTGTGGTTCAGTGGGAGCGGGTCATACTTCCAGGCAGAGAGTCAGAGGGTGCCTTTACATTTCAGGCTGCGCTTCACCAAACAGGGGAAATCACTTTCAGCTATAGAGACGTGAGACCCATCTCTCCCAGTGGCTTTTTGTACCAACCTAAAATCTTATTCAAGCACAAATGTCATCTGTTCACCAGATACCTTTGCCATTAGATGTGATCGGATCGGCTGAACATCCAGTGAAGGCCGGTTTGTCTGATGCCTTCATGGTCATGTCACCATCTTCTCAAGCAGCGGGTTGTTATTAACAGTTATTTTTTCCATTTTGATACTGTCATTATGTCTTTCCATGTGTAAAAATCATTTATCTTCCTTTCAGATGCAGCTCAGAAAATAATCTATGAATACCATCGAGTTGAGCTGGACATAAAAAAGATTACCAGTTACTCTGCAGTTCAGTTCACACCACTGCCTAGTAAGTAAATGTCCAAATGTGTGAAGCTTGAATAAACCAAAGTTATTTGTACCATTTAACATAATAATATCTGCATTCAAATGTTTAATTTACCTTCTCTCCCTCTGTTAAGCTTGTCTTCAGCAAGACAGCTGTGAGCTCTGCCTTTCATCCAACAAGACTTCTGGCTGCAGCTGGTGCAATGTTTTGCAGAGGTGAGCAGATTATTCTGCAACCCCAACATAGCTTTGCCATGTAGTTTCACCCAATTTTATATGAATGTTGTGTTTCAGGTGTTCAGATGGCATGGATCGACACAGACAAGAATGGTTGGATTTTAGCTGTTCGGAAGAGGTAAAGTTCGAGAACTAATATCACACTATTATTTGTTTTGGCTTGTTTTTATTATAAGCTCACTGTTTTATTTTGCTGTGGATGGGCAGAGCAAAGATGCAACCTGTGATGATTACTTCAGGGATGACAATTTCACTGGTTCACCAAAGATAGGTGATGCCACCTCTTTGACTCCGCTACAAAAAGACTGTAAAAGTTACGGTGAGGACACATGCAGCACATGCTAGATATGAAACATAGTCACACTGCAAGACTCAGTTTTGTTGCTCAATAAATGATGTAATGTGTAACTAAAGAACCATAATCATTTCTTCATTACAGATGATACTGTACATGACATCTTAAAGACTGGCCACGGTGAGTTGGTGTGCTGCTCATAGAAACTACACTGCTCTAAAAAGATAAAGGGAATGCATAAAATGCCCATTTAGGAAGCAACACTGATATTGAATTAATTTAATCTGCTTTTGTACAAACTAAGCACACAATGGGTGGAAATGAGAGGAAGACAACTGCTATAAAGAAATGGTCCTGTAGGTGGTGAGCACAGATCATTTCCTTGTGAACTGGAGATGGTGTCTGTAAAGCCACAGAAGTTAGTCAGGCATTGAAGCTCATCCAGAATGGCACATCGATGCTGAAATGTTTCATTCATCAAGATCGAGGGTGTGTTGCTTCAGCGTTCGCTTTATTGTTTTGAGCTGTTTATTGCGATCACGCCTTATGATTGGATTAATAATGACATGTTTCTGTCTTGGCTACAGATGTGGAAACAGATTCTTCTACCAAGAATACAGGGATGTCTAACGCCGGACTGATAGTTGGTATAGCATCTGCTCTGGTGCTCCTTTTGGCTCTACTACTTGTTGCTCTTTGTATCAGTTGCAATGCCACTGCTACTTTACCACTTTACCAGGTAAGCCACAGAATACCACCTGATCTTGAAGTCGACGCTCGGTCACATCATGATGTTTTGTCATTGTTCCTGCCTCACAGAGACGCAAGTGTTACTGGCCTTCCTTGAAGTTTCAACAGCAGCAAACTGGATACACAGAGGTGGAGGGAGAAGGTCATGAAAAATACAGCATTGTTGAAGCTGGACCGTGCTGAAGGCACAAATGAAAGTTAATGGATCACAATGTCTGAATTCAAGCAATGTGTTTGAAATGGCATTGAAAGAAGATTGCATTGTTGGAAAAGTTTGAGTTCAGTGTACTGAGTGATACATGTATGATAATGAAATGTTGCATTACCAAACACTTGAGTACATCACTTAATTTTGAATTTTAAATAGGTCTATATGTCACTGCTGATTTTTTTTGTTGTTTTATTTTTTGCTTTAACACCAAACATAAAAACATGGATATAGGATGTGGTTTAAACACAATACAAAGTTCCTGAGTTTAGGATATTATGAAGTGTTCATGCTTTACCTTAAAGATGTGATATTTTGTGTTATTTGAAGCTGTAGCAGGAAATAAACATAAAAAAAAACAATGGCCTGGAGGTACAAAACAAACGTTAGATCATTTGTTTTTGCTCTAGCGTTGCATTAAAGTAAATTTCTGATATTTGGTTTTGTTGTGTGTGTGTGTTGTGTTACTAACATGTTGTTTATCAATGTGTTTTTATAAAGGTGTTAATTATAGTTGTACATTCCATGTTTTTAATGAAAATGTTTTAGTTTATTGCATTTTACTTTATTTTTGTTTTCCATTATGCGAGGAGAGAATATCTCAGAGTAAACCCCCAGCAGGTGTCGCTCCAACCAAATATATCCGGCAGAGCTCAAGTAGGCCATGCAGTGAACGTGGCAGATGTGTAAAAATTTGATTTGAGAGCATTGGATTGGTAAGGCCACAAAAAACCTGCAAAATGATCACATGAGTTTGCTATGCAAGCACAGATGGAGCGAGGACAGATACACTGGACATGCACGTGCACATGGCTCGGTTGGATTTCTTCACAGTTGACACAGAACTGCGCTTGACTTGACACGTACAATAAATAGACAGTTTACTTCCCCATTCTCAATATTATCATTATTCCAGGGAAGAAAAAAAAAGATCCTCCCACACTTCATCTTCCTCTGTTCGGATGTGCGCGCGACAGGGAGGGGAGGGAGAGGAGGAGGGCAGCGGGAGCGCGCTTTCCGTGTCTGGTTAGTGGACTGACAGCCAGCTGTGCGACTATATCAACAATCTCCTGGATTTGCTACGTACAATTGTATTGTTGTTGGTTTGCGGCTGATTATAATCATACGTTATAGCTGTTTCTTAAAGTTAGTACTCGAGAGCACACATCTAAAACCAGTTTATCGGCGGTTTCTGTGCTAACTAGCTAGAAGAGCAGTCCTCCAACATGAATCCGTTGTGTAGCAGATGTAATCTAGTCGTTTACCCCACGGAAAAAGTGAATTGTCTGGACAAGGTAAGAGCATAAAAACCTTTCATTTTGTTTAATTGCTATTTCAAAATACTTAAAACAAGCCGCTGTGTTTTGAACTAAAGCCGAAGTTATTTTTGTATCCTTAAAACGGGAGCGTTCACAATTTTTTGTGAATGAATTGAACAAGCCAAGAGAACAGGTATGTCGTTAGCTTGGCAGGCTAGCAGCGAGCTAACGCCTGGAGAACCGATGGCACAACAGCAAGACGTAAAACCGAAATCACGCAGGATGGTATAAATGATGAACCACTTTGATAATTTGTGTTTTCAATCTTATTTAAAATTAGTTCTTTTTTTTTTTTTTTTTTTTTTTTATTGATTTACCCTAAAGCATAGCTTCACATTGCTTCCGACAGCCGAGCCTGGTCTGGGCCTGGCTGACACCTCTGCTTTCAAGACGACTGATTTATTACGTGTAATCTAAACCAAAGACGTACTCCGAGAACATTGTATTTTCCTCTCTGTGTCGGAAACTATGCAAAATCTAAACAGGATTTAATATTTTTCTCTTCGTGTACAAAACTGCCCACGAAAACTTGGGCAGATTTGGACGGGTTTGTGTCCAATTCACTGATTAATCCAAGTCTGGGATGATTAGCTGCACACGGTGATTTGGTTTTACCCAAAAGCACACGCCTAATCTCTGTCAAGGTGATAATCTCATCAATTTTGGCCAGTGTTTGTGTGGAGGTCAGTAATTCACAGGGGAGGGAAAACCCCATGTAGCACGGTGCTGCTGCACATCCTGTTTGGGTTTCCTCTCAAACTTTAAGAGACAAATCTGACCATACATTAAAAAATTGATTTTATTAGAATTTGATACAGGCAATTGAAATGTAACTTTGCAACGAGATAAAGCATACATGCAGCACACTTGAGGCTACCTGGGTGGGGTCTCTTTGCTTTTTATAGGGATGGCTGGATCTCTTCTTCTTCTTTTGTTAAACCTAAGATGTACTAGGAGCGAGCAGATAATTTGTGTAATGGACATCTCAATGACTGTTGAAAATCAATCCCTGTTGAGATATGCTTATCTTTCAGGCCTGACAAACTATAGAAACCAAATCACTTCATCTAAAGTAACATCAGCACCTGACTAGATGCATTACTTCTCTACTACATAAATATAATTTACGCTTTTTCACTGTATTCTGAATTACAATTGATTTAGCTCAGAAACCATCTTCCTGCAGAGGCCATGCAACATGAAGAGGCACATTAAACCTGTTCATCTAAGTAATGTTGGAGTGTTAGATGGCCGGTATTGATAAAAATCTAATTGCCACAAGTGCAGCCTGAGTTTGCTGTGGAATCTTTCCCTGAAGCAGATTGCATTCCAGCAGACAGACACTCCTATGAAATGTGCTCTGTCAGAGGCCTGCTGTACTATCTCCCCCTTTGAACCAAGCAAAACAAGGTAGGCTACCGTGTATCGTCGCTGCCTTTCTGCATCAGTGTTCACCCATTCAGATACAGCAAAACACCCTCCCCTTTCCTTCCTTTGCCTTTCGTGTTTGCTTAAAGCAACCGAGGCTACGTTGGCTTAGCATTTTTATATGTGCTGTTCTAGCTCAGGTGAAAGTTTAGGAACTGGGGGAGCATTATAACATTGTATAACTATACCTGGCATTATCCTGTGAAAGCTTGAGACGGTTTGCCACAGAGGCTTGTTTGTGTGTCTGCTGCATTCCAGTGTGTATAACAGGGCTGGGCGAAGCAAGAGGAATGGGTTAGCTGTACACGTGAAGACAGGAAGTCAGCTTTGGTTGAGGCTCTGGTTGGTAACAGGCTTCTCATTTTGTTTTCTTTTTGCACTTAAAATACTAACCACTGGTGAAGAGTTTGAAAGTCATATGCAACTCATTTATCATACATTTTTTATAGCTTCATTTGAGGGTGGATCCTAAAGCCTATCAGATAACACTTGCAACAAGGAAGTGTTTTTTTTTTTTTTAGTTTTCTTTTTGTATTTGTTTGTTTGTTTTGTGTATGTGTCACTTTAAGATTAATAGTCATTTGAGCACTTTGGGAGGACAAGTATGTATCAAGATAAATTGAGTCTGCAGAGTGGTCAGGCCTGAACTCATTTCTCACTGAAACACTTGTCTTGGCTGGAGTGTCTGTGTGTCTACTTCTGCTATATGCTTTCTGCATTTTGTATGGACCTCAGGTAAAGATACTCTGCTCTACATCTTTGAGCAGATGTATTCATATTTTACTGTGGCACATGTCATTGTGATGTAAAATCACTAGGTATTGTACCTGAGAGGATTATTTGCTTATATTCAATTTTCTTTGAATAATTTGTGAAGCTGACATGCATAGTCTGGCTGCTTGCCTTAAAAAAGTATGAAAATAAAACAAATGTTTCTTCTGGCTCTTAAACTTGTTTGTTTGTTAGCTTGCAAATATGATGATGAAAAACATCTGGAGTAGTGTTTTGGTAGAGGAAAATTTATTTTTCTCAGACCACTTTTATGCAACGCATTGTCTCCCACTTGGCAACAACTTTGACTGGCAAGTCCCAGCCTCATGCCACTTGCAAAATGGAAAACATTTTCAGTCATATTCACAAGCAGGAGGCCATACAACCATGTATTTATTAGTTTTATATGGACTCAGTTAAAACTCTTGTAGTACTGAACTATCTTTCACATATATGGCAAATCAATGTTCTGTGCATTTCGTAACAGTTTGGTTTCTGTTATCTGGCTGCTGAGTATGATTTCTGTAAGCCTAAGTTGTGTTAGCCTGCCTTCAATCCCAGGAAATCATCAGCAAGGATCAGGTCATCTTTGAGTTATAATACACAATGCAGTCTTTAAAGTATGAAAGACCTTATGTCATGCCTCCCATGATTAAATCAGTTATGCAAAATAAAAATAGTTCTTATTAAAGATCCATATAATGCGTTGCGATGGAATTAGTTAGTAAAATGTCTTTACTGTGTTTGCATGTACAAGAAGTAAATGAGTATTTGTTTTTGTACTCTGTTATACCTTTGTTAACACTTTTCACCTGATCTTAGTTTTAGTGGAGTTTGTCTAGTAAATGGTCTCTATATTTAGTCAGGTTATTTTGAGAGCTGAGTCATGTCCAAATGCCAAAGACGGTGAAGAATTAGTGAAGCCACAATAAGTCCCCTCCCATTTGTGACTCAGTCTCAAACAAACAGCACAGTCAGAATCACTTGAGATGTTGATTCAACAACCAGGTACTTTATTTCATATTTGATCCTGAAAAAAAAAGGAACAGTAAAGATTGTTTGCTATCCTGATCTTTTACAGCCTTATTTGATGTACCTAAATTATGGCTTTAATATTTGCATAGCTGTGCACTAAAATTCAAATATTGTAAGACAAAGAGACATTTATAGCCTGCACAAGATATAGGATCACATTTTATAAGAATATATGTCCTGACAAAGCAGAAGTGTCTGGATGTTTCATTCCACTTGTCTTTCTCACTTGGCTTTTTTTTTTGTGTCACTGGATTGGAAATGTGTAACTAAGTACACATAAAATATAGAGTTGTTTGAAAAGTTCATTTCAAACCCTGCTGTAACAGAGCATATCTGTTCAAATCACTGCCTGCCTGCAGTTAGCAATGAAGCCCTGGAGACTGATTAAATAAATGGCATTAGGTAGGTTGATAATTAACCGGCATTCATTAATGAGTTGCTTTTCCCCTTTTAGCACCAGACAGATGTTGGTTTCTTTTGGCACACTAGCTTGGAAAATAATTATTTTTCACACTCTGCTTGTGTTGTGGTCTACTGTTTATTTATGGGTGTTTGTGAATGTTTAGTTTTATGTAGTCACCACCTGAGTCTTGAACCATTGCGGTATTTTACACTGTTAGCTTAGCCTGTTGGAATACTGAAAGCATAAAAAAGTTGCTGTGAAATTAACTGATTTTTGACTTTTGATTTATAAGGCACAGATTTTCTCAGATTTTTATGAAGTACCAATCACCAGAGGACCAGAACATGCAGGTTCATTTAACTTTGCTTCAAGATTTGAAGGCATTATTCTGATATAAAATAGCATACTATCAGAAATGTCCAATGATTGGGTGGAAACTATAATTCCAGCATCATAATTTTATTTTCTTTACATTAGTAGGATCCTCTTTTTTTTATTTTTCTTCCTCTCTTTTACCACCTCAGTCAAATGAGAGTAATTGTTTGGTTCATATGTTGCTATGGTTATTGGACCAGCACGATTAGTAATTTGTCCTGTACATGTTACATGCTCACACTGTCATAGGAAGTGGTTAACAGAACATGATGATAGACTTTTAACACTTTAGGCCACATTTTAGATTTTTTTGTTACTGACTTGTCAGAGTACCCAACAGTTCTGAAGGATACAGTGGCATGAGATTTTTTATGTGATAATTATCACAGACTTTATCCCAGAATGTCACCATTTCAAGGCATATCTTAATTGTTTCTATTGTTTCAAATTACATTGACCTTAAACTACTGATATAAAGGTAGGGATATTCAACTTTAGGTTAATAATGTAAAAAGTTCCTGCTACACTGATTATTATGTTATGAAACTGATAACGGTCTGATGATGCCAAAATGTGAATAGTATGATGGAAGAGTTTTGTTTAAATACAAGTTGTCTTTGAACCAGAACATTTAGTGGTCGATAAATTAATCAGTTTTGTTTGTTGTGTGGTTAATCTCCTTATGAAGAGAGCAGTAATACAGTAGCTATGTAAACATTGAGCAATTGTATATGTGCATTCAAAAATGTCCCCCGTAGAAGATTGTGTGCATTTTAGGTACACTCCAATATCATACAAAAAGCTGATCATCCCTACATTTTCTTTAGAGTAGTGTATGTGTTAAACTTGACTTTTTTATATATATATAATGGAACTTTTAAAAGCTCTTCAATTTTAATGAAAGTGTGAGTCAAAAGTTCACAAGTTTGACCAGCAACAGTGGAGGAGGTGTGAGATCTGTATGCAGCTCAGATGGTCTGTTCTTTTGCATTTAGCTCTAATAATATGGATAAACACGTGTAAAACTATATATCTGCAGTTCTAGCCTCTTATTAACTGTCCTTCATTGTGAACTGAAGTTTTTTGGCATCCCTTGTTAGCACCGGGGTTCTGTCCAGGATCACGGTATTTCTTTCTCACTGAGCGCGAGTATCGTGGCTGACTGAGCATTTTTGCTGTTGACTGAAGTCTTGGGTCATCACTAACATACAAACAAAATTCACAGAGACATATAACCTACATACAGCACTACACGCGTGTGTGAATGTACTGTAAATACTCACATACACATACAAGAAGAAAATACACATGTGCCCTTGAGCTAAGCTGATGCAAGGATAGAGAGTTTTTTTTTTTTTAAATCAGTGTTTTATTTCTAGGGCTGCTGCTCTGCAGTGTCCTCATTTTCCAGCTGACTGTCAGATTCTGTCTTGGTATCCAAGAGCCAGGGTTTCCTGGAAATGGACAAGGCTAACAGCTGGATGGCCTCTGTAACATGCATTTATGCGTCTCATCTCTGTTTGTTTCTCCCTCTGAATAGATATAATTTAAGTCTCTATGTATATATTTGTGAGACACTGTTGCATATTCAGGATCCCATGGCTCAGAAATAGATCTGTTGTTTATTTATGGAATTAAAATGCATCCCATAACATGTCTCTGGGGAACCATCTGTGTTAATATTTTATTATTATGTGCATATTTGACTTAAAACATCAACCACTTATTCACAACACAGAAAATTATTTGCAAGCCTTGTATATTGGCAAATGATGTATGATTTACCTTTACAAGTGAGGGAACTTTGCTGCAGGTATGGACTATTTCTGTTATGACTTCTAGGACAGTATTTATGCTTGCTTTGTTTGATTCAGCAGTGAGTTATCTTTATTTCATGAACACTGCAAGGACCTCTGCTAGTCTTAATAGTTACCTTGTAACAATAGTTTTACTTAAATAAAACTATTGAAAGGAGAAAAAAAACACATTCATGTTTTTTCATTTCAATAAAGCAAACCTGGCAAAGTTTTCAGGTACTTCAAAATCTTGAGTAGATATTTTATCCTGGTTCTGTACTGCTAATGAATAACCAATAGTCATAATCTCGGGCTGTTTCCTTCAGCATGAGGCACCAAATGACAGAAGTTTGGAGGCTGTTGTAATGTTTCCTCTGCTTACTTTAAATTGTCCGACCTTGCAGAAAAGCACTGGTGTGCTTGTCTTTGCTGGTTGCCCTGTCTTTAGCTCCAAGAAGTGTGCTTGTGTTGTTTTTGTTTTAGTAAAGATGGACATATGAGGTACTTAAACGTACTCACCCTCATACTACAGGTGGTTACCTTTCAGAAGCCGGAGAGGACAGCAATATGCATTTTAGCCAGCTTAAAAAAAAAATAAATAAAAAAAGGGGGGGGGGGGTGAACCTTCAAATAATCTAATATTTTTTATGATTTATAAATCTGATCACCTGCTGAAGACGTTTAACATATAAAGTATCTATTCACATTCTTCAAATGATCACTGCTCATCCTTTCACATACCTTCTTTAGTTGTGAAGTTGCAGATGCAGTACCAACTTTTAACATGAGTCTAAGGGAATAAACTGTACAACATACTGAGATAAAATTTAAAAGACCCTTTTTTTGGGCAAATTTGAGACGGATTAAAACGTCTGCATTGTCATTTTTGCTGCTGTGAAAATTCTTCCAGTGCTGTTGGCATTACAAGACCTAAATGTTGTAAATTGACATTTTAATGGTTCAGATGAACATCTGGCTGTTTTAGATTAAATTTATGAACACAGATCTTTTCGTTTTGTAATTCCTGATAGAGTTGGAGAAACACACAGTAAAGTTTCTCCTTCCTACACACAGCAAAGGAGAAACAACTTGCCTTTTTCACATGAGGCCAGAATTGTTTGAATTGATCATGGCAGATCTTCAGATCTAACTAATGTTTCCTGAGAAAAAACATGAAGGACTAAAAGTACCAGCTCATTTTGTCCAAAAGATGGTCACAAAAAATGTCAGCCTTTTGACTTTTATGCTGACATAGGGTGAGATTACACCACATTTTTAGAATCAGCAAAAGTCAGCAGTGTCACTTCAGCACTCAGCCAGTGATGCTCGAGAATGTGAAGCTGTGTTGCTCCGAGCAACCATACTGCTGGAAAAGACGCCAACAGTGGCAGTATCAGCATGTCCTTTGTTCTTCTCGGCACCTGAGTCCAAATTTTCCGCCTTATGATTAGTTAATGCCAAAAGGATGTTTTGTTTTCAACATTTCATCAAGGACATGTGTAACCTGTCACCTAAGGTCATGTTTTCTATGTAAGCATGGTGGTTGAGGAGGGATGCCCTGTTGGAATGTGAGCTTGCTGGTTTGTAGAGGCATAGAAGTTTGTTAAACAGTTGAGTTCAGCAGTGTTTCTTTCGATAATAGGTCCAAGGTCAATATTTATTTTGGAAAACACCTGGAATTTCTAAGCCCATCCCAGTTTTATAGACACACCTGTTCCTTAAAGACTCATTACATAACTTTCTGACCCTAAAAGTCCATGTTCCAGATTTGTTTGATGACACATTGACATCTATCGTGTGTATTTCTGGAGCCGTTGCTGCCCAGCAGCGTCCCAAGACTGAGAAACTGCTCTACGCAACTTTTACATCCGGGTCTGCTGCGTGACGTTGCAGCAGGGTTTCCGTCACGCTAGAAAACACACTGGCTGTTATGAACACGCAAGGTCGCTGATTCAGCAAAGAAACGCGAGAAGATTAAAAGAGAGAGAGGGACAAAACAAGAGTCATTATAAGATTCGTTTGCAGGGTGGAGAGAGCTAACAGGTCTGGTAGGTAGGATGCAAGATGGATGCTGAAATAGCCGTAGGTAGGAGGCATGTGATGGGGAAAATGGCAAAAGTTCTGTAAGAAGTTGGTTGTTTTGGCAGATAGTATGATACTAAGCTGCTGTATTTTGAGAATATAAGATGGATGGCACTGATCACAGCAGCTGCCACTCAGCTGAAACTAGAAGAAATGTAATCTGTCTGTGCTGTTCTGTTGTTTGTGAAGGGGATCAGCCTTTGCTATTCTAGACAGAACAATAAGAAGGAGCAATAGGAAGAGTAACATGATGTGTCCATCTGCAACGCCCTCAAGGCCCAACTGGGTTGTAGTGGGATAAGGAGTTTGCATTGGAAGGCTTGGCCAAGTGTGTTTGGCTGTGGATCACAGCTCTTCTGATTAGAGCCAAGGCCTTGTTTCCACTGTGAGCCCTCTCTTTTGTATGCTTCAGTACAATATTGCTTGCCTGCAGCTACTAACCCCTACACACACTTGCTTGTTGTCAGTGTATGTCATCCAGGGTGGTCCAAACTTGCAGATAGAGCAGGAAAGTCTGTTCCTGAAAGTAGCCTGAAGCTATATTTTAAAACTATTTGGTACTGTGTCTAAGTGAACTTCTCATTGCACTGCTACGTTTGCGATTCCATACGTAGCCACGCTATATTTGCATTTATAATCATAAACGGTTGTCACAGACACTAAATCTTGACATCCTGACAGTTTATTCCCTAGTTGTTTACCATGTTACACATGCAACATTATCACTGCGTGCAAGGAAATGATGGAGTTTCCTGTCAGCGAGGCCCGCCTTTTTGTCTGAAAAGAGCCTGTTAGACCAAATTTGCATTGTGCATGTGAAACATTGACAGGGATTTTTCATGTCATTGCATTTTGAACCTCTGTTTTGAATCATCTCGCTGTGTCCATTTGTTTTGGAAATTCTTGTGTGGGCAATATCAAATTCACAGAGTGGGTGAGAGAATGAGAAGGATGGCAAAGAGCCTTTAGGGCATGTTTACCTTTTTAACCTTTTTTCTGTTTCTTACACTCCCCCCTCCTTCCCACCCTTCCCTTGTCTGCCAGATCTTTGCTTCCTTCTCTGCTGTGTACTTTTTCTTACTCACCCTTTACTGCTTGCTGTCTTCATTCTGATCTCCCCCAGCTCATTATTTTCATCCCTTCTTTTGAATTTGTCCAATCCTCCGTCCTTCAGTCTCTCTTTGAATCCTCAGGCCACAGATCAGCCCAGTGCTAGGAGGATGAAGGAAAGGGGTCAAGCAGTTGGGAAAAATGAAGGCTCCTGAAAGAGATGGAGGCCCCAGCTCTCATAATGATAAACAGATTGTGAAAACATGCAAATAAACAGTCAGATAGAAAGCCAACGGATGGCCTTCGAATCAACTGCAGCATATATTGTTGTTTTGTTTTTGAATTATAAAAGCTGTGAAAACACTTTAACAGAAATGGACAACAGAAACCAAAATACGTTGCCATCAGTTGCAAGTTGAGCTGGCTGCAGTCATTGTTGTTTGCATGACTGGAGCAAGCTCAATCTAAATAGCAACTATACAGTTTGCTAGCTAAGGGGAAGTTGGTGTCTTTGTAACCATTCAGTTCCAGCATACACAAGCTGCATTGCTTCACTTTTGTTTCACACAGTCTTAACAGTCAGTACTTTTTTTTCTATTTGCATCCAGATCCTGTCATTGTGAAACCTCAGGGAATTAAAAAGTAGCTCTGGCCTTGCTCATTCAAACAGTTTTCCTGTGCACATTGGTGTTTTATAGACTGATTCTCTCTTTAGAAGTGTGAAGTAAACAAATTTTACTTTTCTCCCTTACTAAACATGTTCTGTCCTCTGGTATGTGTTTTTTTTCTCAGTACTGGCATAAAGGATGCTTCAGCTGCGAAGTCTGCAAAATGACTCTAAACATGAAGAATTACAAAGGCTTCGAGAAGAGACCATATTGCAATGCGTAAGTTGTCCCTTGTTCATTTTTCTTTGTTTGTCAGTGGTCATGTCTCATGTTTTACATGCAAGGGCTTCATCCTGAATCCCAAAGACACTGTCAGCAGTGTTTAATCTGTCCACGGCCTGAAATAGGACTCTAAATGTTTGTGCAAGTGTGTGTTGCAACCCAACTATGGCCCCTCTCTCCCTCCTTTGCTGTTTATCTGTGACTACTCCAGCTCGCCCCTCAGAGAAAAAGCCTATGGTTGGTGTGGGAAAGTGCATCCCTCCATCCTCTTCTCATTAGGGAAGGGGGGGCTATCAACAAAGGAAATTCCTAAAGTTCCTCTACAGTGACAGCGGTGGACACTCTGAAACTAACTTGTCCACTCATGCTTCAGTCCATAGTCACACACTAAAGGCTCATCAGGAATCTGTGGAATCTCCCTCTCATTACGAGCAATAATTTTCTCTTCCTGAGTACGTTTGTCAGAGTTGGAGAGCGATTGTGTGTTCTGAGTGGGAATGCATTGCTTCATGTTCTGGCAAGCTCATTTGCTGAGCTGCCATCTTATTGACAGAAGTGAATCAAGAAGTCATGCTAGCGTTGTCAATGTCAGCCTCAGGGATCTCCTTGGTAAAAGTACCTGTGTAGTGTAAAAATTTGCTCTCCATGACTGAAATTGGGGAGAAGTCCAGAAGCTTGATACTTTTCCTCCACATGTTAAACATTGACCACATATTTGGCTGGCAGAGTAGCTGAAATACTGAATCAGTCACTGTTTTTGAGCAAATGTTCATGTTTAACTTTTGTTTTGTTTTTGTTTTTTTCTTTTTGGCAAGGTGTACTCCTATTAAACTAAGAAACACTAAACTCCTGATGTTTCTTTTTTCCCTTTTTAACTCAAGAGCTTCTTTCCTGCCTCTCTAGTTGGAGTTGATCCAATTTTCTCAGGAAAATTATCTTCAGTGGTGAAACTTTTAGCCTTACCAAAGGCTGCCTTGCAACCTGAGAGAACCAGATAAAAACTAAAAGATCTGATAAACAAAAATTCTTAAGAAATTCAGACTATTTTAAGATTTACCAAATAAGTTGATGTGTTTCTATAAGTCACATGCTTGTACATGCATTTCTATACTTAGCATGTATAGTATAATGCTAAGTATACCGAACATATGTGTATCTTCATTTGGAAAAACTACACATAGAGAAATATATGTATTTTTTGGTCTGTATTTATTAATATAATTTCCTTTTTGCTTTATGGAAGAATTGAATGACAAATATTTAGTGAAACAACTACAAGGGTGAGCAAATTATGACCAGTAAAGGGGGTGTGAATTACAAATGTATATAAAACCCTCTTGATAAAATCTGAATGTGCTATAATTTTTGTCCTAAAAACACACAATACAGAGACCATATAACAGAAGTAGATACATAAAAGTACCTATAGTCAGTTTTGTAATTTTATATTAGTGTTTTTTTCTTCTGTAACACACCCTCAATACCTGTGGCTTTGTAACTGTTAATATAAAGGGAACAAAGTTACAGTCTGTGCACTGCTTCCCATCAATATGACAAAGCAGCACACCTACTGTATAAAAGACTTACACAGGTGTTGTCAGCTGTTATGACTGAGCCTAAATGATACCTCTGACTTTCCAGTTGACTAACACACACTTGCTGGGTCAGCACTGCAGCGTCATGATTTGTTTTGAATGTGAGTTTTGGTGACCACAGCAGAACTGTACAGGCCTTCAGCCCAATAAATAACAAATTAGCCAGTTAAAACACTCATTTTCAGGTACTAATTTAAGATTACATTAATTTGACCATCATACTTTAAAAATGACTGAATTATTGACCAACATTATTCCAATAGAATATGTTATAATTTGAATACATTTTGATTTAGTTGGTTACCTGAGCTGGTGTCATTCAACCATAAACATTGTTCACCTACCTCTTTTCCATGTCCTGCTTCCGGTGTTCCCTTTGCATGGGAGCAAAGCCTTTCAGATCATGTTTATTTTGTCTCTTTCTGTTTGTTTAAAACAACTTGCCATAGAGTAAACTGCAGTCATTGGATGGACCTGCTGCTTCAGGGAAGGAATGCAGGCCACATTCTCCATTATCCTGTGGGATAGCTACTTTATCGTTACTCCTCTTTATTTGACCTTGATAATTGATATAGGCGTTATTTGTTTTTACAGTGTTCCCACCCTCTTCCCTGAGAGTTTCAGCCATATTTATATGATACAGTCTAAGGTTGTGGGAGACTAATCAAGGCATATAAGCAGACGGGAAAATTCTAGCTTTTTCCAAGAGACTGCGTGAGCCAATGTTGGTACACTGACTCAAAAACCCCACATTCATTTGGAAATCAGTTTGGTGTGATGAAAACGTGATGCAAATGTCTTAATTTACTGGTGTCATTTATAGTACTCATTTGGTATCCCTTCCATGTTGGAGCACGTGGGATTATGTTGTGTTGGTACGTTGTTAATAAACAGCCAGTCACGATCAAAACACCTCAGTGTGGTCTGGGTCCCTGTGCAGACTTTATTGGTAATTTCTTTATCTCTTTATTGCAAACTGACCGCTAGAGAGGTCAAGTTAGCAAAATATCAGGTGGACTCTGACCTGAGCTTCATTTACCAGCAGATTATACCAGTCAAGCACAGGAGCTACATCAGACCATCCTTGTGTTCCAAACAAATGTACCTTTTATATGTACCAGGCACTAGATATGAACACATGGTCTATTTTTTTTTTTTTTTCCCGTGACTGTAATTCCAGTTCTACATCTATCAATTATAGCCAAACAAATTTTACAACTTGCTGTACCTCAGTCAGTTCTGTAACCTCTGTTGTGTAGAATGATGTGTTCATGTAAATGAGATGTTCCTGCTGAATGATGTATTGCAACCTTTCTAGGTCTCATGGGGTCATGCGGGCCTCAACATCTCTTGGTTCCACTATGCAAACAGGCCTGTCCTCCTACACAGTAGGGAGCTTGTGTGTGTGTGTGTGTGTGTGTGTGTGTGTGTGTGTGTGTGTGTGTGTGTGTATGTATATGTGTGTGATTACATGAGTAGCCTAGTATGCCCAAAGCTGTACCTTTTCTGTTATTTTGCTCACTCCTTTAGCCTTTGTGCATGTGTCATCCTCTCTGTGTCTTTGTAGCTTGTCTCATTATACAGTCTGACACTTGGACGAGCGTTCTTGTGACTCGCACTGTCAGACATTAAAACAGGCTGCACACAGAGATGCACACCACATATAATATGCAGCCTTGTTGCATGTTTGCAGAGTATTTTACTGACCCATAACTGTAACACTGCCAAAGTAGCATGTTTTCTTTTTTTTTTTTCCTCCAGAAGCATGTTGGAAATGAAATGAACACAGATGCTGATTGTGATCATGCATGCTCATATTCCACACCCAGTGTCTCAGGCTACCAGGGGATTTTGGTTGTTGTGATGTTTCACCACAAGCCAGACACTCCCAACTCCACTTTCCCCACTTTGTTGTCAGACAAACTAAGGGGTTTAATACTGGTCATGTATGTCATATACGTATCAGCATTGTCTACATGTATTTAGGAATTTATCAAATGCAGCTGTTGTATTTTTTTTTGTTTTTTTTGTTTTTTTTAACTTTGCGACTACAAGAAGCCATTTCATTTTATTTCTGTAAGGGTCCCATGAATTCATTCATTCATTTTCTATACTGTTTAATCCAACTCTAGGTCAAAGGGGGGCTGAAACCAATCAAAGCATTAGAAGGTGAGAGGTAGGGTACATCCTGGACAGATCGCCAGTACACAAAAGGGCTAACACAGAGAGGCAACCATTCACGCTCACACTCATTCCTAGGGAGAATTGAGAGTGACCAATTCACCTGACAGGCTTATCTTTGGATGGTGGGGGCCTTTGATGTTAGACATAAATGGAAATTAAAAGCATTACTACAGACTTGATGGAACAGAACTTTTACACTCAGCACAGGCAAGAGTCACTTGTGTGTGCTGAACAAATTAGACCCTGTTATGCCCTCAATGGAACAACTCTTTATGCTTCTGTGATTGGATATCTCACATTAGATATCTTCTATTTGCATTGCTGCCCTGCCTACTGTTCACTTGGCAAAGCACTACTTCTGAATATTGCAGATAACAGCTGTTGTAGTTAAATGAGTTGTAGCAGTTGTAAAAAGGTCAATGGGAGCACAGACCTGACTTACTGATGGCGAAAGATCAGATGTTTGAATTTTTGGGCATGTTGGATCTTGAAATGTTAACCTCAGCTCTTGCTAAACTGACTCTTCGTCCATCTTGAAATTTTTTTCTTAGGATTTCCCTCAGAGTTGCTCTTACTTCTTCAATGCTTGGTGTAAAATCCATCAAACAGTTTTTTAATGTAATATCCTGTAATCACATCAGGAGAAATGCTTATAAAGTTTGTTTACCGTGTTGCCTAGGAAACTGTAAACATATTGCCTAAGTGGGTTACCCAGAGGCATGGATAGTGGTTGAAGATTTTTGAGGACATTCAGGACCCTGCGGCAGGCTGGGAACTACAGTCCATATGAGCTGTCAGATAAGCAGTTAGGGCTCTTCTCCCGCTGGAGTTGTGGCGTTTGTTTGGGCTGCCTTAAGGACCTCATTGAACTGGCTGGCATAATTACTTGTGGACCTGGGGCTGCTTTTGATTGGAAGTCTCCAGCGCATAATAACACTGGCTTATGTGATGCACATATTAACCACTGATAGTAGTTAAGTAGGTCTGTGAGGAATGATGCTTGTTGTGCTGCATGCCTGCACGGAAGCTGTTTGTTTACGCTCTCTCAAGTATGTTGATATTTGTTATATTTGTTTCAGAAAATGTCCCCTGGGTGGAAGGAAGTTGGGGATAAATGCATCTGAGGCCGTCAAAAAATGTCCAGTGTCCATTCAGAAAATGACTTGCATTCATTCTTGGCGATAGGGGGCTGCCCATGACATCATTGCATTTGCCTGCTATCCACCCCTGTGACCCCATTGCTGTGTCTGCTGCATGCTGTTCCGCTTCCTGTTATCCCGACAGAGCTGTGCCCACAAGTAGCAGAGTACTGCTAGTTTGTACTGTGCTTTGTAAGCTCATAAAGCTTTTTTTTCCACACCTGCTATGGCTCACATCCAACCTCTGGAAACCCTGAAGCTCTCTTACCCCTTGCACAGCCCCTGCCTGCACCTCCCCTTTTCAAGGCTACCTTTGCTCTCACTGACAGATTATTGTGTGATACACAGGAAATGCTTATTGTCTACAGGGCCTCCTAACTCAACCCCAGGACCACCTTGAATAACAAATGCCTCCACAATGGGGCCACAGAGTTTGCACTGCTTGATTTATGTTGTTTTCTCTTAGAAGCCAGGCCTGAGCATCACAGTGGGAGTCTGAGTTGAAGCTGGCATGCGTGCGTGTGAGTGTGTGTGTTGTTGCATTTAGCTTCACTGCTGTTGTCCATGTTTATTTTACAGACACTACCCCAAGACAAACTTCACCTGCGTGGCTGACACTCCAGAGAACCTCCGCCTCAAACAGCAGAGCAAGATGCAGAGCCAGGTAACGTGAACTGAACTCCAGATTTACCATAAAAGGAAACTTTTTGATAAACTCGCACAGTAACACTTCCTCAGTTGGATTAAAAACAATAAGTTTTTACTTGCTTGTTTTAAAACGAAGCTTTCTGTCTTTACATCGGCTTTGGGGAAATAATCACGAAGGCACTGCAGTATTAATGCCTTCATAAATAAATAGGCCCATTTATTTTAGCTTGCTGAAGACCGCAGAAAGCATGGGCTTCAGCTGATTATTGTAATTATGCTTGAGCCTGCTTCTAAGCTCATCCTGAAAAGTAATTGTTGTAAACAGGGAGATACTGTATATTTTCTTCAGAAACTGCTGCTGCTTCTTTTTGTTTGTTTGGGGTAAAAACTTTTTCCCCTATATGTGTGTGTTTTTAATCAGAACTGGGTGGATCACAGTGGTTAAAAATGGTTGCGTTTTAACATTTCACATGTTCAAGAATACCGAAGAGTCTTTATTTAAACATTACAACTTTCCTGCTGGAACAACAGTCTTATTTCACACGGCTGCTGTATATATCGCTGATTATAGCTGGAAAAATGAAGAGCTTTTCGTGATGTGCCATGTTGATGGTAATGTTGTGCATTACTGTTGCACTATTACAATTTCCATTTTGGAGTAGTACCAATTCTGATTGTATCATTTTTAATTTACTTTTTCATTTAAAAAATAAAATAGAATAAACGGTACTTATATTTGTCCAGATGATTCCCCACTGAAGTTTTTTTTTTTTTTTTTTTTTAGAGATTTGGCATTTAGAAGTTACCGGTTCACTTATTTTTATGTCTTCCTGCACTGAAGTACCATGCAAGTTGTTTTGCTTCTTGGTGCACTCGTTATAAATAATAAAAAGTGCCTTGTCTTCTGCTATAGACCTGATATTACTGCTGTATAATTTTAAACATGGCAGATTCACATATGATGACGTTCCTAGACAACCTCTGGAGCATTTCTTTTAGTGATTGTGTATAGGAAGTACAACTAAGGTAATTGTCTAATTTATAATCCCAAACAACACTATACTACAGCTGGTCCTGATGTTTGAGCTACAATCATGACAAGATCCAAATATATGCCATGATTTAAAAGTAGGGGGAAAAAAGGAAACCTCAATAACCAAAATATCCATCTTAAATGGGTCATTTGTTATTGCCTTCATAAAAACGTCCCTGATAGATGAAGAGATTTCTACCCATCCTTTAGACATTTTAACAATGCTTTTCAGCTTTAACTGCCTGCAGTTATATCAAGATGACAAATCACATCGATGGTTTGTATGAAATATTGTTCATTTTTTGTTGGCAAACCTTTGAGGCACAACCTTTAAAAGTGCTGTGAGGTTTCACTTCTCCTAATTGTATCTTGTCTCAGCTGTGTTGTTGGTATTCAAGGAACTTGTCTGTAAAGGCAATTACATCAGTAACCACAGGAAAACTGGATTTCACTAAATGGTTACAAGTGTAGTTTCAACACAGTTTCAAGTAGTTATCAGCCTCTTAAATGAAAAATTGACTAGGCACCCTGTTGCAAATCTGTACAGTAAGAAGCAGGAAAGCATGCACAGGAAAAAGCCATGTAGTAAAGGAGGGAAAGTGTTCAGGCAGGAAGCGGGGCATATCAACATTCATCGTTCCACTTAAATGTTATTGTCAAACATGACTGATAAGATTTGGGTGGGGTGGGTGTGTGTGAGAAGTAGGTTTGTAGAGTGGGGTTAGTGGTCATATGGGGAGGGGAATGACAGTGATCAAGGGACAGATGGTGTTTTTCTACATGGTCTGCGCATCTAAAACAGCCCCCCACAAACAATCATATCTGAAGAGACAGTTGTTTTCTTTATACTATAGTAAGAGTCAGATTATAACGATGATAGTATTGAGGCATGATCATGCATTATAACTGCAGTTGATGTTATACTGCAGAGAAATGAGTTCATATGAAAATAATACATGTAACAATAGAAAAAGAAAAAGACATGAGTAGATTTTTCTAAAACCACATCATACAATATACAATATATCATACAAAGTCCACTTCGGATAAATTTTTACGGCAATCATGTGCTTTTGTTTACAAAAAAAATACAAATTTAAAGGGAAGATTTTGAAATAATTTTATGTTAAATATTTTTTTAGATTCAATATTTTTCCAGTCATTTTAAATGTTCCTTTTGTTTTAAGTTAAATTTCTATTTTTAAAAAAAACAAAACAAAACAAACTGTGTGTCCAAAGGGCTTTTGAATCATCGGCAAAAAGTTAATTGTGCTTACAGAAAACAGTGATCGTCACCATCACTGCTGTGTTGCTACGGGAACCCTATTGCTATGGTAGCAGGGTAGAGGTTTGTCACACCTCATTACAAGTCTTTGCGGGGGGAGACAGAAACAAGACACAGAAAGAGGGAAATAAAGAACCTGAAGAGAGCCCATTGGGGAGGAGGACGGGGAAAGCAATGAGCCACACGTGAACTGGGTGGGGGGATGAATGGGACAGGAAGGCACCATCACAGAAAAATGGTGAGGAGTGCAGCGTGAAAGAGGAAGAGATAAAAGTGAAATCCCCAGAGAGGGAAGGCTAGAGGAATGCCAATGTAAGCGGGGAGAAAGATTATAATATGGGGACGCTTTAGCTCCACGGGATGATTGTCTGTTGATGTTAAAAGCAGTAAAATATGAATGAATGAGAAAGAAGCTTTGAGAGGAAGGATTGTGGGAGGGGAAAGAAAACAGGATCATGATTGGTGGAGAGGAAGCTGTGGCATAGACCCTGAAAGACAAAGGAGATGTGCTTTAGAAATGGGAAAAAAACGGGGCGGGGGGGGGGGTGATGTCTTGACTGAGAAGACTAATAATAAAGGGCAAAGATGAGTCGCAGCCATGGTAATCTTGATGACTTGTCTTCTTTAGAGCACTCATGACCTGTGTGTAATTTTACAGGGAACGCGGATCAGCTGTATTTTATCGCTGAACGTCACACCAGGGTGATAACTGATACGGGCGTATCACAGTGCATCACACATACACTCATTTAGTCAGCTATGAATCACGACCATGTCATCTCATCACAGGACCTCAGTAGATGAGAGGAGGATGGGTCAGCACTCTGTTTAGCGGTGTCGGACATCATTTAGACTCCTGGAAGGAGAAAATGCAGGGTTGAAGCTTTGTTTTCTGTCAGTGGACTGTGCAGTCCTGGAGCTCAGCAGAAAACTATCAGTCACCATGGAAGCAGGCGGGAGCGAGGGTGTGGTGTGAGGAGGTGGACTTGAAACATCTTTGCAGGTGGCAAGTGCATCAGATGAGGAAGAGATGGTGTGCGTTGCTTTCAGTTTATTTTTAAAAAATAACACCTGTAAACGTCTTACTGTTTCAGTTTTGTGAAGTGGTTTTAAGTCCTCATGATGAGCCATAGGGCAGCAGTGTGGTGGAGTTCCTTCCATTTTAGATTTGGATATCGATGTATTGTTTGGGCTGGACACTTCCTCCTTTGCTCTTGGGGTCAGACTGGGGTGGTATTACTGGAAACACACAAACTCTCTTCTTCACTCACCACCTCTCGTTTTGACCTTATATGGTTTCAAGCACGCCCTGTATGTAAGGCTTTCATTTCTAACCAAACAGGAAGTTAACATCACAAAGCGATTATACACAGGACCCACCTTACTTTGTTAGCATAAATAATAAGGAAAAAGGGAAATAAAACTTATTTTAAGTACACTTACTGATTAAAAAAAGAAAAAAAATTTTCAGCAGCAAAGCTTCATGCTTTAAATATCCAAACTGAATTTCTGCTTTTTAATGGAAAATGAGTCAAATACAATTCTAGAAAACTGTAGTAGTGTGTCAGGTTTCATCAAACATGAGCAAAGATTTAATGTAATTTCTAACTAAAAATGAAAAACATTTGCAGTGTTCATTTCAATAGATTCAACAGTGTTTTCATTCTGGATCATTTATGGATGTTGAGCTGTAAAAGAACCCCAGTAAAACCATTTTCCTGCTGCTATAAAAGTATTTTATTACCTCAATTAAAACCAGGAATGACATTTTGCTAAACCCTAGAGCAAGTTGGAAAACATGAAGAGCATTGCATTATTTCTTTCTGGGTTCTGTTGTCAACTCTTCATGTTGAAAGAATTTAGGTCAAAGCATCTTTATAAGATAACTTGCTCTTCACTTGTTGGATTTAGCTTGTTGACTCTTCCTCACACACATAAGCTGAATGTGTAATTGTTTTCAATACTGCTGTGTCATTGTTGCACGTTTCAACCTTCTGCAGGTTCTCTACAGGGAGGATTTTGAGAAGAATAAAGGAAAAGGTTTCAGCGTGGTCGCAGACACGCCGGAGATGCAGAGAATTAAGAAAACACAAGACCAAATCAGCAATGTAAGTATCAGCAGCACAGTTAGACAAATGGTTAGTAAATGAAAAGCAGGCCACTCATTTGGATCTCTTCTCCTTTTGTTTTCTTTCTCATGGGCCTGTTTGAAGCCAGTCTGCTCTGAATTGATTAGTTTTTCTACACTGCCGTGATCTCCTTGCCAATACTGCAAGGATTTGAGTTGTGGAGGATAAATGTTGCAGGCATTGTATGCTGGGAAGCCTCCGTAATTCCTTAACAATAACTGATTTCACAGCGTGAAACTAACTCTTTGTCTCTATTAATAACATTGTTTTAACAACTTGATTAAAAAAAAAAAAAAAAAAAAAATTGTCGAAACTGTCAGAGCAAGGGAGATTTATTTATTGAAGAATTTATTCATTTCTAATATTTCCTGGTTGCTTTTCTCCCAAAACCTCTGAGAGCATCAGCAGATTAAGATCTTAAGCTATTGTAGTGTCTTTTATCTTCTGTCATTTATTTCTTGCTTGTAATGAAATTCTCAAGTCATTCTCCACAGGAGATCATTTCCTTTCACCTCCACGTTGCTCTCCCTTTGCTCCACTAATTGATTTGCCATCTTTCTGTAAATACAGCACAGCCGTGTAGAAGTACACTCTGTGACTACCTTTGTCTTTGGTCTTAAATTCCTCTGTGCAGGTTTTATTTGCTTGTGGAACACCCTCATACACAAAAAACACATGATGATACATAACCAGCTCTGCACCGGCCTCACTAATGGCATAATTAGTGTGGAGGGTGATGGATAATTACTGCTTTCATGCAATGAAAGGTCTTGCATGTCTGAGATCAAGGAAATGTTTAAGGCAGAAAAAGAGGACACATATATACATGTACTTATTTATGGATACACACACACAAACCACAGCCATGTAACAAGGGCACCATAGCAGAGGTTGTGCTCTGAATTTTTTTTTTAGTTACAACTGATAAAACATCTGCTTGCAATCAGTGCATCGTTGTCAGCCAATCATAGGGACAGCGCTCCACGTGTGTGCTGATTTTTCTTTTTTCTGTATTTCCTCTCCTGGACTCTGAGAGTCTAGGCTCGACTTGCGCTTTATTCCTGTTCTATCACCTTTTATTTTCTGTCACTGTCGTCTTTTTCAGCAGCAAAGATTCATTTAGGTCGGGGTCAGCAGCAGCTAGGGCACTTCCTGTAAAATCCACTCACACACGCACCATCTGTTCAACTTCAAACCCTCAAAATAAACTAAAATAATCTCCCGCACACACACTCACTCAGCATATTGCACTTGAGAATAGCCACTGTGTTCTCGCAGGGACTTGCTTCACTGTCCTTGCATAAACACTCTGTGATCCCATCCAGTTCGTGAATACACTCCCCGCTAAAGCCGCCAAGACAGTGGGCTCTTTGAGCTTGTGTGGAAGTGGGGACAGAGTCAGGGTTGTAAATCTTGAGCAAAGCACTGTGAATCAGTCTGGTATCTGGGTGGTAATGTGGGGAGGGGGTTGTCATTTAGTGCAGTCATAGAGTAGTCACTTAGTTTAATTTGTGTGACCAGTTTTGTGTAAAATGCTGCTTGTGTCACACTGTTTGCAAATGTTTTAGGCTGATGACATTTACCTGAAATTGTAGCTCTGGAGACCTTTTTGTCCAGTTACATGTGTGCATCTTTCCCATTTAAAAGGCTCCCAGGAAATTACTTTTACACCTGATATGGTAGTTTGTGTGTTGTAAGTTACATGTGGTTTGTTTACTCCACTTCTCTTGTTTCCTGCTGAATCTTGCTGCCTCATTCTTGCCCTGAATTTTAAGCTTAGTTCCCTCCCCCCTTTTTCCTCACCTGTGTTTTTGTGATGTGTCAACGATGGTTGCTATGCAACTCTGAGCTCACAATACTTCCGACTGTTCAGATGTCTTTTCCTCTTAGCTTCAAGTCGCTTCCCAAGCCCTGGCTGCACGTAACCCGCCCCACCTATCAACAGAGACTGGAGAGCATGTGGGAGACCCCTGGTGGACAGAAAATTAACTACATGAAGTGGCTACTTCCTGGAAAGAAAACTTCACATGAGCCCTTTGACCTTACACAGTTTATGCTTTTGTGTTTCAGATTAAATACCATGAGGAGTTTGAGAAGAGGAAGATGGGAGGAGAGGGCCCACAACACCAACCAAGCAGCCCAAACCCAGGTATTTAATCCCTCCTATATTCACACACATTAAATACTTAGAAACTTGAAGTGCATCCAGTTTGGAGAATAATCAACTGGCTGAGTAGTTTTAGTAATTGTAAAATAGTAGAAATAGTTGTGAAATGAGCAGAAATGTAGTTGTTAGGGAGGCTTGAAGCTTCTTGACTTGTCTGTGCTACAGGCTATAGGATTCCTGGTCACACCTCCTAAGCATTTTGGTTAGAACTTGTTCACTGCTCTCCCCTGCTATTTAGCTTTAAATCACTGCATTACTGAAGAAATGACTTCATGAGTGTGGTGTCCCATATCATGAGTAAATTATTTGATCTCTTTTATTACTCAAGCCAACTATCATTGCTCAAGCTCAAACTCAGCAGCTTTGAGGCAAACGGTCTCTACAAACATGTGTAAACCTCACTTACAGCTGAGTGTCATCTCAGTTCCTGACATGATGGTGTTGTGAAGTTGAACTAAACAAATAAAGCTGAAATGAATTGAAATGGCAAATGTTCCAACACAGCAGAAAGAGTGAACTTGTAGATATTTTACTTGCCTAATTTGCAAATCAAGCATGTGGGGAAAATGAAGAAGAGACAGAGGGTTATTGTTTCAAAGGTTGTGCAACATGCAGCCATAGGCATTGCGTGCATGTCTCGACTTGCCATAATTTTCAAATCTTTGTAGGAAGAACCGGTGCAAACATACAGGCAGGAGGTAATGCAATATAATGTAACAATTTGCTCTCTGTATTGATAAGTAAAGGCTGGATTAAGTGGAAATGTGTGGAGTTTTTTGTCACATAACAGAAAAATATGTATTTTAACTACTCTGTCAATCATAAATGATGAATGAGAAAATGAGCAGTACTCTGCTATAAAATGCTGGGTGCATGTCTGCACAAGACCCTGAGTGACAGACCTCAAGTCTATTTTAATGAAAAAACAGGACAAACGAAGCAGAATTAACTCTTTTAAAAAAATTTTACTTAGATATTAAATATCAAACACACAGCAGATATTACGTGTTTTCAAAGTCGTCAGCATTATCAAATGGGGATGCTTGTATTCCCATTTGGGTGGGAGGGTTGCACATCATGTTCTAGGATCACTCGTCTCCAAGAATTGAGATTGGTTATGATATTTATGCATTTTCTAAGCAGTACATTCCAGATAAAGCATCAAGGATGAAGAGTCGGGAGAGTTTGCTTGAATTGTTGGAAATTTTGCATCCAACTCTACTTTACAGAATACTGGGTTCATCCTATTTTACAAACAAGGAAAAATTCCTGGTGAATATCATCATCTGACGGCAGATCAAGCCTGATGCAGAAAAGTTCCTCTTCTACCTGATCGGTCACTGAAACCCTCGCGGATTGGTTCTAGCGCCATGCGACAGTGACAAAAGTTGGACATTTTTCAAGTTGCGACGCCGTCCCCCATGTGCAGATCTATGTGAAGAAGGGCAAAATTTTACATGCACAATGTCGACTGTCGCTTGGCTGGAGGAGGGCAGCTGATTTCACCTCATCACACAACTTCCATACAGAGCAGATAGAGTAGAAACAAGCCCTTTGTGGCGAGCATGTCCTGCAGACAGCAGACATGCACCAGTACAGCGAGAGCACGACATCAGAGGAGCGAGATACTTAATCTGGTGGTGACAGTGGACCCACCTGTCTCTGATCAAAGTTGGCAGAAGTACCAGGTGACTTTTAACCTGGTTTTAGGAGTAATTTGAGCTCTCTATCACTGCAGCTCTGCACAAGTTTAATGCCCAATAGTTATTTCTGAAGCTCGGTTCGCCCAGCAGGAGAACGTTTCGCAGTTGGAGAATCACTCTGCTCTTATATTACTGCTTGTGTGTACCGAGGTCTGCAGCAGTGCTGCATTTCAGCCTCAATTTTGCCTTTTTTTCATAGTTTTTTTTGTATAGTTTCATAGACTGTAGTAGACTAGAATAGGTCTACTAGTTGTAGCATCTTATAAAGACACATCGTGGTGAAGGGAGAACAGTTAGCTTGCTGGTTGCTTGTCGGGAGCTAATGCATCACAGCAGGCTTGTTTTTCATGTTTCAGCCTCAGGGTGGGTCTGCTTTAGTTTGCTTTATATAAACAATCCCATTGCTTTGTGGATTTATGATTTTTATACCTGCTGATGGGAAAAACAGCCTAATAATCTCACTCCGCATTTCAGTAAAACACAATCTGTTGCTTCTTTACAGATTTTCAGCAGCTACTGTCTTCCACATACAACTTGTCCATGAAAATTAGCTTTACGCTGACTTTAAAGAAGCTTGCCACTTCAGTAAATTTCTGCTTATTTCCCAGTGGGTTCCATGTCTTAGATCCGATTTTTAAGGAAACTGTGTTTGTAGCTCATTAATTTGGCCTCTTTTCCATTTATCAGGAGCTTACCAGCAGCCTGCAGCCTCCCAGAACTACCACTATGAGCCTGCTCCTGAACCAGTGCGCCAGGCGGCTGCTGCCCCACCTCCCAGCTCTGGAGTAAGTCCTGTGCCGTGAAGACTGTTTAATTATGAGAAAAATCAATCCTGCATTTTAACAGTAATATCTACTGATTATGAGTTCAATTATAAGTTGCAATTCTCCCTAAAAAGATGTCTGTGAAGAATATATATAGTGAAAGGCATGTTCATGTTCAGGGACTGAGGTGTTCTGACACATTAAATCATTAAGTTGCTGTGAGTACGCCATTTTTAGCAAATGTAACCTCTTTCTGTGACTAACTCGACACTCCGTTGTTGTTGTTTTGGAACAGAAACGATACAGGGCAGTTTACGACTACTCTGCAGCTGACGAGGATGAGGTGTCCTTTATGGATGGAGATGTGATTGTCGACGTGCAGCAGATCGACGAAGGCTGGATGTATGGGCGCGTGGAGCGCACCGGCCAGCAGGGAATGCTTCCTGCCAACTACGTGGAGGCCATTTGAGCAAGAGGGACAGAAAAAGAGGAAGAGAAGGAGGAGGAGATAGAAAGGGAGGGAGAGAAGGAAAGGATAAGCCCAGTGCCATCTCATCTTAACACCGCTTTCTCTTAATTTTACTCTTGTTCCTTAATCTGCCCTGTGAGACCCTAAAACCTTTCCCCCTCTGCATCCCTGCTCTCGCTGTCCGCCAACCTCAGACACCCTCAGTTTGTCTGTCCTTGTCCGTCTGTCTGCCTGCTTCTCTGTCTATCTGTGCTGATGTCTGTTTCATATTTGCCATTTTATCTCCACTTTTGTGCAAGTGGAAACTGAAAGTCTTAAAAGATAAACTCACAGTTCATAGCAGTATGTCAGGGGTCATGCCATGTCGCAGCTCCATCCTAGCTGTTGCACTTAACAAACCTGATGCAAAAAAAAAAGAAGAAAAAAAAAAGAATAGAATTAATATAAAGATTAAATAAATGCCCCCACAAGTGAAACACTGCAAACAGTTTTCTGTGGAGAAAATCAGCTTTTTCCCCTTGCTGTCTTTGATTTTGCAGCTTGATCTTGGCCAGACTGGAAACTCTGTGTTGAATCTCAGTCTATCAGGTGGAAGCTTGAATGTTACTTTGACTTGTGTACATTCCTTTAACCTCGAACTCTGTATCTGTTGCACCAAATCAGCCACTTATCAGTCAGAACAGAGAGGTTTTAATATATTTATAGATAGACACACATCTCGCTGTTGTCAGCACACGTAGGCACCCTCGTGTTTAACACTGCATTGTGGGTATTCTTGTAAAACTGGAATTGTAGCCTAACTGAAGAGCACCTCCTGTCATTGCCGGTTTCTGGCGTCTTGGATACAGGAGGGATCAGGGACAAGTTAGGGGACACTATCAGTCTATCTCTTGCAGCCACACTGATTGCACCACCTCAGTTAGTGTGTTTTTGTTCTGTGTTATACACCTTTATTACTGTGTTTTGCAGCCTAAATGCCTTCAAGTCCTGAGAGAATCACAAAGATGTGGCAATTCTTAAACAGTTTAGTAAAAAGAATATTGGAAATGTGAAGAAAATGCATTTATAAAAAAAGGAGGCCAAGCACAAATTTCTATTCTGTTAGATTTATTCCACTGTTCCATTTAATGTGAGACACATTTGTTGAATCATTTGCTGTGGTAAATGTTTATCTCATGCTGTTCTTCCAGCTGTTTTCTTTGCTCCATTTAAAAAAAAAAAAAAAAAAAAAAGACAAATCTTCCAGTGTACTAATTACGTAAAGCAGTCAATTTTGGGAACCAAGAAAACAAAGTTTATGTAGTTTTGCGGTTGCAGTATTTGATCAGTTATTGGATTGATCAGCTTGTAGTTTTACTTCTAGATAAAACTGCTTGTTGATGCTTGTTTCTGATCAGTCAAAAAATAGACAAAAATATACTACTATTGTGTGGTTTGGTCTTCTTTTCTCAAATATGGCTAGTCGCAGTCTGCTGCTTAAAAATGGAAAAATAAGACTGGAAAAACCATCTTTCTTCCACTGCAGATAGAGTAACTGAGGATTTTAACAAAGTTTAAAAAAAAAGAAAAAAAGAAAGCTATTTAGTCATTTCTCTGTGTCGTAAACATGATTGCCATACCGCTGACCACACTCTTCCCCTGTTTTTTTTTTTTATGTCTCATTCTCCTGTGATGCACTCTGACCGTCGTTGGCGTGATCAGGGCAGTGCATTTTGAGCTCGGGCAGGTTGACGTGGGAAGCCAAGAATGTTCGGCTTTATCAAATGAAACGAGGCTCTCACTATGTAGCTAGATCACATTGTATATTTGTATATGCATCATAAAGGTAAGTTAGAGGAAAGGTTTTCACAGGTCATGGTGCTTCTTTGGAAAGGGGCTTGCCTGCAGGTGAAAGTGGGTCATAATTTTGTGAATGTGGGAAAACAATGCGTTTTTTTGTTTGTTTTTTTAAAAGTTGACTATTGAAAAGTACACTTGAGTGGAAGTTATCTGTAGGTGTTAAACATAAAACTTGGAACCCTTAAAAGGCGTGTTTAGGCTCTGAAAAACCATGAGACACTCGGCAGGGCAGTCCACATGCCTGCTTTTTGCATCAATCGCTCTCTGACAACAGGAGATTTAACAAACAGATGCTCGGATGGAAAACTGATTCAAAGCCTAGTTGTTTGACCAAAATGTTGGTTTTTCTAAGAGTGAAATAATGATCGCTTGGGTTTAAATTAAACATACTCATGTTGGAACCCTCTATCCAGTCCGGACATCTTTATTCTCAAGGGTACTGATGTTGTGAGTTAAGTTAAATTAAAAAATGGCCAAAGACAGCCAGTGTTAAGTGTGACTCAGGATGGGTTGGTAATGCGTATGATGATGCAAGTGTGTGGGGCTGCGGGCGACAGAGGGCAGATGCTCTCAATCGCCCGGCCTTTGAGGCAGGGCAAGTTGTTTGTCTGACCTGGATATTAGTCAGGAGTTGACCTCTTTGCCGCTCCTCTGCTCTGGCATCACTACTGAACCGTAATGTATCATTACCCCCCCCTCCCTTCCGTCACTTCCCAACTAGTGTCCTGACCCATCCTGCCCCCACCGCAGTTCCTCTTTCCTTCAGCCTTCATTGTAGGCTTCATCTTGCGCTTCTGATGAATCATTCCCTGCTTCTATGATACTGGTTATATACTGTAGACTTTGCAGAGTGAATCATATAATCCACAACTGCAGGTTAAGCATTCAGACCAGTTTTGTGCATTCCATCTTAATGTTTTGTTTTTGATATAATTTTGTTATTTTTTAAATAAAAAAGTAAAGATATCATATGCATATTGTCATACACATGTATTCAAAGCTCAGAATACATACTCAGATTAAGGACCTGATATCATTTCCTGTTGCCCTGTTACAGCACTTCAAATTGTACTTATAATTCCGCAGATTCAATAAAATGTCTTTTTTTTTTCTCAGACTGTGTGTTGTGTTTCCAGTCTTTCATAGTGGGAACGGAATATACTTCTAAGTCTTTCTTCCAACTCCCATAAACCAGTAGAAACATGTTTTTATTCTTTGTAAAAGCCATTTTGAGTAAAAGTTACTGTTAATATGTGCTTTGTATTGAAATGCAACTTGGAAAAGGGATTAGATACAGTATGAGTATCTATAGTATGAAGAATTCATTTTTTAAACGTCAGTCATGATCAAAACAGGAAAATGTTTGTTTTCCTTGGTATAATAAAACTTCTTAAATGCAGGAATCCATAATGAGCTCTTACTGCAGGGGTCTTCAGTTTCAGTGTTTTAACCTTTCATTTTGTCTCAAGCAAATAAAATAGATCAGGGTCAGGTGATTGACCCATCTATATAAATTATATTTTACGTTTTTTCCTTCACAACTATAAGTTGGGTTTTTGTTTTGTTTTTTCTTTTTAAATACATTTTGTATTATGATACCTGGTAAGTGCTGTGCATCATCCCCGGAGTATTTGGCTGAATCTTAATAAGCGTTCCTGTAGTTCATGCTCACAGTTCATCCAGCTGATGTTTTGTTTTTGTCATATGAACAAATAGTAGTGACCTTCTGCTGGTGGAAGTCTTGCATACCAGTAACCTAACTGTGTTTTTATGTTACATTCATATCTCTGCTCATCTATATATGTTTGTGTTTTTGCTTTGTTGTTCAAGGTGTTTTATAATATTTAAGGTTTTATCATCATGTTGTTTTTTCCCTGCATCATTCTAGTACAGTTTGATTGAACGCTGTTCCACTGCTGAGTTTGCCTTTTTTTTTTTTTTTTTTTAGAAAAAAAAAAAAAAAAAAAGCAAAATGGCCCTGCGATGGACTGGCGAGCTGTCCAGGGTGTACCCTGCCTGTTGCCCAAAGCCAGCTGGGATAGGCTCCAGCTTCCCCGCGACCCTGACTTGGAATAAGCGGTTCGGAAAATGAATGAATGAATGAAAAAGCAAAATGTTTGGGGGTTTTTTGGGTTTTTTTTTTTTTGTGGTAAAGTCTAATTTTTTTTTTATTTACAGTTCATAAATTAATTGCATCTTTGAGGCTTTAGTGTTTGTTTGGGTTGTCATATTTTCTATGGGGAACTTATGGAATTAATACCTTCCATGTAGAGAGCAGAGTTCTCTAAATCTGAAAAGAAATTGCAACCATCCATTACAGTTATAATCTGCAAATATTCTCTTAAAACAAGAATTTTAGCCTTCCTGATATCTGGGGGGCAAAACGTTGATGTAGTTCCAATTACTTGCATCAAAACTGGGCAATAAAATGGGTGTCCTTAAAATTTCTTTTTTGATAATTAGAATAAACCTTTAGTGGGACTTAAAGGGCTGGTGGAAACCTGATCATTTTATCCACAAGAAAATTTGTGCAGAAATGTGATGAGTTTCTAAGGGAATGGATAGAAACATTGAAAAAAGAGGCGTTTGACAAATGCTACTTTTTTGTTTCAAACCGTAGGATTGTCAAGTTGGGGTTAAAATACATATAAATATATAAAATGTATATGCCACATGCATATGGCAATGTTGTATTCCCAATCATTAACTATAGCAAGGGCACCTGTCTTGTTTAAACTTAGATTTCCAGCTAAGTTCTTTTGGCCTGCCCCTTGTAGAGAATGACTTAAAGCTTAATTTTCTCTACTGAGTCTATTTGTTGTCGGTGCTGGTATGTAATCATGTGCTGATTAGTTTGCTGGTTCGTTCAAAGAAGCTGCATTTGAAAATTGGCACAGTACACAGTAATGTCTCTATCCTGCCCATTGTCAGCCAAATAATATCAATAAAGTTGGGGAGGAAAATTCTGATCAATTGTGATCGACAATATTGCCAAACCAGAAGCAAAGATGCTTCTGTCCTGCAAAGTGGGTGAATGTAGACTAAGGTTGTAAGTCCATTTTAATGAAAGATACTGTATCAGTATATATTCTTATTTTGTACAGTCAATTTAAGTTATTTTCAAAATATCAGATATTTGGGTTAATATTCCAGTAAAAATTCAACTTTTCATCGCTCTTAAATGCAGAACTTTATCTACTTAAAATTTTTTGGACTCACTTCTAGATTTACAAGAGAATTTCGCTGTTAAACGCAAAAAAATATGCCTACTATCACCAGTTATTTTATTCCCCTTCCTTCCTGCTCTGGCTGGGCTACGTGGGCGTGGACCAGGCGTGTACTCGAGCCTCGAGCTCGAGCCGTCGTACTTCTCCGAACTGCTCCGATTTTGTCCGATCTCCCGCACAGGCGGTGGGGCTGTTGTTTGTACTGGGTGTCCTTTTTGCATCTTCACCTTCCATCTGTGACAGCGCTCCCATCATGGTCGACATACTGGTGTTGATGTTTTTCGCCATCATGGGCCTCGTCTTCCTCTCCTACATCATCTACATGCTGTGATGAAGCGGCGCGTGGCGCAGCAGGTCAGCCGGTGCACAGGGGGATGTGTTTACTGGCTCTCCTGCATCCCCGATGTCCATCATGGATGCTGGTGAGACGTTTTTCTTATAATAATTCGTATATTTTGCATGCATGCCCAGCGAATATTATGCACAACAGTGTGATCCAAATACATGCTCGTAATGCTAAAATTTGGGAATATGTGATATTTAGAATACACGAGTTAATCTAAAAAGGATTTTTATTTATTTTTAGTGACAAATAATTCATGCTTAGCTTGTTTCAGAGTGGAGAGCCTCTTCCAGGCGAAGATGCGTCTCCTTGTTGCTCTCAGGTGGGATGTGAGGAGTCCAGAGGAAAACAAATGGAGAATAGGAAGCTAACCTCTTTCTCACTCTCATCATCTCCCTCCTTCCTTCAATCAGGCCAGGATCTCCAACAACATTCCCACTGCAGGAGCCCCCATTTAATCATCTGCAGTCAGTTGGACTGGTTTATATTTTATGCTGCTTGTGTTTATTTTTAGAAGACCTGTGTTTCCTCTGCACAAGTCCAGTAAATCCGTTCATACGGATGCAGGATGTTTTTAAATTATTGAGTGAAATACAGGTGTAGAATATGCCTTTTTTTTCTTTTTAATAACACTGTGATCTTTTAGTTTGATGTGCAATGTTAGTTTAATAAAGTTACCTATATGATTTTATGTGCAATCAGGTCTTTTGCACAATCTGAGTCTTTCTAATTTAGTTGTCTTGTCCTTCATCTCAGTATTATAATTGAGGATTGCCAACATGTTTTTTCTAAATACAATCAGCATTGTTCACCAGGCCAGAGGGTACCAATGTCAGTGTCAAAGTCTGCAGCATACTGTAACTCTGATTTCTCCTGACTTCTGCTTTGTTCCTGTTTTATGTCTCGCTTAGCAAAAGATGACATGAAGAAAGATTGTTTAGAAATTAATCTGTCAACTCAGCTTTAACACCAAACTTTCTTTGTATTATTTTATTTAAATTGTGTTTCGTTTACAAATGCCCTGATAATTTGCTGAAATATATTTCACATATATTAAATAAAGATATACCCAGTTATTGTGGTGTTTGAGTTAGAAGTATAGTCCATGAGATTTTTTTTTAAGCCTTTTTAAGAGATAATTTTATGTAATGCTCTTAAGGTTTTTCTTATTGTTTCCTTTTAATGAGTGTGTTTTTACATCATATATCTGACATATTTAAGGCTTTTGGGGTCCTGCAGATGGCGCTGTTTAGCTGCACAAGGCTAAACATTGAACTGCGTGCATTAAACTCAGAAGATGAAGTTATGATGTGAGAAGGAAATGTTTAATAGCAGAGTGATGTCAGTTACAAGCAGCAAAAGAGCGGCCTAATTAGGCCTGATGAGTCTTCATTTCAACTGGGATGTTCAGACGGTAGGGTCAGCATCAAAGCAAGGACCAGTTTAGCTTTGGTTCAGGTTGGTGATGGTGTAAGGGCTTTGGGAATATTGTCTTGGGACACCCCAAGTCCCTTAGTGCCAAATAATCATCATTTAACCACCACAGCCTACCTGAGCATCTATCCTACCATCTTCTGATGGCTGCCTGCAGCTGAATAACGCAGCATGTCACTAAGATTAAATCATCGCCAAATGGTTTCTTGAGCATGACGATGGGTTCACTATGGCCAGTGACCACCACAGCAACCAGATCTTTATCCAGAAGATTATTTTTGGGATGTGGGAGATTCTTATTACCAACATGCAGTCATTAAATGTGCAGCAACTGCACATATCATGTCAATATGGAGCAAAATCTTTCTAGTCCTAATCACTAGTACTGGACTCTAATTCAGTATTAGCAAGGTGCCCCCAATGAACTGGTAATTGAGAGTAATTAAGCACTTTGTTCTTCTTGTTTCAGAATATTTTATTTAATACGTGTTACGTTTTCCAGATTGATCAAATAAAACGTATAAACTGAGACACAAATCAGTTTAGAAGCAATACCAAATGTTTCATTTAGCTTGTTTTACATGCTGTCATTTCACCATTTAATTAACTTAACCTTTTAATTTACTGTATATCCATGATAAATATTTATGTATATATTGATGTTGTGATGTTAAAAATAAATTGTCATGACATAGTGTCTTTTAGATAAATGTATTAATAAATTATATTACTTCTAGTGTAAACATCATAAAAACTCATACATTTTAGCTGGGTGTGGGGTTGGCTTGCTCAGATTTGCTCAACTTCCACATGCTTTTCCATTACAAGTACTAAATGTCTGTTTTATCAAAAGACCAAGAATGATGTTAAGAGATATATATAAGATGCAGTATAAGTAATGCTACAAAATATCTGCTGCTAATCACTAAACTGTTTATACTGTTTATACTAGTAGTTTATACTTTTGCTACAGATCATTGCCATGGAAATAATTATGACAGAGATAAGATGGAAAAAAAAAAAAAAAAGAAATTCACTGATCTCCAAAGGTAAACCATTCAAAACAAGAGTAAACAACCGCAGCAGAAACATTTGAGGAATGTTGGTTTCTTACCCGTTCATTTATTCTAAGAAAACGTTTTGAGTGACAGAACAGCGATAGATAAACTGAGACAAAGCTGGAAAATAAAGTTTAATTAAAGACATTTTATGATGTACTGATATGACTCTGGATGAACTGAAATAAAAGATGATTAACTGTGTTCAGTTGATTATAATTAATGACTTTGCTTTAGTTGTCAAATAGGAAATATCTAAGATGTTACAATGAGTGCATGTAAACCACACTGGCTGAGAATTAGCTGCTAATACACTTTTTTAAGCACACACAACACAGCTTAAGAGAAAATTGGATCTTTATTTTATTTTTTTTATTTTATTGCAATTCATTCTTAGGAAAAATGAATCAGTAATAATTAAACTGATCATTTAATTCAACTAATAACCTTTTGTTCCTCAGTTGAACTAAATTTCAAGTATTGTTTATTATTACACTTAAAGTCTTCTTCATAGCTTGAAGTGCTAACTTGATTTCATTCAGTAAGAACATATTTATGTTATTACATGAATAAATTAGACTCTTCTCTCTTACATCACCTGGAGTGTTGTTGAGCTTGTCCATCTGTCTCCAAGCTCTCATACAAGATGCTTATCTACTGCAGAAACTCAGAGAAACATGAGACAATAGACATCACACTCATGTCTGTACTGTAAAGATAAAGCTTATATCAGCCAACTAACGGAGGAAACAGAGGAAGCTAACCTCACTCTATCTGACAGAAATAGTCTTGCATCTCATAACTCCAAATGTCAGGATGTTCCTTTTAAATGTTCCAAACAAATAAGATGTAACTTGTGAGTGAAAGTGTTTTCCCAACGTTTTTATTGGCAAAACCAGTCTCTTTAATTCAGCCTCTGCTAACCAGTGAACCTCAGATTTAGCAGGCTGATTTAAAAGCAATATCAAGTTTCTAATCCAACTTTTGGCAATAAACCATGTGAGCATATTTGCCAAAATGTCAAACTATCAATTTATTCAACCCCCCTGCCTCCGCCTCCTCCAACCACTTAGCTAAAGTTTCTCCCTCATGTGTGCAGACATCCACTCTGGGAAATAATTAGAATTCCTCTGCTGATAGTATAATCTGCCACTTTCACCAATACAATACACCCACTGTTCCATTTAAGAGCAACCTCCCCCCATACACACAGATTCACTGGCAGTCATCTCGCTTGAAACACATCTTCCACCTCTGCCGGATCAAATGATACCGCAGCAAGCTGATTTTACAGTAGGAGGCGTTCAGTTGTCAGACAGACTGATGCATTGAAGTTGTAGGAGGCGGGACGGCGTTTGGTTGGTTGTTGTCAGCTCTGTGTGCAGCATGGATGGCTAAATGTAAGCCTGCATTCCTGACTCCGCCACCTTCCTACAACCTTCACCCCTCACTCACTCACTCCTGCTCACCACAGATCAGATCGTGTCACAGCTATGTTGTGTGTCCATTGAATCACAGCAAGACGGAGCAGGTGCACTTTTGTTTTTCAGCTGCACAGGCCTTGAGTTTTCCCCTGGAGCTATATTTTTGGTCACAGTCATTGATACATGACATTTTTATGTGTTTATAATAACTCTAAAAGAAAAAAAATCCACCGGTTTGGTCATTTTACAGCTGCTGGTAGCATTCCTTACAAAGTGCATTTCATATTCTGATTAATTCTTCCTGGCAAAATGTGCAAAATGTGACAAAACTTTGAAGGACAAACAGTGATAATCAGGGTTTTTTTTAGTGCACAAAAATAAAAAGATGTCACTTTTGCAATCCGTTTTATTAGACGTTGAATCTTTTCCTTTTTTGCAGCATTTTTTCATTTGCATAACAGAACAAAACAATTTCTCACTGAAAGAAAACTGGAGGTAAAGTGGACAAACAACCATGATGATTGAAAGTATTTTTTTTGTACAATATCCCCTGGAATGCAGGAACATAATGATGCATTGTCTTGAAATAGTAGCATCCCAGTGTGGCTTTTTGTCTTCAAATTGATGCTGCACAGTGTGATCCATGAGACAAAGTGAGTTTGTAATAACATCTCCCCTCTGTAGAACCTGTAACCTCCTGCAACCTTCACTGGAATGCCAGTGAGATGGACTTTTTAGGGGGGTGGTGAGGGCAGAGCAGCGTGGAATAAAGTGTAATGATACAATAGCTGGATAAGGAGGAGGAGGGGGGGGGGGGGGGGGGGGGGGGGGGGGGGGGGGGCGCACAGGACAGAAACATAGCAAATAAAGAAAAAGGAGACAATGAAGGAAAAAAAGAAACAAGGGGAGGGAGAGGTTTGAAGCTGTGCTTAGGCATGGCCTTCAGCTGTGAAGTTCCTGTTGTGGGCTGGGAGTTTCCCTCTGTGCGGGCCTAGAGGGAAACGGCAGAGGATGTCTTTTTCCTGACTGACCAAGAATGCCCGGGCCTCGAGTCTTTCCCTCCTTTCATGTGTGTATTTTAAAAAGGTTTATGCCTGAGTGTTCGTGTTCATGATATGGATTTTGGCCAGTGTGGCTCTGATGCATAAACATTTCTGCAGGGAGGTGAAAGCAGGGTGAAACATTCCTCGCAGAGAAACGGGGATGTCTGCCCTCCACACAGATCGGACTACATGTCCCAACATGCGCCCCGCACAATGGGAGGCGGGCATCATAAATCCTGCCAGCCAATGGCTTTGTGTGGGGATCTGTGGTTGGTGGGTTGCACAGCAGCTGTTGTCAATGGCAACAGAGGTTTGCAGGGAAGCATGAGCTGGACAGCTGGTAGAGGGCCCCTCAGTCCCCTGCTAGGGGTCACATGGCATCCTGGCAGCCAATCTCAGCCCTCAGCCCTCCTCTCTGACTCACTCCCTCTCTCTCATTTGCTCATTCTAGCTCTCTTTAGCTGCAGCAGAAGGGGGAGGGGAGCTGGAAAGAGAGGAGGGAAGTGGTGACAGAGAGAGAGAGAGAGAGGGAAGGAGGGAGGGGAGGCGAGGGGCCAGCTTACACAGGGAACGAGTGAAAGAGCTTGAGAACGAAAGCAGAGAGCGGGAGTCTCTTCCTTCTGCCTGGTTATCAAGGAGATAGGTGAGGATCCCACACGCACCCTGTTTCCTCTCCATCAGCCGCCCAGACCAGCGGAGGAAGACGAGGAGACAGAGCAAAGGACAAGAGATGAATGTCTAGTTGGATGTATCAGGCTGTCACAGTCAGAAGCAGAGGGAGAGGCAGAATCATGCCTCTGTGGAGGGGCGCACAAGCGTCTGTCGGCTGCCAGGCTGCCTCGCCTGTGTGAGGAGAGGAGGATTGTATTTCTGTGGGGAATACTGAAGAAGGACACAAGAAGAAAAGAAGAGAGGAAGCCGGTGATCTTGTGCCATGACTGGGAGCAGGAGGAGGGAGGAGGCTTGCTGAAATCATGGACCAGGTGAGGATGGAGAGAATGCAGGGAGGGAGGGATGGGGCTGAAGTGATGAGACCGCCACCTTTTCTGTGCTTCATTTATCCACACCTTACTGACATGAAAACACACACAGGCCAGCAGCTGCTCTATTCATAACATCAATCATCCCCCCTTTCCATTTCCTCAAGGCAAAAACAAACAGCACAGCATGCTACATATCCTGCAATGTGTTTTACGTTCACCCCCCGGCAAGCCAGTTTTTTACACCGGGAGCAGGAGGGGCACGGGGAGGAGGGCAGGAGAGGTGATGCCACTGGCAAGTGCAAGGCCTCTGGAGAGATGACACAGTTAAAAACATCACCAGTTTATCTTGGATGCTGGGGTTTAGCTCTACAGCTGGGAGGAAGATGGAAGAAAAAAGGCATAAAACAGGGGTGTGGCTGTCATAAAGCAACTGGCACCCTCATCCAGAGTCAGCCAGGATGCAGACAGGAGATGGGATGTCACGTAACACTGTTCACATCCAAAGATCTGAATGTGTATTTCATGCAGAGACTGTTTACTGCATTGTGTACTCATGTCACATCCCTGCTGCAGAAAATCAGCAGCAGCTCTGCTTGTTTAGCAGAACTGTGACAGCAAGGATGCTTCCACTTGAACTTCCCTCTCTTGCTCTTTAAAGTGTTTGGGAGAGTTTTCAAATATCTGGTGTGTTTTACAGCCTGTTTGCCAGGCACTTTGAGTCAGTGCAGGCTGGAGGAAAGCAGCTGTGGCTGGTTGAGGTGATGGATGCTTCAGAGGAGGAGAGAGTGTCCCTCCTCTTCATGTCTCCCCTTCATTGCCCTCGTCGCACTGCCAGCGTGTGTCCTGTTCATTGATTACCTCATCCCCCCCCTTCCTCACCCTCCCTCTGTCTCCTCTGTTGCTTTTCGTCCTTTCGTCTCATGAGGTGGAAGTGGCGTGAGCATCAGGGTTGGGATCAAAAGGAGGGTGGAATAAGGGGGACACACCCTGGCTTGGCCCTTCTTTTGGCTGAATTATGTATTTGTCCACCTAGTCAAGGTCTGGGTAAGCCCCCCATTATAGAGATGATGTCATCACTCTTGCAAGGCAGACTGTGTGTTTGGGTGTGTATGGGTAAAGACTAGTTTAGATACAGTTTGGTTTCATGTTCCTAATTTATCTCCTAACCTAATTTCTCCAAATTAGAAACTTGGCTTTATGTATTTGGAGATACATAAACACAAATCGTGTATCTGTTGTTACCTCAGTGAGACACACACACACACACACTCATACATACACACATATTCAGGGTTCATATTCAGGGCCAAAAATAACAAGGTGTAGCTTACTTCTCAGTATAGCTCTCAGGAAACAACAACCATTTATAAGACTGCACAGTGCTGTGAAATGCTGACATGGCGTGGCCTTGGTGCAGAGCTCAGGCTGGGTCATTGTCATTTTTATACGTCGACCACACTGTGACATAATATGATTATTGCACTTCCTGTTCGTCACATGACTGCATGTTATTGTAATTTGGGGCAGTAAGTGCTGTCAGGCTTTTATCTCCGTTGGTGTTTCCTGCTTCAGGCCTGAGGAACATCCAAGAATCTGCTGTCAGATGGAAGCTCAAACATGCACTAACCCCGCTGCACGAACATAAACACAGGCGTGTGCTGTTTATTACAGTCATGGAAAGTTTTAAGTTAACTGTCAGGCCATGTCTGAGCTCCTCTGTATAATTTTTTTCTCTCTGTGTAAGAAGTAAGATTGCAAGCAACACACACTTGCATGCACAATCATGGCGATAAGGAGGACAGTGGCTCAGAGAGGAGCAATGAAAGGCTTGCTGTATAAAGGGCAGTAGTGGGACACCTCTCGCTCTCTGAGTCCATCTACAATTCATTCCTCTGTGTCAGAGTGATGCTGCCCTCCATCCACTGCAAACGCTGTATATCATCCTCCCAGGATACAACTGGTTTTACAGGTTTATAACAGTTTTCACAGTAGAGTACTTGGCTTAGGACGATTTGAGTCAACTGGAATCATTAGAGCTTCGTGATCAATAGTCATTAAGGCAGACAAGGGTAGGGCTGTGGTGACTCCGGGGTTTGTATGTACATGGAGCTGCATGACCGTGTCCATTAGAGAGAAACATGAAGCATTCTCTGATTTAAAAGCCTGAGTTCATAAAAGCTAGAAAAGATGCACTTTTAAAGCCACAGTTTGGATGCAAGCTTTTATTTTATTCTTTATGCGTGCACTGCGAGATCAGCAGTGGGAATCCCTCAGATCTCCTGTAAAATCCACATTAATGTGAACACGGGCAACCCTTGTGTTCATGCCACTGTCTCGACAAAAATACCCCAGAGGCTTGTTTGGTATAAACAAGGCGACATGTCTAACTTTAATATGTGCGTGTTTGAGTTTGTGTTTGTGTGTCTGTGGCTCTCAGCCAGAGTTATCTTGCAAACTGTTTTGTCTGTTTCCCATAGATGTGAGTGAAATGGAATGCAGTCAGAATTAGCTCAGAGCGAAACAGCCATGCAGGGAGATATTTTATGAGAGCGAAAGTATGTGTGTGTGTGTGTGTGTGTTCGAGAAGAAAGGGTCTTATTAAGTTTCAGACGAGATAGTGAGAGGGAATGTGGAAAGAGGCAAGTGTGTGAGAGGGACAGATGAAGGAAAAGAATGAGAGCGGAACAGGTGGTCTAATCACAGACCCCACCCAGGACACTCTGAGCCCCCCTGCCTTTGGCCTTCCAAACTTTGCACTCTTAAGAATTTCTTCCCCTATTGTTCAGAGTGGTTGTCACTTTTAAACACTGCATTTTGTGTTAGTTTTTTGCATCCAAATAAGCATTTTTCTGCAGCTTCTCTGATCTGTATTTCTATAATAATAGGGAATTATCATGAAACTTAACAAAGCTATAGTTGGTATGCAGGGTGTTTAAGCTGTTTTTGTGTGTGGTGAGAAAAAACACTCACAGGTCTCTGGGGATGTAAGTGGGACATGGGGCTCTGGGACTGACCCTGGGCACCATTAAAATGTCTCTGTAATAGATTAAAGGCATGCATGCTGCTCTGCCATGCAAGAAAAACATCACTCAACACTCTTCCATCAAGATAAAGGCATCAGGCTTAAATACTACATCTGCAACAGTGTGGTACTTTTAATGCATGACTGCTGAATCCCTCATCTGCTGTTTTTATACACTCCTATTTCTGCAAAATTGTCTCTTTGCTTGAGCAGGAGGAATCTTAAGCAAGCATTGATGAGTGATCGCCAGCTCAGCTCCTCATGCAACGAAGATGCATGTGAAGAATGTTAGCACGGGGTTTGTTTTCTCATATCCACCTCCATTAGATTGTGATGTGGGCAATACCCAACTGGTAGATGCCTGAGGGAAAACAATGGAAAAATTGTTCTGTAAAGAAACTAGAGCGCCCATCTCCAAGAAGTAAACATCTCTGTGTACGTTAAGGACAGCTGCTTCGGACCTTTACCTTAATGCTTGATGCAGATGGCACTAGAGGAGAGGGTTTTCTCTCACGAGGGTCAGAGGTCAGCCAACGTGGTTAAAGCTCTTCCTGTCAGCAGCACTTTGCGTCAGTCAGAGCCATGTCTGGGATATGTGGGATGATGACACAGGATGAAGTGGGATAAACAGAACAAAACAGAGGGATGAGTTTTATCAGTAGCGTGAGGCAGCCATCCAATTAGGAGCATCTTTGCTGCTGAGTCCAATTCACTTTAATGGGTTTGTTTTGAGTAAATGCATCATTTCATAACAGAATATTTATATCCCTTAGATTTACTTGTTCAGCCTCCCACTCCTTTGGTCTTCCAGCTGTTGACATCAGTGTGCAGGGTCTATGTGAAGATGTCAGATTGTGATGAACAGCTGTGTGGCTCCTGCCTCTGGTTTCATAACTTTGATCATTAAACTGGCCTCAGATATGCCCTGCAGTTAATGTGCATCACAGCTGTAGCACAGTAATGAACAGGGTTTCGTGTGCCACTGACCTCTTGGCCTATTTTTCAAACTGGTGCCCTTGTTTTGAGTATCATCACACCACTTTGCCCCATCTTTCTCTGCCACTCAGTCTGACTGAGTTGACCCAGCTTTTACATCACACGATATTAAACGCTCAAGCGGAAGTCTTGAGAGAACATGCTGTTCCTTTATCTCTTCCTCTGCCACATGTTTTACATATTTTGTGCTCATTTTGCGCTTTAAATCCCACAGATTTGGATGAAATGAAAGCTGCACTCACATGAGCTGAAGTTAGTATTTAATTCTCCACATGTTCTCTTGAACATGCGGAGCCCCCTTGTGGCAACCAGATGCAACTGTGGCTCAGCTTCCGTCCGTATCAGGAGGATTGGGGATTAACTCTTTGGGGAAATCTGTGCAGCAAGCAGCACAGGAACAGATGGCTGTCTTTCCACAGAATTCATACGACAATAAGAAGATTCTTGCTTATATTGCTATTAACACTGATGACAATGCACATTTATAAATAATTCCACACAACACATATAATCTTCTCAGGACTCACAACGTTGTAGAAAAGAGCATAGTCTCATTGACTCGAACTTACTGGTTTCCCTCATTTTGAGAATTAAAAATCCTAATTTACGGATTTGTTAAACTCAGATGTTAGCTATTAAAGAATAATGCAAATATATTTGTATGAATCAACATTTTCTTTCTCCTCACATCCTTGTTTATGTGAGTAATGACAACCCTTTGTAATGTTGTGCATACACAGTCTGTATGACTTATTACCACTAATTATAACACTAATTATAATTTCATGTGACTGACAGCTGTAGGATTTAGGATATGAGAGCTATATGTTTTACCACACTTAAAGAAACTTTGGACCTTTTTGAAGGTTGAAAATCTATCAAAGCATTCCTCTCCTGCAGCCTTCTGTCCTCCAAAAGGAGAACACCCTGTTTTAAGGCCATGTCTAGACAAACTTATCTCTCAGTTTTAAGGACGGAGAAACCCTGGGATTAGGATATGATCCTCTCGGGCGAGCAGGATTATTCAGTTAACTGTATATTCTGTCAGAGGTGTAGTTTGAAGCTTGTGTTGCACCACACATGCTTACTGGCCATAAGGTCCCACATTAAGACCTTGAGATTTGTCTCATTATACAATGATGCATAAATATTAAAATGAGTTATGTGTACTGGATGATAAAATGAAACACCCATATCTTTGATCATTTTCAACTGAACTGAATTTTAGTTGTTTTGTTTTTTTTTTTCATTTTAGATCAGTTTTGTATAAAATTGTTTTTTTCGTGAGATATTAGAAAGCTGTAGGAAATAAAACTTTAAAAAAAAAATGCTGTCCTTTCACAAGTCACAATGAATTGGGATGGAGCAAAAAATTATGATTTAGATCTTTAGAGAATATTTTATGCTTTATTATCATATAATTTCTTTCTTTTTTTTTTTTGTTAGTTTAGTTTTGTAGACAGAATACCGAAAATGTCTGCAAGAACTTTACCTGTTGGAAGCAGACGTCGTGTGGCTGAGACATGACAAATAACTATGTATTTTACTCCCTTCCACCACCTAAACATGTTTTACACCAATGTAAAACTAAGATTCTTGAGATTTGAACGATGTGCACCTTTCCAAGTTACAATAAAAACAGTAGATTCAGTAAACACTTATTTCTGATGTGCTGCAAAAGGAATTTAATATTTGAAGCCATTCTGTCCTCCAGTAGAAGATGCTACTGCAACAAAAACAGCTCAGTGCAAGTATTTCTTCAGATTAATGTTCCCACAATACACATTTCCACTGTGCCCATCCTCAATGCATCTGGTTAAAACAATGCTTAACTGATCAGTAACATTAATGTCTAAAATGCAAAACATTGGTCCATATGAACAAATGACATGAATTAGACAGCATAGAAAATAAATTATCGTTTGCATGGATGAATAAATATCAACATAAATTACATTGCTAACAGTAATCATTGCATTTGTATTGCATTTACTGTATCTTTACAACTTTTTCTTCACCCCCACATTAAAGAAAAATCATGTAAGTATCCTGGAGCAACCATAAATGGTCACATCTGAGGCGGTGAGATCACATCAGGTCAGAGGCATTTCCCAAAAGTACCACAAAAGGTCTAAACCATCTTTCAGTTGTTATGTTAACGTTTTTGTTTCTGTGTCTGTGTATTAAGAAAACACGCCCAGCAATCTATTAATAGACAGACTAATTTTATTAGTTATTTGAGTTGTTTGAGGATGTCCATGTCTCATCAGAGACTACACCCGAGAAACGGACAGTTTCCCAAATGTGTTTTGAAAAGTTCTTTGCAGCTCATTTCCATTGTCTCGCCTCATCAGGAAGTCGAACTGTGAAAGGTAAAGAAGCTGTACTGTGAAGTGCTGGGCGGCAGGAAGGAAACCCAATGAGCGGCTACTGGAACCATGAGACACTGTTTATTTTCTTTCTCTGTCTCTAAGGGGAGGTTTAGGGGAAAAGAAAAGGTGAACTGGGATGCCTTGCCTGTGGGGGGTGTCTTTTGAAGAATGTGTGCCAAGCAGTTATAGTAATACTGGCTATTTATAGAAACGGAGGAATTCCCTGGATGTGACTCACTTGTTGCTGTTTTCTGTGTTTGCCTGGAGCTTTGAGGAATAATTGATGCAGACAACCTGGAGACTCTCAAGGGATGACTCAGTGGTCATTGTGCAAATAACGACACCTGAACATCCATTAGTCTTCTCGTTAGTCTCGGGGAACTTCCTTCTCTTTGTTGCTTTATCTCACACTCTCACTGTTGCTCTAATCAGCTGGTTGCATGTTCAGGCCGGCTTCTGCACCAGAAAGAAAACTGGATGGCGTGGCGGCTCAGGAGTTCATATTAGGGGATGAGATAGTGTTATCAGCTTGTACAGAAAGATAAAGCTTCAACAGCTGTGGAACATTTCTAATAAAAGGCTTTTTCCACTGAAATATTATCTTGTAGCAGATGTTGATGCAAGTGGCTGTTATCAGTTGTGGAAACTGGACCATGTACAGTAGGACTGGTAAACTAGCTCATTCATTGACTGCTGGCAGGCTTTGGCTCATATGTATTGGTGTGACTGAAATTAGTCATTCTGTCCAGCATTGTACCCAGCTTAACCCTTTGACCGGCGCACAGAGCTGTAATCTGCCCATTTTGTAAGATATTTGGAGTTGTTGATGTTAGTTTTGATGCAGCTTCTTGCTGAGAAGAGATTATAATGAAATGAAGCGGTGGGTGAAGCGCTGGCTTTAAAAAAGGTCAGTAGGTCAACAGAGGGATTGTGGAAGAGCAAAGGCAGAGAGAAAAAAATATTCTGGCTCAAACTGAGCACAGCTAATGTAATGTAAGTCCGTTCCTGAACATGTGTAGCGCCTACAAAACAATCATCTGTAAATTTTCTTCTAATTTCCCTTTGTGCCTTGTCACTTAGCATGTGCTAACTGAACCTATTCAGATATTACCCAGTTAACTTTTGACAGCTGAATATGTGCATATTGCCTTAACTGTAGACTATACATAGAAAATAGAGTCTGTTAGTAATAAAAGGAGCCGAGTTGTGATTTGTCTTAAAACTGCAGAACAGGGGCTGCTGTGGATGCAAAAAAGTTCAGCTGTGTAGAATTGCATTAAAGAGGTGATTTCTCGCTATTACACTTACCTCGGGAACAATTGCCCGGTCACATTATGTCATATCTTGATGATTTCTTCTTTTATAGAGCACAATGCTCATTTAGTAAATTATGGCCTCATATAGAATAAAACAGTTGTTAAAGAAGATGCTCCAGGGCTCAGGTTGTCCCGCCATCCCTTCACAGGCTGAAAAGGTCCTCAGGTGAGACGGCGATTCGCTGTTATCTCCTTACTGTCATTATATGATATTTTGTGTTCCTCCTGAGTTCTGGTTTCCTGTTTTGGTTTGTAGTTTTCCTTGTTTAGTTGTCTCATGTCTAGATTCCTGTTTATTAGTTCACCTGGTTTGATTTGTGTCTAGTTTCTTCTTCTGTGTATTTATACCCCTTGGTTTGCGTTGTCAGTTGCTGATTAATTTTGTTAGTTTAGCCCTCACTTTGTTCATGGATTAAAAGTATGTCTACTTCCTGCATCCTGGCACAATAGCACAATGCTGATTTTTATGCATTCTAAACTCTTAGCATTTTATTTTACACGATTAAAATGATATGCCAAATGATGAAAAACAGCTTAAGGGTGCGATGCTAGTATGCACCGTAAACTGACACAAAAAACTGCAAAAATGCAAACTGATAACACATGTTATGAGTTGTTGTGTAACAGATACGATTTTTTTTAATGAGACCATGTTGTTTAAATCACATTACATTCAGTGTGTTTGTTTTTGTGCCCAAGGTCAAATGGTGAAGCTTTAACCAGCGACCCTTTGTCTGAAATATGACCATTATACACTCTGAGATGCAGCTTTTCTGACTATTTTTGAACCCAAAACTTCCACCTAGTAATGAGCCCAGCAGATTGGCTTACGCCAGCTGTGCTGTGTTGCACTGACTCAGTCTAATGATCCCTGGAAAAGAAACATTACATCAGTGAATAAGTCTACTTTTTGCAGTTGGGTTAAAGTTGCATACACTTTGTAAACTGAGATTCTTGCTAACTGGATTACCACTCAGTGGTAATGGCACAACATATTTCATATAGACTGTGAGGAATCACGCAATTCGATGAATTTATTCTGTTTATGTAATCACAGAATAACGTACGTGCATTCCTAATCTAAAGGCAGAGATGAACAGCATATTCCTTTTGTTTTTGCTGGGGCTTTAATTAGATTTCTAATCAAATGATCATGAAGGTCATTTGTAAGACTTTGACATGACATAAAGACTAACTGGGAAGGATCCTCTGGATATAACTCAAGCAGGGCTCAAGGTCAGCAAATAGAAGATCTCTAACAAAAGTTTTAAAGTTGCATCTGAACAATTCCTGTATCCAAACTCATCACCCAGGATTGCGTTTGTCTGTAGAGTCCCGTTGTAATGCCTTTCTTCCCGTCTGCGCTGACTAGTCAGCTGTTTCCTCCTCTCGTGCCAGTTGTCCGGCCCAGACAAAGAGGGCTCCTCTGTCAGTGCATGGGAGAGGGGGAATTTACAGCTCTGGCTGGAATCCATGCAGGACTGGGATTGCCGCTCTCCCCCTCAACCTTCCCACAACCCCCTTCAAAGGAGTGCCACAGAAGCCTCTATGTCAACAGGCAGCCAGACACAAGCACTCAGCAGAATCCCTCACATATCTTTACTTCTGTCACATAAATACACAAACTTCTCTTTCACGCAGCTTTGACATCCACGTCTCCATCTCACGAGTCATATATGTGTTCATACATACTTAGCAATAAGCAGCTGAACAGTACTTACAAGCGTCAGCATTTGGGCATGTGTAGTCACGTTTCTCTGGATTCTAACCCTGATAGCCACTCGCAGCTTTCACCGAACATATTTCACATCATGGGGCCCAGACGGTGTTAATCACCTTCTGATTTCATTTGAGACAAAGACAGATACAAGTCTGCTCATTATATTAGATCAGAGAGAGAGAGAGAAGATGATACCACAGCTTTGGCAGGATTTAAAGATCATGTCCATTTTGCTCTTAGCTGTAAGGAAATCTCCCAAGCACCTTGATTAAACTCAGCCGCATCAAGTAGAGGGATAGTGGGGCCGAAAAACAGAGAGCCGAGTGTTACAGACTGAAGAGGCTTGAAGTGAATGATGTTGAAAAGTTGTGGCAGCTACACTCCTTAGACTGCAAGTATCTATACAGAAGGGCTGGCAGACATTTACTGAAAGGACAGACTCAATAACTTGAGGGAACTGGAGTGAAACAGAGGAAATACGAAAGAATGAGGGAGCAGAAGCCTCGGAGGCGGGTTGACTTGGAATACATGGAGTGACCACAATTAATAGTAGCATACTAGGTTCTGTGAAGTGGCCTAGAATGGTATTAGGGATGGCCACCCACTGTTTCTTCCATCTCTGAAGCCTCAGCGCCTCACTCCACCCAGGCTGGGCTGGCAGTCCGAGCAAGACCAGAAGAGCGAGGTGGGAATGTGAGGTGAAGGGAAACGCAGTGGAGTGAGTAAATGGGATGATGGGTGTTTATGGTTTGTCCTATAAGGCGCCAGGTTGCGTGTGTGATTATGTAATGACTGAAGGGAGACTGAATGCTTCCTGCTCATCCTCATCCGGCCCTCAAGGGGAGAAGATTTCAGCAAGTCACCTCACATCAATCTCAGATGGGAGGCTTAGCTAGTCAGTCAGGGGGACATACCCAATGCCAGAGGCTGTGTGTCAGAGAGTAAGGCTGACCCAGAGACACAGCAAGAGGAAGACTGAGTCCCAAAACAACACTCTGAGCTCTCAAGTGCAGGCATAAAAGAGGACAAAAAAACTGATTTCAAATGGATAAACCATGAAATATGCTCCCACAATGTGCTCAGATGTGACACAGAAGTCTCATTTCCTTCGTCTGTACCTCTCACTTTCAGATGTCCAGCAGCCATCAATAATAGAAGGCCCATTTTGTTTGCCTGACAGGAAAATTGATGCGTAGCATGAGCTTGTATCTGCATGCAATTAAGGAGATGCTGGGAAACTGTAACGCAGGAGAAGACAGCACTGACATAAGATCTTTCTTCCCACAGAAAAGTGCCAGGGCACAGACTGATTTATCCCTCCCTCTGCTGGAATAGAAAACACATTGGCTGCAGAAAAAGCCAGAGAGCCTGCAGACTCAGATCCAGGTCAGAGAGGATATAAAATGCCCAGCTGTGATACCCCTCAAACTGAAGAAAGCTCTCACAGTCCCACTGTTTGCATTGTTGACCTTCTTATTTGTAGAGACCATCTGCCCTCCTCTCTTACTATAAGACCAGGATACCCCTGCTAAGTCTCTCCAGGCTCTCCCTCTGCCATGGTGGATTTCCAGACGATCTAGGATTCACAGATACTACTTGGGCCTCACTGTATGTGTAACCTAAAAGGGGATTTAGGCCACATATGGTAATTATCTGCATCAAATGGGAGATAAGTGAAGGTCATACCTCAGATTTTCGAAGATGTCTCCTAAGCCCTCAGCAGGGATTTTGGGTCTTGGAGCAGGTCGGAAGCAGAATTTGGAGGCCGTCGTGAGAGGGTGAGCAGAAATAGCAGGCATGTTGGGATGAAGGCTAACTTGGCAGTAGCTGATCTTGGCGTGGGAACACTTCTGTAAGCTTCTTTTTCCCTCTATGACTCCAGACTGTTTCCCCATAGGCAGGCTTTTGAAGTGGCTCTGATACCTCTCAGGGTAATAGTAGCCACATGGGCCCAGCTTTGAGCCACCACAGCAGATAAAACCAGGACTATGTCTCCACATTTTTTATCTTTTTCCCTCTCTTTAGCTTGAAGGTCATTTCCACACCCACTTCACATGACGACAAAGCAGCCATGGATATCATATAGTTTATATTGTAGTGTAACTTCTTGGTAGCAGTCTGAAGTTCCTTTCCTGGTGATGAGTAAGCTTCCCCTGACTGTGTGCCCATTGATATACATGGTCAGTATTTATCAATAGCCAAAGCAGCTAAAAATACAAGACTGCCATCACTTTTCCGAGAACATATGATCTATTTTCTATGTCTAGCCTGTGTGGAAAGAATTTGGGCATCTTGCAGTGAGCTATGTTTTCAGTCATTGTTCAACCCTTCTGTTGAGTCCATGTGATACCATGAGTCACCCAGTTTATGGGTAACTATGTGACTCTTTGTTGACCTGAAGTTTATGTGTGATACACCTCATTTTTTCAGCAGCATGTTAAAGATGTGATGGATTTCTTCTGTGTGACCAGATATTTTTAAGCTAATTTAAAGTTTCCATTAAACACAATGACAAATGTTCAGTTTTGAACATTGGTTACACAAAATAAGGTTCTTAAAATGAACTTTTGGGGTTGGAAAATTGTAAGGAGTATTACAATTCTCTCTTATATACCTTATTAATAGGCCCATATGACAGAAAAATAACCACAAGTGTTTACAGTTCTGTTTTCAAAACATTTACAGAGATAAATTATCACTATGACACAATATATATATATAAAAAAAACATTTTATTTACAAAGTTTGGATATAGCCTAATAACTGGAAATAGCATGATTTCCTTTGAATGGTAGATTTTTAACAAGCTTAATATGGTTTTACAAGGAGTTTCTGAACCTGTTAAGTAATTTTTTCAGCTGAAATTAATTGATAACACAGTTCTACCCGAGAGCCTAAACATCCTTTTAAAATGAGTGCTGAGTCCTCCAGAATTTGTTAATAATTTTATGTGGCCTGTTGTGACTATATCATATGATACAATTTATCTAATTAGCAGAACAATGGAAATGGTTTTAAACGTCCCTGAGAGGTAAATCCTTGCTAATATTTATATTTAAAATATTCAGGTGTCTGGTTTGGTTATAAATGTAAAAAAATCAGACGTAAGCACCGCACCAACGCGAAATAGTGTCATAGTGTTGATAAAGAGTAATATGCTAGCATAATAGCTGTCATGCATATTTGATTGCGCATTATTTCATTATTTGTATGTGTTTCTTAACCGTGTGGCCATAAATACCTGTTTATTTCCTCTGCTGAAGGGCTCCCTTCAGTAAAAGCATCTCCTCTGCAGGGTTTGCTGGCAGCTACAAATGTTTTGGCGCAGCCAGAGGGAGCCCGCACGCTGCGGGTTTACAGGGCAGAGTGCACAGATTTATCTAACGCACCCTCATCCAAGCTTCACGATGCGTTAAGTTTCCCAATATATATGTACCAGTTCTGGTCCTGGAGGCTCATTACAAACGGGGCGGGAGCACAACTAGATATTAAAAAGCATTTTAAGTGGCTCAAAGTTTTAACTCTCCATATAAATGCTGATCCTGATTCCCTCTCCACTGACTGAACGCACAAATCACGAGGTAACCTCAATCCCTTTGGTTTCTGTACGTGTCTAAAAGTAAACATTTAAATGAAGGAAAACCCACACATGAGAAAGGCCTCCCCCACTAGTGTTTACCTGCGCTTTCCAGTCATGTTTCCATCTGTTCTGGTTTAAATAAGAGACACATTCCTGCTTTGGGTTTTACATTGAAGGCTGGCTTTCTCACTTCCTGCGTGGCCGCGTGTTTTGACGCTGCTGCAGTCATTTTTCCAGGCAGGCCGAGCGTGCGCGCACACGCACACACGTACACACGTAAGGATTTAGAAATGCACAACTGATGCGGTCTGGCGGAAGAAGAAGAAGAGGAGGAGGCGGAGGAGGCGGGGGGCCAGCGCACTGGACGTCCCGAAACAACGGGAACAGAGTTGGACTTTTTCCCCCTTTCTTTTAGGAGGAAGGAAGCTGGAAAAGTGTTGAAGCTATAAGTTTGTGTTTGGCCGGAGCAGTGTTACTCTCACAGCCCACCGCCTGCCTCTGCTGCCGCTCGTGCAGCAACAAACCTGCGTCTCCTTGTTGCAGCCAAACAGTTTCTGCTGTCCAATGAATGGAGTTGCTTTTTGCCTTGTTGGAATACCACCCTACTCTGAGAACCATGTAAGTACATGAAGCTGACTCTGTTATTTGGCCTTTTTTAAAGGCCGTTTTTGTCGTATTGATACCTGGACTTTGCTGCCGAGTTGAATTTGAAGCGCTGCGCCGTGGGGCTGGTCAGAGAGCGTGATTTCCTAAGAGGCTTAACTAACTCTAGTTTACACAGCCACCGTGTACACACACACACACACCGACATACTGTACAGAAAGCATGTGGTTTGGACGTTTTCCCTGACAATGTGTGTACTGTTGTCGAGTGAATTGAGAAGAGTCCCATTTTAGCAGCCGCTGCTGCAGGACGAAGACGGGACGTCCCAACTGGGATGGTACTCCCCAACTTCAAAACCAGTGGAGGGTTTGTTTTTAAATCAGAAATCACACATGTAACGTAGTGATCCATCTGTAATATAAAAACCAAGAAGTTTAGACCGCTCTGCTGCACATGAAGGAGGGCAGCAAATGAGAAGATTGGGAATGTGTGACCTGCAGACAGTTCACATCACAAGACTTTTCAGACTCCTCATTTCTGTTTGCACCTCCTCTGCTCCCCCAGACTCGAATCATACACTTCACAAGTTTGATACTTTGATGAAATAAAAGAAAAAAGCCGCCAAATCAGCTCCACCCTGTTGCTGAACTGCTAAAGTAAAAAAAAAAATGTTTACTGGAAGTGTCAATAAAGATTCAAGCTTTTTAAGTGAGACTCAAGAAATGTTTATGGAAGCATTTCTGTGTCGTAGTAAAGCCATGAGGTAGGAGACATATGGTTTGGTATTTTGATCTGGTTCTGTTCAGATGTAGCCTCGTCTTTATCTTTGTTGTAAGTTAATGTGTGAGGCAGATGCAGAGATAGATGATACTTCCTTTTCCCCTCTACTGTGTGTGTGTGTGTGTGTGTGTGTGTGCTTGACAGGGTTATGGGGTTCTGTTTACCACTGACTCTTTGTGCTCATTCTTGCTGTAATTAGGATTCTGAGTGTTTTTGCTCTCCTTTTTTCAGACACTGTCTCTTTTTTATTTGTTGTGTGCAAAGTTTATCCCCTCCAGCAAAGAATAACATTTCCTCTTCTGTGGTCACACTTTAATTGAAACCTCTGGTTGCTTGCTGCTGCGATAAAGCTGTGAATGTTCCTTCAAACGCATTGGATTCACTTTCATCTGTTCAATTCGGCCTCTTCTGCAGAGATGAAACACTTTGAAGGAAACGGCTGCCATGTGTGTCTCCACAAAACTGTCATTTTAGTCAACAGGAACTCGTAAAACTCTCCAAGTTTTTAAAATCCTCCAGTTTTAATCTCTTTTTTTCTTTCTTTCTTTATCTATGTCTTGTTTCATATTTAAACTTGAACCCAGGCTGAGCTTCTCTCTGTCTCAACTCATTGTACTTGTACCAGACAAAAATTTGACTGTATTAATGTTTGTGTTATTTGACAACACTGCAAGTAAACTGAACACATCATTGTACCACTTTTTCTTTTCCCTGATACATTTTGAGGAAATGATTTAAACCAATTGAACTGATACAAACCAAGCGAGATACAGAACTACACAAGAATCCAATTAAATATTTAATTTGCAGAAATGAAGCGTAAAGTGTGTCAGGCCTCGGGTGTTGCTTCTGCATCCAAAGTCAGCGAGGAAGAGAGGAAGGTATCAGATGAGAGCAGTTGTGAGGATGTCCGGTGGGACTGCTGTAATGATGTTAGCGGTCCTGCTTTAATGTAGCAGTGTGGTGTTTGTGTGGGAGATCAATAAAGGCAGAAAGGGTGAGCAGCGCCCCTGATGTCCAGTGCTGCATCGTGCCATGTGATGCTGGAGTATATTGATGATGGGAAACATGAGAATGCTTTTATGAAAATCTTATTCTGAGCCGGTCGATGTTAAAGCCCTTCGTTTAGGCCCTCTGTGGCGTGTGTTATCACTCGGCCTGTTTGTTCTCAGATGCTGTAAGCTAACGCGGCGTCATCCTGCAGCCTGGCTCGCTCATAGCTTCCCTGAGATTTATGTGTGGCTGTCAAAGCCAAGACTTCATAGATTCACCTTCCTGATCAAGCCGATCACAGGACAGTCACCTCAGAGAGGCCGCAGACTTCAAAACCACAGGCCAGTCAGCAGGTCCAGGATCAGTTTCTGGTCAAGGCGACTGTAACTGGAAACAGCTGCAAGATGCTGCAGAGGAAAGCATTTACTGATCATTAGCAGATGGCTTCACCACGTAGTAGGCACATTCTGTACTCTAGCAGGTATTGCAGTGCTGAGTGAGATTTAAGGAGCTGTCACTGTTTTGCTTTTCTATCTACATTCAAACCTCTCAGTTTTATTTGGTTTTATAGATGTTTTTTTTTTTAGCATTACGGGCTTCAAGATGACTCTGGGCATGTATGACTAAAGCATTTGCTTTGTGTCGACAATGTATTAACAATACTTGTAAATAATTTGATACATATATATTTAAATAAAAAGACAACAGAACAAATTAAACCCTTTAGGAGGTCGTGAAGTCGTAAGAATAGTCAGAAATAGCTCATGTGTTGTCATTTAGGTAAACTGTCAAGTGAATCTAAAATGGACATTTACATTTTATGTTTATACTACTTGTTATATAGTAAATAAACTTAGCTGTGAATTGTTGCAAAAGGATGGCTGTAAAATCTCCCATCTCATTCAGAGCACTTAAAATAGCTCCTCCTATCATGGTTCTCAATAATCAATGCAACATTAATAAAAACTCTTGCTGCTTCATGAGTTGTTGTTACACATTCATTCTACCCAGAACCTCCTTAATAGATTTCAGTTTCATAGCTCGTTCACAGTGTTATCTTTCTCTGTAGAAGCTGTCTTTTATCAATTTATTAAATATTTATTGAGTGTTTGTGTTATGCTCCCTGCTTTGTCAAGACTGATAGTTCAGTTTTGTTGTGCTTGTGGAAAAAGTATTGAAAGTGTTGGGAAATCTTTAAAAGCTATTCTCCCAAACAGGATTTCTTAATGTACACTGGAAAGGCAGGGCCAAACGGTTGGCCTAGGAGGGCACAGGTCACCCTTAAATCTGACTGGCTCCACCAGGTGCCAAAAATAGACAATGAGATTCTTATATTTAGTGTAAACTGACCGCTACCTGGTAAACCTCAGATGTTAGTAAATGCAGCATTTCGTGTAATTTATATGTTCCACATCAACACTAACATGTCCTTGATCATAATGCGGCATTTGCACAACTTCTCGTGCGTTTGTGTGGGTGTGTGTGAGTGGGAAGGTGGGTGGGTTGGGCTGTTTTTAAATGTGTAAAATACTTTGTGCTATATTTTTATTATATGAAAAATGCTTTATAAATAAAGTTTGAATTGAATAGACTTTTTTTACAGAATAATCTTACCAGCAGCCTACATGGGTGATAATCATAGACTGTATATAATCATGTCGTCTCTCCCGGAAAATACACAAATGGGCAAAAAGCATACCTGTTAAGTATCCCGTTTTGGCCGGGAAACTTACATGTCTTTCATGCATTGTTATTTTCCCATAATTATGATACGGAGAGAAAATAAACCAACATGAGGGGAGCACTGACATGTTTGTGCAGCAATAATACAATATAGGGTCTTCCTAAGTAAAAAAAATTATGGATTTAAAAATAAAAAAACTTTACTCATTATGTTGTCTGACCGCGTTAGTACTACTAATCAGTTATTCTCAAAATCTACTTTTTTTTTTTTTTTTTTTTTTCTTTTCTTCAAAGGTCTCATTTACACACAGCACCCTTTTCCCACTCTGTGTCCCTGCCTAGGCCCCTCATCAACAATGTTCTAGACCCACCCCTGATACTTCTATGTTCCTGATGAAATGACTGAACTCTATCCACAACACATTTGAACTCTTGAATTTCCCCTCAGGGATGAATAAAGTATCTTTGATTTGATTTGATTGATTTGGAAATTTGGTTGTGTGTATAATATGACTGATTGTAATGCTTATACTTATATGACACCAAAAGTATAAAACTGTCATCAAAAGTCTTTTTCCCCACATGTTCCTCCTTCAGCTGTGCATTTTATTGTTGGACTCAACTCCAAATCAAATGAAGGATCGCCCTATCACGGTGGGTATGTGGACACACATACCCACCGTGCGCAACCACTGTAAAACAGTGACATGTGTGTTACAGAGTGTCGTGCCTCAGTCCATTAACACCATTAATACATTTCTCACGCCTCCACGCCTCCATCCCTTTGCTTCAACACTGTCACCCTTGCTGCATTCCTCTGCTGTGGAGACAACAGCTGTACGATCACTCAGACCTCGCACTCACTAACCTGGAGAGTGTGTGTGTTGACACACTTAAATCGCACATGCAGGCAAACACAGGTGCTCACAAATACTGCCACTCCAGCATGTTGACAATCACACTTAAAGGGTCAGAGGTGAATGTGAAGCTCGTAACCTTGGTGCAGGTGCATGAAAAGTGGAAACACGCACACATGGATTCTTTCTGAGGGAAAATCAGATTTTTGGAGAGTCTTGGATATTTAGCCTTGTCTGCTTATGTTTGCTTGTCCTTGCTGTTGTACAAACATACAGCCGGTAAACAGGTGAGCGAAGGACATCTGTCACTACCGACCTTGTTTGCTGTGGGAAGAGGGAAGTGGCTTCTGCAGTGCGCCTCTAAAACAGCCATGTTTCTGTTGCTAATGGCTTTTTATTGATCTGCCTTAAGTCGGTCACTTTACCAGGAAAAGGCTTTGCAGTAAAGTCATTTTTTTGTTTTGCAAAGTGATTGTTATATACATATGCATGGATTCATTTTCATCAATCCTCCGTCTTGGTCTCCTTCGGGTGTCCCAGCTGGTGATTTTGATGTGGCGTCTGACTGGCAGGCTGTGGGAGGTTCGGTGTGAAACAAAGCCTCTCTCAGAAAGCAATGAGAGCTAATTAGATTCAGCCTGTAGAGGGTCTGGCATGTGTCAGTGCCTCTTTGTATTTGCGCCTGCAGAGACGCTGCATGTGTGTGTGTGTGTGTGTGTTTGTGTGTGTCAGAGTGTTGTTTCTGTTGAGGAAAATATGAGGTTTGTGTACAGTATGTGATGCCCAACATATAGAAGGAATGGAGAGCGAGCCAGGTCTTGTTCAGAAATGCAGACTTGACTCTGTTTGTATCTGTTTGAGGGATTAGCCTGAAGGCAGGTACGACTAACTGGAATAAAGGCCAAAGTTCGAAGGTTAGGACCCCTGTCCCCCTCCATCTCATGGACTTGGCCTCCCATAATGAGGCTAAAGAGGCAGGAGGGGACTCCTGTCACTGTGGGCGGCAGTAGCTAACAGGGTTAAACAGGGGCCGCCAATGACTGATTTGCATTCAGAAGATCTGATCCTAAATCTTGTTTCGCACATCCCATTATCGATTTATTCCTAATACAATATAAATGTGTGCACATTATTTACAATGACGTTTTGACCACTGACAGTGAGTTATGAGTGTGTTTGCAGATGTCCATATGTATTAATCCCATATGCAGTTTTTTTTTTTTTATAAGCAGCAGGGATTACACAGGAATGAGAAATCCCTGCAGAGAAGCAAGAGGAACAGGAGAAGGAATGAGAATGGGTAAAGGATGAGAAAATATAGAGAATTCAGATGAGTCATGAGAGGAGAATGATGCCACAGAGAGGCAATAAAAAGAGGACAAGCGAGAGGAAAGCTGGATCCCCCCCTTTATGACTTGCATTAAAGCTGCCAAATCTGACTCTGCATTCACAAAGTAATGTTTTATCTGGTTGTGAGTCACTGAGAAAACATAATAGTTTTTTTTTTTTTTTTTGTTTTTTTTTGATTCTCCATAGAGGAACTGGAGAACTTTATATTTGAGGTCAGCAATGGGGAAAAATGTTGCGCACTTTCAGTTTTACTGTAAAGTCTTTTGCATCACTTTCTTAATCAGTTGATCCGTGGTCTTAAGTCATTGTTAATTTCCGTAATAGAGTTAAACTCATTGCATCCTTCCCTATTCATGTGACATGCATGGACTTCTTTAAAGTGTATGTGGGTGTATCCTCCCATTAAAACGAGTCCGGGAATCCTGTTTCTTTGCTCCTCTCTCCTCTGGTTGCACTTTAGGAAATGAGGTGTGCTTCAGAATATTTAGCCGTGAAACATTTTCAGGACACTTGTTAGATTGACGTACACTTGGCTTTATGAGGCAGGACGGGACATTGCTGGCTGCTCGCATGTAGACTCCCAGTCTTTATTGCATTTTTATTTAAATACATTTTTAACTAATTTGCGCAACACTGATATATTTTTCATGAATATTTACACATGCACAGACATCATCATCACAGTGTTTTCATAGGCTGAATACTTCACTCCTCAGTCGAGTTGCAGGGACAGTTCCTTGTAAATTATTGCACACCACATCATGTATGTGTCATCTGCACTAGCTGCAGAAGGTAATACATTACACATGCCTTTAAAAATGACACAACTAACCAGGCTGATGGGGGGGGGGGTTAGTTTGTCATGTGCTCATTTATTAAAGTAAGCAGTCGGTCAACGTCGTCGGTGATGCGAACTTGCGAAATGTGCAGCGTCAGACGAAGAGTTCTGTTCTCATCAGTGACATGAAGGTAGCTTTCTGTACATAACGCTCTTATCAAGGAGTGATGCTCTGGGTCTGTTTATGCTGTAAATGGCAGCGAGCCAGCTTCAAACCATCAAAGCTCTGCTGGAGAGTTGATGAACTGTGAATAGCAGGTCACACACAGTGACGCTTCATCAGGGTTACAGCGCTGACTCACTGACCTCTATCTCTTCGTCACTGTGCTGCAGAGTGCATGAAAAACCATGAGGACAGTCTGTCTTATTGTTTGAAAGCAGTCTCAGGGCCACGGGGGAGGTTGTTTTGACAGTCGAGCAAAAATCATGGGATAGAGATTATCAGGAGGCTAAAGAGGAGCTGGGGATACTGGGCAGAGATAGAGCGCTGTGGTTTCCCTGATGACTGCTTTTTAGTACAACACCATCTCTGTGTACATGTCCGCGCAGAGGAAAATTACTATAGGCTGAAATCATCTCTTGGCAGTAGATCTTGCAGTTCATCTTGACTTTGTCTTTCTTTGTTACTACGAGTGCGCTTGAGAAACATTTGGTTTATGTTTAGACAACTCTTCTGAGCGACAAGGGAAACTTAAGTTACGTTTATGGCTGCTGTTTGCACATGTATTATCTGGCACGCTGTGTTCTTTGCTGTCGTCGGAGGCATTCCTGCACTTCCAGAGTGTTGTAATTTGTCACGTGTGTGAATTTCACGCTTGAAAATCAGAAGAGAAGATGAGTAGATTTGTCTCTACATGCATTTGTGCAACCCATCCAAAGCAAATACAGACCTATTAATGTGAGTGTGACAAAACGTTTCAGATGGAAACGGCAGGATATGCCTCAAGCATCAATATAGTGACATCGTAGCAATGTCGCAATTTTCTTCTGCAATAACTAAGAAAACTAAGGCCTGCTGATCATCTTGCACTGAAAGTGCTGCAGAACAGGCGTGAACACCAAAACCACAACAAGTTTGCCAAATGACTTCAAAGTCAACATTTTCTCATTTTTTTTGTCAACACACCTGAGAAGTAGGGATGTCACAATTGTAGATTTTCATGTTACTATTATTGTCAAAGAAATAATCAAAATCTTATGGCCATCCCTATAATTATATGTTAGTTACTGTACATGTGTAACATCACATGAACGCTCCTTACAGGTCTTTTTGTTGTATTTATTTCTCTTTTGATGCCAACAGGAGAAAAAAAAAAAACACATTTACCAAGATATCTCATTCCAATTAAATCCCCTCTGCCGTGTAAACATTCATTTCATTCATTTGTTCATTCATTCAAACCTTTACAATGATATTTCCCCATTCTCACCAAAGGTGGCGCTGCACTCGTATTTAGTAAAAGTTAGGACAAGACCAGCATGAAGAAGAAAAAACTGCGAGTTAAACATGGAGCCCAAATCTACCACTGTGTTTGGTTTTTTATTTTATCTTATGCAAGTATACTGCAGAAATACACGACAACAATGGACACAGTATAAACACCAGACAAGGCAGAGGACTCTTAATGCGATCTATATGTATTTACCCACAATGCAATGCTACTTCAAATGCAGGAAGTGACTTTTTTTCTAGTCCACTTCCTGTATTTGGTCCACTTTTGGCCGAGACCTGCATTTGTAGGTGGACCGAGTCCGCTTCTTTGGTCTGAATTGGAATACGTTTGGCACATTTACATTTACTCAAATGAAACAAACTTTCCGAGCAAATGGACTCTGATTCAGGCGAGACAATAAACCTAATTTAATTGTTTCATTTAGTTTTAAGGAAACAAAGTTGTCAAATGAACTGTGATAAAGGTGGTTTAGTTTTCTTGTGTCTTTTGAAATATTTGCATGTACACAACGCATGGTTGTTCGTGATGCTGCTTTGCTAAAGCTCAGTAAACAGCAGGTGTTCGGGGTTTGCCTGGGTGTAAAATGAGCTCTCACAAGTATCACCTTAACAGGAAGACCATGCACATGCAAATCCACTAACTGCTCACACTGAGCTTTGTTCCCACTCATATCTCTTCCAGCTTCTTCCTTGTCTTTTGCTTTTTGTTTCCTTTTCTCATCTGTGCGACACCTTTACTGTTAATTGGGAAATTTCTATATTTTTTTTTTTTTTTTTTTAATGTTCCCCAGTTTTCCAGTGTTTCCTCATTCGCCGAAACCTTTAGCAGTTACTTTCCTCTTTGGCTCCCTTTCTGTTCCCTTTTTTGGTCATCTGCTTTGAGGATACTCCTCTGTTGCTTTCATTTTTCCAGTTTTGTCTGAACATGCACCCAGAGCCTGCTTCTAACTCTCAGATTGAAAGCAGGAGGTATTTATTTGTACCATAAAAGGTTTGTTTCATTATGATTCTCCTACACTCACCTTCTTTTTCTTCACTCATTTGGTTTTATAGAAGAGAAACGAACTGCTCAGTATGTTTCTGTTACCTCTTCTCGTTGCGCCGAGCCAAGCCTGCATGGCTTTCATCTGAATAACTGAGTGAAACCATATGCAAGTGTGTGACGCTCGTGTCACAGTGCTTTGGCATCCAGTGGGTTGGCAAAACAAGAAGACCCAGCTTCGCTGGAGGCCACGAGCCTGACCTTCTTTTCTAGAGATGAAGCCTGACATGAAGCCACAGAGGTCAGTTTTTTTCTGCAGGGTGAACAAACTCCGTGTCTGAGCCTGGACCGCTAATGCAGGGTGACAGAGGCTAAAGACAGTGGCGGTATCATCATCAGCTTGGCATATGAATCTCATCATCATGTTAAAGAACCAAAGGGCACTTCTGCTGGGATCAGCTGGAAAGCTATGAGGACACCACCATCGTCTCTCCGGCTGGGTGTTACGGTCTGCAGTGTGTCAACAGGAAGGAGCAGATGAAACGATAGCGTTGCACAAACCTCCTGTATTCAAAATTCGCCAGGCGGTATCTGTGCAGCTTCTTTGTGATGTTGGGAGGGAAAAGAGGAGGAAACATGCAAGGGTCCTTTGGGTTTAATCTGAAGATCAGAGGGCTAATCGGCCCATACAGAGTGTGAGAAAAGAAACCGCAACTTGCTCGGCCTTTGCTTGACACGAGATCTGCCTCGTTTTAGTCTTCATACCAGACCAGACCAGAAAGTAATTCAATTTCACAGGAGAGAAGTACTGATTTGTCAGCCCCAAAATTCAAAGTAATTGATTATCTTGTGTGGATATCTTCATCTGTGCTGCACTCAAATAGATCTGTGCTGTCATGTGACCAGATAACTGCTGCAGGCCCGAGGTACAAAAACAACAACATGAGACTCGATACCATTCCAAGACCAAAAACAACGTTTCAGAAAGCTGAGGATACAGAAAACACAGCTACGTTAAAGAAAACAAGAAGGAAAGAGCAGATACAGGGAGAACGGAATGACAACAGCAGATCAGAAAACAGTATTTCAGAGAGAAACAACAAACTGATGGCACAACATGGTTTTGGAAAGCATCAAACAAAACATTTTGAAAAAAAAGAAAACACCCCGACATTTCAGAAAAATAAAAATCAAACTTTAGTTTAGAGGTAAAAATTTCAGAGAACAATTAAACAAAAATTGTGGGGAAAAAAAAAAACAAGAGTCCAAAATTTAAGAAAACGTTTTTAAAAGGACAAGAAGATTCCAGAAAACACAACAAATAAAATCCATAATGTGAAATTCTTCTCTCAGTAATGTTTTTTTCCCTGTTTTGTGAAGAAACATGTTTTCTCTTTTGTTGTCTGAATTCTTGTTGTGTTTTTTAAATATTGTTTTACTGGTTTCATTTCCTGATATTTTATGGTGCCTTTGTGAAATGAAGTCCTCTTGGTTTTGTTGCTGTCTGCCACCTCAGAGTCTCCACAGAAACCTGCTTCATCTGGTTGTCGAGACCCGGCATCCTGCAGGCAGAAGATTTCCTGCTTCAACACACTTGATTCAACTAGATACTTCATTAACAGACTTGAAACAAACTGTTTGAATCAAGTGTGTTGTATCAGGGAAACAACTATAACCTGCAGGACCAGAGCTGCTGATCCCGGCTCTGATAGGATGGGCTAAAGAAATATTTTGATAAATCTATTGAGAGGTCAGAATTAAGTTTCGAACTTCATCTACACACTGACATGTCTGCAAATCCAGTTAAATATACTTGTATATCCCCTGGTATTCTTGAACAATCCATCCGTGAGGCCTAAATATAGAGTACTTCTATTAGATTAAACAGTTTTTCACTGCTTCAAAAGCACCTTGAATGGTTATTCTGGACCCCTGACTCCACTTTGAGGATTACTGGACTGTACAGTCCTGAGTGAGCAGAGCGATGGAGGACTTCCTCAGACTAGTGTGAGCGGCGGTGCATAGCAGGAATGTAAAAACCAGATGACCTCAAATGGAAACTCAGGGGCTGATGGAGGCAGCAAGCAGGCCATCTCATTTGCTCTAATAAACACACAGACTCCCCTCTGCAGTCTTTTTCTCTCTTTCTTTTCACCCGCTTGGCTCTTGTAGTTTCCCAACCTGGCTAAGCATCGTCCCCACCACGCCCCAGATGCTGGACTGCCGCCTGGTTTTGGGCCTGAGATGCAAGCAGTGGTCCAGCTTCACCCAAGGAGAACAGCAACGTCATCTTTTAGTCTCAAAGTTGTAATTTTCACGTTAATTACACAGAAGCAGAGAAGGAGCTAGCTAAATATATACATATGGGCATGTGGGGGAGGAGTTAAACGGAGAGAAAGAAGGGGCTTGGAGTGGCTGTTCCTCCAGTGGCTGGGGGGGGGGGGGGTAGGAGAGAGCCAGGCTGCCTGCTGGAGCTCTGTGGTTTTTCTGCTGCTAAGGCCTGCTTCTGAAAACAACCAGGAAAGAAAGAGAAGAAAAGAGAAAAAGATGAGGGGTGGGGGCTCTTCTTGCAGTGGAGCTCAGACGTGACGCTCTGATTGCTCCCAGCGGTTGTGGTCAGCTCAGAGAGGGAGGAGGGGTACAGTGCTGGGAGATGAGGGCCAGCTTTTCGCCAGATGCCGTCATCAGCCCCAATGTTGTTGAGGCGGTATACAAGCATCGGGAGACAGACGTATCCACTCCACAGAAAGTCCAGCTGAGGGGTTTACCTGGCAGCACTTCTCCGCTGCTTTACTGCAGCTGAGAAACAGCAGGATGTTTAAACTGCGAGGGCTTGCTGCTCCAATATGCATCACATATTTAGCTGAAACCGGTTTGTTTAATTCAAGCATTGGAGTCACAACCAAAAAGTATGTTTAGCTCACAAGAAAGTGGAACATTTTGGATTGTCCACACCTTTGCAGACTTGTGTGTGATAGTCAGGCTTGGATCTCAATGCAGGAGCTGCTTTGCAGTGTGAAACAGCATAAACATCTCAGCCATGAAGTTGTTTTGCTACAGGTTTTTTTTCATGCTGAACAGTGGCATCTTGTTCGTTCTCATGGTAACTTTCAGCATAAATGTGATGGATGTCAAGCTACATTATAGAAACGGATCCCTTTGCTGACTGATATCCATATTTTCCTGGGGAAGCTGTTATATTTAGATAAACTATGCAAAATTACTGCTTTTGAAATGAAATTTCTTTCCAGTGCATGTCAATCATTTGGTTCGATTTCCATTAAATGTCAAAAACCTGACACATAAAATCTAAAAGTTTAGCAAAAGAAGTAGCTTTGCCTTTACTGATTTTTTTCAGCACAGACCTGAACATGAAGAATTTTCCCTGTTAGAGGAGCCACTCCCTGCTAATTAGGTTAAAGTAGAGCACCATCTCTCCACTTAGTGTGCCAGAGGACATGATGTGTGTGTCTACAGCTGTGTGTGGCAATATGTTCCCCTCTCACACGCATAGAAACTTAGTTCTCCTCATTTTTGAATGCAGATTTTCTCTCACCACCATGAAATTTGAGACTTTAATTGCACAAGAGATTTGCTGAAAGTCTGTCCTCTAAGATGTGTGGCAGGTGTGTTTTCTTCAAGTCTTGCCTTCTGTGTCTGTATCAGCATTTGTTGCTCTAAACTTATTCAAGAGTCCTTGTTACAAATGAGGCAAAAGAGAAGAGATGTCAAGGAGGTAATTGCTCTAATTTTTGTGTAAATATGTCACTGCTGTTAGAGCCTCATTCCGTTCTCCATCTGCTCTCTTGTTTCTGCATTACATCGCTCTTTGCGATATTTCCCCCTTGTGCTCCAGCATCTGTCAACATCCCCCACCTCTATGTTTCCTTCCCACTCTCTTATCTGGCATTTTTGTCTATGTTGAAACTTTGCTGGCTGGATCATGTATTCCACTTTCCCCCTGGGACACTCGGACATCGACAAACCCTGACTCTTTGTGTGTGAGTGTGTTATAAATCACAAAGAGTTGTTGGTTTTTATAGGACATCAAGATTTTGCAAGAAATCTTTTCACTTTTATTAGTCTTGTCATATTTTGGATTATCATAAATGTATTGTTTAGTCTGCAAGATGTTTCAGGCCATTGAGGAATGCTAATCATAAATTCTCATCTGCAAGATATTCTCACCACTAAGCCTCTTTTAATCTTATTGTCACTCTTTCAGCAGATGAAGTTTATGTGTTTAGGAAACTCAGGATTTATAAGTTACCCAAAGCACTAAGATTTTCCCCACAAAGAAGCAGGATCCTGGTTTTTTGTTTCAGGCATGGGCTAAAATTTCATATGTATTTGTTATCTGCAGTAGTGAGCATGCTGAATGATGGATTTATGTTATCGATCAGGATTGTTTACCGACTAAAAGCTTTATCTGAAATGGTGATTCAAGTGCTTGCAGCAAAACAAGATATTGGAAGATGTTAGCTTGTTTTCATGGCATTTCTAATCGACATTTTTAATGTTTTCTGATATCTTCCGAGCTAAAAAGAAAGATCAGGTTCACAACTAATGAGAACAATTATTATCTTGGGCCTGTTGTTTTAACAGTAGTATAAATGTCACTGACTAATAACCATTGATTTCTGTAAATGATTAAGAACAAGTCCTACACAGATTAACTTGGTGTAAGTGAGAGGGCGACTTTAGGAGTGAGCACTTATTTCCGAAACTTATGGTGCAAAAAAGTGTTTCCACACGGAAAGAGCTCGCACAACACACACACACATTAGTAGGCACATGTAAAGAATGCATGCGTAATGCGTTAGCTACCCACAGAAGGAGCACATGGTCAGGTGGGCTGCTTTAATCCTCTGCAGAAGTGAGCCGTTGCTGCATCAGTCCTCTGGTCAGTCAGTCTGGGAAAGAGGGAGGGCTTGTGGACCACCCAGCTCCCCTTCAGCTGTGGGCTGGTGGAATATCAGACCCCTGAATATTTTGTCTCCACCTGCTGTTGCCCTCCAGACTTTGCTTGCAACCCAAAGCCCAGTACAGGTGTGACCTCTCTGATCTCCAACCACCATCTTCCAGCTCTCATCTCATTACTACTCATGTACAACCGCAGGTTATAAGTTAATGCTTACAGGTTGCCATCTTGCATCCACTCATCCTGCATGTTCACCCATTTTAGTATAAGTGTATGACTTTCTTGTCTTTGCTCTGACTCGTGTGCCACATTGCCCTCTGAGCTTTCCCCACATATTCGCTGCCAGACTTTGGGTTGTAGCTGCCCTCTAGTGTCCAAAGCTGGTAACTACACCCTGAATGCCGTCGAAAGCCTATAGGTTCACTGGGATTGGGATTTACGGAAGATTAAAGTTAAAATTAACCTGTTTAAAACAGCTACGCCCGTTTTTCACCCAAGAGCTTGCTTTTGTGTGAGCCAATTTGACAGATTACTCATGCTGACTGTCTAGATGAGGAAATTTGACTCTGATAATTGTATTGAGATTAGTTACTGAGTCTCAGCATCTTTGCAGCTCTAAAAGAAATGTGTCCATATAGACTCAAGTGTTGAAATCCCTGTTTGTATTTGAAGCTTGGATCATTAATTCCGTCTGAAGGTAGATTTTCTTACCTTTATGTCTGCACTGTTGTTACACAGTTGATCTGGTTTTAAAGAAATGTGTGAAGTTATTTTGACTCTTTTGTGTCCCCTCAGATTCATCTTGCAAACCAGTCGTGGATTTTATTAGCCATTTAGCCATTACTGTGCTTTCACACGTCTCTTTAATTGATGGCACAGAAAAGTGGAGGTGTGGGTGTTTTAACACCCCTTCTGCCATATGTTGAATGAAGAGTGTGTCAGCAAAGTGTTTCTCTTACCAGAATATGGATCAGAATTCATGCTGTGAGCTTTACTTCAGAATCTACTTGAAGTAAAGTCTTTTTTATGCCTGTGTGGTTTTTGTTATGTTGGTTTTTCATTGTGAGCATCAAACTTACTGTCTCTCTGTGACCCTTTCCTGAATTGTAGAAGGTTGTGATGAAGGAAAACATCCCACCAATTTAGAGCTCATTCAACAGTCTAAAACTTTTTATTCTTCTCTTTCCTGTGTGTTCCCTGTCAAGCATCTGCTTTAGTTCTTACAACTGAGTTAATGAGGATAAAGACTTTGTTTTGTCTTGTGAGGAAGCTGCTGTGGGGGGGAAAAAAGTGAAAAGACTGTTGTGTTAATCTACTGGCTAATGGTCATGTTTAGGTCTGCAGGGGATTAAAATACACCAGCAATCTAATCTGACCATTACACCGGCAAATGTGCTTGGCTTTATCCTGCGTTACCTCCCTCCCTACCCGTCTCACTTTCCACAGATGTGTTTGTTGACAGAGCAGCGGGATCCAGGCAGGAGGCACGAGGCATGAGATTAGCAGCACATGTCGGCCTTTGATTTCCTGACTTCCAGAGCTTTGTGTCAGCAGGTTATGATAAAAAAAAAAGCAGCTAATGTGAAGTCTAGATGTCTTCAAGGTGCTGCCAGTCGGCTTGTTGCAGGTTAAATAAGAAAGATATTCTCTGGCACTGCAGGCTGAGCCCATGTGCAGCTGCCAGCTTGCTCTGGCATGTTTTACTCAAACAGCAGACAGCGATCCACCAATGGGATGTATGCTATTGTCACAGTTCTTCACCTGTGACTGTGTGTCCATTATGTAAAGTGTAACTCAATGCCTTTCTGTTCTTTTTTCGTCATGCTCATACTTCTGCTCTATAAACGTCTCCATGGTCCATGGGGATGAGAAAAATAAAAAAGGAGTTGGACAGACTCAGAAAATTTGTTTCCACATTTGGGAATGATCCCTTCATGTCAAAACTTTGACTGTGAAAAATGTTATATGCAACCCCCTTGTCCTCAGGAATCAAACAAGCTGGTGTATTGTCATGTTTGGCTTTTAATCAGACTCACTGATCCTTGTGTTGCCCAGTTCATTGGTGGTCTGGTGCGTTTTCATTACGGCCACACGGGTGTGGTCTTTTCTCTCACATTTCTCACCCTGAAATGAGAATCAGACCTCCTCTTGCAACCCCTGGATGGTGATCCTACAAGGGCTGTGTTGAACCCAGAGCTCTTGTCTGAACAACACAGAGAAGAGACCCCCCCCCCCACACACACACCTCCACCACAGTCAAAGCTTTCTGAATTTAAGAGCAACCATAATTACACAGCCTTGTGTATTTATACTCAGCTGTGACTCAGAGGGACATGTGGCATGTGTTTGTGTGAATGTCCACCCACAGCATAGGTTGCCTTTGTGTTAATGTGTAACATTGTGTGCACGTATGAGTACACGTATCAATAAACTCTTTAAAACTCTTTAAACCAAGGATGAAGAAAGGTGTGGGTCTCACATAAGTGTAGTCCGTTATTTTTGCTGAAAAGTTTAGAAACTGATGAAATATAGCGCCCGCCCCTCAGAAATTCACATTTTATTCGTTTGCTATAAAAACACAATTTTGTAACTTGTGTGACCAAAAACAGATATAGGCTATTATTTATTTTTTATTATTAATATTTTAGCTTTTTTTTTTTTTTTTAATCTCAGAAAGAGTACAACATAGCCAGGACACTTAAATGTTCCCTGTGGGAAATTCTGCTAAGCTATTTTTGCTAAAATTCATCATAGAGCTCGCATACAACTCTGACTAACATGCCAATTAAGTCATTTTCTTTCCTGATTGAAGCCTTTTTAAAACTTCTGTTTTATTTATTTATTTTTAAGTTTATAGACTGCCTTTGTTAGCTGACAGTCTTATACATCTTCTTGTGAGCACATGCTTGCAAGTAAACACTGCAACAGAAAGAGCCGCAATCTTCATCTGATGTTTAACTCCACTGACTCTGAATTGATGGGTTTAAATGTCACATTTTTGTTCTGTTAAACACATATTTTACACACATTTTTGTCTGGCTGATGGAAAATAGCACAAGTTGATAAAATGAACCTCCTGCTAAATGTTACATAGCTAATAATGTTGCTCATTGTCTTTCAGCAAGTTCCACAAAACTTGCAAGAACATCAATGCTGGTGGAATATAACAAATAACCATTTAAACAAAAGATGTATTTTAGTGTCCTCTAAACTGGAGTGAAAAGTCTGTTGTGTATAAATGTAAGGCTAACGTTACCATAGCTTTGCTAAAGCTATGGTAACGTAAAGGTATGAAATCTAATTTTATATGCTACACCAATGGTTGTATTAATACATTGCATTTCATATACTTAGTAACAGCAACCATTGTTACATCCGTCCATCCATCCAGTCCCAAATGATGTTTAACTCCAACACTAATTCAATATTAAAACTTGGCTGCCAGACCTCCTACAGACTGGAACTGATATTTATTCTTCTGAAAGATTAATGTTGCGGTGTGTTTGCCTGTTCATTCATATACTGTAAGTATGCAGAGAATGGATAAAAAGGGACCCACTTATAGAGCTTTTACCCCTGTTTACAGTCATTATAACCATGTTAAAGTTGTTTATTAGGGTAAAAAGCCTCAGATCTTGTCAAGAGTAGAAAAGATTGGAGAAAAAAAGGAAAAGTAGATAGACTTAATCTTATCATGCTAGTGCTGGCAATTTCTAATAAACAAACTGGCACTGAAATTTGTTGCCCAACAAAACTATACCACCATTTGTGGTTAATTTAACAAAGTTAAAATAATGTATTTATTTTATCATGTAGGAGTTTTTATGAGTCATTGCATGAACAAATAAGATAATAAAGATTAATAAAGGTGTATTTTCCATTAAAACTACTTATAAATGTTTAGTCTTTAACATGCACTGCAGAAATATTTCTTGGCATTGTTTAAGTATTGAATATATACTGAGATAGTATCCTGGAGGCTGAGCCTATAGTTACAGAGTCTGTGCATAGAAAAAGTATGAATGCAGTATAGTGTCTAAACAAACCGACGTGCAGTGTTAACTTCATAATCGCCATAGAAGATACCATCAGAGATCAGAAAACTCCACAAAGAAACGTTAAATTCTCTTCTGTTGATTCTTTTCTTAGTATAATCTGTGTATTATACTCAATTGTGACTCAGCTCTTATTGAAGTGCCATATTAAAGTGCTGCAGGGCATTGCTTTCCACACATTTTACCTGTAATTTGTATTTTAATTTATCATTTTGTTGTCATACACTTTTTGCCTAACTTGGCAAACTGAAGTCACAAACAGTTAATTAGTAAACAATAGTGATCTCTCATTCCTTTTATTCTCCCAAATTGTCTTTACTTCATCGCTGTGGATTAAACAGTTCAAGCCTGCTGTGTGTTTTGTTGCTGGCTGGTTGCAGCATATCCAGAGGGTACAGTCTCTGTACGCATGACGTCCCTCTCCAATCGAGTTGAAACTTGCCCCGCTGTGTGGCAGGTGAAACCTGTCTAACCTCACTGGTAACGGATGCACAGCTTATTGACAATGATAAGCGTTGGAGGAGAGCAACATGGTCACCTGTTTGCCCGTCTCACATGAATCTTGGACTCCCCGCTGTTTGGTGAGAACCGTACGGGCAACCGGACGGGGGAGGGGGCAGGAATTACTGGTGAGGTGTTTGCTTGTCACCGTGGCGAATGAGTGTATTATTTGAGCAGGAATATGAGAGCGGGGGAGTTGATGTTTGAAAGAGAGGTCGTGTTGACATGCTGTAGTTTTTATTTCAGAGCTTGTAAGACTTGTCGCGGCAGCTTTTTTCTGAGTTCTCCTAATATTATCCTCTCCTATTTTATTTTTCCATTTTCTCCTTTTTTTCCTCCAAAAAGAGAGAGTGAAACGCTGAATGTTGCGGCAAAATGTTTTCTCTTTGTGCCTTTCTTCTTTTTTTGTTTGTCTCCCCACTGTGTGGACGGGAGGCAGTAGAGGCAGGGCTGGCTTTTGTGAAGTTTAGCACTGGGATCACAGCTTTGTCACTCTGTTTGTGCAACCTCACACACATGCAGCACATGTGCAGGCACTGGGGTTTCTCTTCATGCAGAGGATTTGGACAAATCAACAGGAGAAATCTTCGTCGACAGACTTCATCCCTGACGGCTGAAGTTCAAGTTGTTTGCCTACAAATGACAGTTGAACCGGTTTTTGTGGAAGTGTTGAGTGATTGTTAAGATATAGCTTGAAAAAGAAAAACAAAAGAAGAACGAGAACACTTAAGACAAAAGATAGGAGTGAAGGATGAAGTAGTTGGCTCATGTTGTGGGGAAGACACAACAGTTTGGGACTGGCACGAGTGCAAGATGAAGAGATTTGGATGGAATTAGAGATATAGAGGGAGGGTGAAAGGAGACAGAAAGCAGAGAGAAGGCAGTGGGAGGGAGGAGAGACAGATGATCCAGCCCTATGGGACAGCAGTGTGTGTTTTGGGGGTGGACAGAGAGGCTTTGTATGCAGAACATCATCGGACACCGATGGGAGGGAGGCTGTCAGTTGTTCTCTGTGTGTGTCTGTAGTGCAACCAGACCTACCTCTGATCCCTGTGCCACACACACTCCTCCATCTGCTACCCAGGAGTCTGCCTTCTGCTTCCTCTGGACTGGACCCCCTCTGATTGTCTGCGAACGTCTTGCAGATCTGATTCACAGGGGTCAGGAACGACAGGTTGCGATGTGGAAAATGTGGGATTAAACTTTCCGAAGCCGGAGCAGTGACAGCCATGGATTGGAGCCAGGAGACAAAAAGTTCAGACTCTTGAGTGAATGACTGGAGGATCCCAGAGGAAAACTTGTGCCGATTTGTATTTCTGCGTCTGGACATTGTCCACGACTTTTAGTCTTTCAGTGTGTGTAGCTCATGGTGGTGGTGAACGATGCGGATCTGACTGAACTTGGCGCCCCGATGCCCGCTGCTATGCTCCCGTGTCCTGCACCAGCCGGGTCTGACTGGAGTTTCCAGAACCCGGTGGGGGTGGACTGCAGCTCCCCAGAGCCTCGCTGCATTTGGCTGGCGGTTCTTCGTGGAGCCACGGGCCCGTTGCCATCACCTACACAACCCGCCATGCCTGCTGAGCACAGTCAGGGCTCTCATCAGCTCAGGGTAAGGGGACGTCACCCCTCTTCACCAGTGCAGTGGTTAGACATGGATATTGGAAGCATCAGTCAGGGGCTGCGGTTAAATGATGATTTTTAATTAATTTCTTATTGGATAATAAGAGCATAAATGAACTTTTATTTCAGATTAATCAAAGAACACAAAGATTCTAAATGTAAGGATAAATTCACCGAATTGTCATTTTCCAGTATTTTATTTTATTTTGTTTATTTTATTTTTAAAAGATTTGATTCTGAAAAAGCAATTGCACGGGCACTTAAATGGTGTTGTATTTTACAAAACAGCATGTCGTAAATACATTTTTTGTTGCAGATGGTAACTTTTTTTGTGTTCGTTTTTGTAGAATTGGCACTCCAAATGATGACTGAAAACTGTTGAGTGTAATTTGCTGACAGATTCTTTAACCTTTCAGTGATTATCAGCAGACAGTCGTGTTGCCTTCAGGCGTTTTCTTCAGGCTCTGACTGGCTTTTGGGAAACTTCTTTGTCTCTTTGCACTGATGTACTATAGTCACATGTTTATGTAGCTGTTACCTGTCGTTAAAGCTGCAGTGGTCTGCAAAGAGCTGTTGCATACCAATTTAAGTTTGTTTAGACTAGGCACATGACTTTATATTATCTGATTATTTAGGGTTTTTCTTTAAGCCAGTGTTCAGCGAGAATATTGTCCCTGATGGGGAAAGATAGGAGGACATTCCTCAGATGATATCTGTAGGTTTTTCAGCGAGTCACACAGAGGTAAATAACAACTTGAGATCTTTCTAGGTAGGCGGATTATCAAAAAAGGTTATTTTTTTTATGATCAATTTCCTATGCTGCTTTGGATATATTTTAACTTAAATGTATGTATGCAGTGTTGTCAAACTAAAGGCAGTTTGGGGTGGCTGTGAGAAAAATCTAGAGTCAGAGATAAATTAATGTGACATAATTGGCAAATAAACTACAGCTATCTGATACTATCCAGCTGACCAATAAAAATCAGCTTGGCTTTATTTGGTCCTAGTTCATTATGATCTACTCTAATTAGAGATAAAATTGAGCTGAGCTGGACGCTGATCTGTACCTCTGGGTTCTACTTTTTGTTTTTAGACTGCACACATATGCATACATATTGCAACTGTATGGCAAGCTGCCCCTTTTATTCTTCCCAAGGTTTCTAATTAGCACTAAAGACAGAAGAAAGAGGTTGTTAAGTGGCACTTTTGGCGAGGTGTTGTAGAAGCAGCAAGCTGTGGGAGCTGTGTGACTTGCATCCCCACCCCCTATGAAATGCCCTCACAATTTAGGGCATTCGCTTCCTCGCATGATTTCATTTTCACATGGGCATTTATGTGGAATATGACTTCCCTTTAATTCCCCCGTTTCTCAGTTCTCACATCTGACTCATTGACATAGTTAAGAAATGCCACAATCAGGAATATTGAGAGTGGGGGAAGGAGACAAAGAAGCTGTACACAGCTGAGACACTTCAGGAGAGATGTGTCTCTAATAATTTCCCTGGAAGCGAAGAGGAAAAGCAGTTCCACTTAGTTGACACCATCTACTGGTGCTGATGTTGAATTTCTGAGTTTCTGTATCAATTTATCAGATCAGTCTGGAATGTTATCTCCATGGAGTTGCCCTTGTGTTGAAAAAACACATTATGCAGTCAGATAGGAATCCCATTATAATAAAAAATGCCCAAAGATCAGTTTAAGTCATATAAGACGGGGTAAAACATGACATAAGAGAACATTTAAATGAAAACGGTTGGTTCTGAGTACCTTTTCCCTCATAATGTACCTAAGCCTAGTTTTTCTGATGGTTTTTTTGGTGAAAAGTAGAAACAGCACGGATAAAAAGTCCCTGGCCACATTTAGGTCCACGTCATGTACTAACTGCATGCCTCTGCCCACTCTGCTACCACCAAGTCATGCCGTAAAAGTTATTCTGAAACTGCAGCTCCTCCTGGAAACAATTTCTGGGTCCAGGATTGAATGAAAATAACCAGAATGACCATCCTCTCTGGCAGTGAGGTATGTTTCAGTTAGTTACAGGACAGTACAAAAAGTTTGCTGTTAAAGTAGAAAACCCTGTTCAGCTGGCATTGCATCATACCCTGCAGGCCTGAACTTACTATGGGGTTAGACTGGTTTTTGAGCATACACACTATACTCACATTGGCACAGAGGTGCGAACACACACAATTACACATCCTTGGCTAAAGCAGCATCTTGTTTAAATTGCAGCGCTGCTGTCAGTATTTGTGCATGGGCCGTTTTTATTTAGACACAGTTGGAGCGTCAAACCTCCAGCAGGATATTCAGCCATGAATTTCCTTCTAAAGACATAGGATGCATTTGGACCTGCAGACGCGATGGAGCATTCCCTCTGCGTGACAGGAGAGTCCAGGAATTATCAGCACAAGATGGTTTGGCTTTTCAGTGTCCCTCTCCCGTTCCCTCTTGGCAGCCCAGCTCAGGGCTGTGGGCGCAGACAGCCATGACTGTCAGGATTAGAGGCCTGTCAGCATTTGCACCAGCCGTAAAGCTCCACTTTTCAAACAGGTTGCAGCTCTCAGCTGTTTAAAAGAGCATTATTGTTCTGTTCTGCTGGGCTTTTAGCAGGAGCCAGGCTCCCTGATGGCCATTGCATACCTCTGTTCTGCTTTACCTCTGGATGGAGTTAGGAGAGAAGTGTTGGCAGCTTTACAACTTTATCATGCAGCAGAAAAGCTAATTAGATCCTTTATTACTGGATTTTTTATGAAATATCTCAAATAACTGCGTATTTTTAGTTTTTCTGTTTTCATATTAAGCTACAATGGCTTCAGATTTTGTCACATTAATGTAAAAATCAAGCATTGACTCTGAGTAGATGCAGCATTATAAGAAAACAGATACGTTGGGTATGCTGTGTTGCTCTATTGAGTCATGCATGGTGACTCTATGGTTCTTAATTGAAATCAGGAGGAGAACTCCAGGAAAGACGTAGCCGCTGCTGTTTCAGTCTGTGTGTGTGTGTGTGTGTCACCACCTCTAAACACCCACTTGAAGCAGGAAGCTGTGGTGATATGTCAAACTGCTATGCGTTTTCAGCTGTGAAGCTTTTCTGTGTGTGTTTTAGTGACGTGGTCATCAGGTGTTAATGGGAGCTCCGAGCGATCTCTCTAATGAGCAATCAAGTGCTTTTTCTCACAATAATTGGCTTCAGAAGGCAATAACTTTTCCGAGTTTAACGTAAGAAACTGTTGAGATTTCCACTAAGAGAGAGAAGGAAGTAACTTCTTTTCTCAGGAAAACAAGGTTTTCCTCGTCTCTGTTGGCCTAAAAAACCACAGAAAAAAATTCCGAGCTGTCTTGGCTAAACATAATGTCCTGGAGTGGCCAGAGCATGGCAGCATGGAGGCTTTTCTTTCTTTTTTTTTTTTTTTTTCTGAGGTCGTGAGAGATAACACAGATCGTTAGAGGCTGCATTAGAGGTGACGATCTGGCCTGAAGGGGGGAAAGGTCGACTGTAGGTTCAGTAGAATAGCCGAGCAGAAATACACAACCCACACGGTCCAGAACAGCCGAGTGGGTTTCATTCCTGGCTCGGAGACCCAGTCAGACCCTGTGTGTTTTGGGTAATCACAGGGTTTGGTATTCCCAGCGCCGGGAGGGGCCATGTGGTCGAAACCGGCGTGCTGGAGCCTGTCCCTCGCTGGGGCCTGATACTCCTCCTCCTTCACTCCATCCTCCTCATCCTTCTTCTCTCTTTCACTCTCCCCTCCTATGCCAGTGTGTGTTTCAACTTGTCCAAACCAAACCGCTCCCTCTGAGGAATTCACTCTACTCTCTTCCTCCTTTCACCCCTTTGCTCTTTCATTTCCTCTTCTTCTCCTCTTTGCCTTTTCTTTATCGTTCTAATTTGACACTGAATGCTCCTTCCTCATGCACTCCTTTATGTGGCTCTTATGCCACACAATAAGACTTGCTGAATGCCTCTGAGACAACATAGCATGGGTTACTTTATATTGTTTAGACTGTCAGACTAAAGATCAGGCTTTTAGCATCATAGATTTATTGATGTCAATTTGCAGAATACACACTGGATGTGTGTAAATCTCTCCAACATGTATCTGCAAACTCAAAAAGCCTATTTCAGACTGAAGCTTGTTTGCACAAGGTTGTCTTCCCTTCTCCCCCCCACTGGAATATAAAAGTCATGGAAAAAATATGTGGTAAAAGTCAGCGCAGACGGATTTCCATTGCTTGAACCCATGTGGTGAGGGAGGAAGAGGAGGTGGAAGGGAGGAGAGAGGAAGGAAGGAGAAACAGGAGTGAAGGAATGGGAAGTGCTTCTCTGATGAAGAGTATATATTTATAGGAGCAGCTGGTTATCCCGCCCCGCAGTGTTAACCAACTTCCTGCATTGAGGCTGCCACTTCCTGTTGTTGTGTGGCCGCGCACAGACCTGCCAGGTCAAGTGTGTGTCCGTGTTTGTGTGTAAGCATATGGTTTTGCTATGTACTAGTGTGTGTTTGTATGTAGAGGGGTGACAGGAAGTGGGATGAGGAGATATGGGGCCGGGGGGTGTCTAGACACGTTCCCCTCTCCCTTCTAACATAAAAACACACATTGTCACACTGAAAACAAACCATAATATATAATATTATTCTGAAACTTCTTAGTAATGAGACAGACGGATGTTTCACACATGTGATTGTCGTAAACCCCGCAGCCTTGTCTTTTTTATTTGGCTGCTTTTAGGAAAGAAAAGGGCCTTTTACATCAAATCACATATAGAATGAGGTAGTCGTGGATTACTGAGTGATGAGATGTGCTTTATTTGCTGCTCGTAGGAATTCAAACAATGAAAATTACAAGTTGTGTCTTCTAGACATGTCAGCCTACCTTCATCCCAAGAGACGATGGCAGATGGGGGACATGATGTCGGAGTCCATGTGACTCATGTTTGCAGCTGCTGGTTTGTTTGTTGCTGAGTGATGTGAACTTTTGATTATTCTAGTGAAAGAAAACCAACTAAGGCGATTATCACCAATACGAGAGCCAGCATATATGTACTTAATACAATTAAAATAAATTTAGTTTCATCATACAATTAAATAATTAGTCCATTTTGTAAGAACCTTTTTTTTTTTTGTAAAAGCCAAAGTCAGAAAATAATTGCCAAGCTGAGGAAACAAGTTTCCAACAAAACCAGGCTCTGCAAGGCCGGCCATCTACCTACCAACATGCACCATGACTAAACCAGCGAGGCCTGCTGAGAAACAGAGAAAAGCACAAGTTAATGACAAAAATATTGTCAAATATTTATACATGGTGAGTAAAGAGAGAGAAACAAAGGATGTAATGGAGCGTCCTGCAGCTGTCTAAGCCTTTAACAGCATCACTAAAGGGATAAGCCAAGTCAGCCTTAACTATTAGCTTTATTAAAACAGCAACTTTTAAGCATCATCTTTACATTAGAGAAGTTGTCTCCTCCTAAACCCAAACTGGGAACTGGTTTCAAAAGAAACAGGCTTGCAGACCCTGCTTCACTTTCTGCTTTCAGAAACTTTAAGAAGCACAAGGAAACTAGCAGCCTGAAAACAAAGTCTTCTGTTGGGAAAATATCAAACGTTGAGATCTTTAAGACCCAGCAGAGCTTGGTCACAATTATGTTAAATGTGAGCATAAAAATGTCAGATTTGGCCCAGTATTCAACAAGGAGCCAATGAAAAAGATGGTAGAAGATTGTCAAATTAGAAAAAAAATAAGTTAAAGTTAAAAAAAAAACTACATTATCAGTAGCTGAGCTTCCTGTGTGAAAAATATTGTCAAAAATGTGCAGAAGAGTTTTTATTTAGCATGTCTTGATGAAACAGTCTCTATTTTCTTTTTGGAGATAATCCCTACAGTATTATTTTTTCCCTCTTCATGAGCTCAAATTTCTCATTGTGACAACTTCTGCTGAGTTACCAACCACTGGCATGTGGCCCCAGTGTGGCCCACTCTGGCAATATAACCAGGCTCTGTTTATTTCCATCTCACTAGTCTAGTTAAAAGCATGTCTGATTCTCATTTATTTTTTGCTGATTTCAAAAGACTGTTACTGTTTTGCCTCCCTGATAAACAGAAACTCAACTAGCCCGCATGATGAATCAGTTGTGCATGAGTTACACTGTCCAACCCATTAAGTCCAAACATATTTAGCATGCAATAACCCGCGACCATGAAAACCACAAATTTGAACATTTTTGTACAAAAGATAGCACACCAAAGAGGAAAGACAAGTTTAAACCTTTTTTAGTATAATATCAGAAGTTAATTTAGTTGCTTTTCGATCCGGCTGGTTTTGTCCACTGAAAAAAAAGAAACAATAAACGTTTTTTTGCTTGGGAAAGGTACAAAAGTCAATATCAATAAAAGGTAAAAGGACAATGGAAACAGATTAATAAGGCAAGCGATTAATGCACCGATCAGCAAAGTCATCCAGGAGTACACAGTTGTTATATTTGTTATTCTGATGTTTCACTTTCCATTTCTGCACTTTGTCAACAGGAATTAAATTGTTGTAATTCACTGTTGACTTCTTGTGGGGCAAAATTTGGGAGAAGGAATAATTACGAAGATTGAAAGATCTTTCATCCATTAGCCAATACTCTGTCTCAGCTGGCACTGACCAAAGGCTTGAATGGACCGTCTGTCTGACTCTACTTGACCTTTAAACTCTATGCAGTTTGTTTTTTCTGAGTGCAAGCTATGCTACAAGTTTCAAACTCCAGTTTTAGTTTCTGTGGATGATCCAGACAGATGCGGCTTTGCATAAAATTTTTTTGGTAAAAGTAATGGAAAGACATCAGATGGTGATTAATGAATCTCATGAAACTTTTCCCCCAAAGTCGGGTGACGTTTCAAAGCTGCAACACAGCAGAGCAGAGCCGACCTCTGACCACTGACGTGCCCACCCTCCTGTCATCTTCCTCCTCCTTCCTGCTCCTGCCTGTTTGGTCAGGTGATTGTATTTGACTGACAGATGTGGGTTGTCGGGGCAGCACGATGGTGATAGTTCTCACGTGTGTCTGTCAGCTAAGCTCACTGGGCTTATTTACTCAGCAGCAGGAATGAGTTATTTAGAGGGTGGGTGGAAATCTGCCTTTACTCTCCACTAAGAGCTCAGTGGAGTTTGAACTTTTCTCCCTGTCATCAGACCACGGTCACTGTGCTCTAAAATGGGAGAAGCACCACATTCTCTCCTTGGCCCTGTCTAGACATGGGCCCTTCCTCATTACAGACCCCCGCAAGTGTTCTTTTGGACTATTGTTCTCAGGGCCGTCGGCATGTGACTGACCTGGCTGAGCTACATTCAGGAGGAAGCGGCTAATTAACTATCCAGCACTCGAGAGTTAATGTCACTGAGTTGGGTTGCATCTGGAAAACTGTTGTATTTTTATTTTGTGGTGGTGCTAATAATAGCTAAAACATGCAATTTCCTCCTTTTTGACAAACAATTTCTACTATTAATACAGTGATCTAAAGTCTTTGTGTGGACTTCCTCACATTTCTTTGCTGCAGATTTGATATCCCAAATGAGTCTTTTTATGATACATCATACCCGGATATAATTTATTTGGCTGAATCTCTGTTTGCGTGTTAACAGGCTAAGGGGCAGAGGGATGGCCTCTCCTCAGCTGATGAGAACCCTCGACCTCCGATGGCAACCCGGCCTGGAAGGGAAGGGGTCGGTGTGGGCTGGAAGGGTCCCCGAACGCTGATTCTACATAAGAACTCCCAGGGTTTTGGTTTCACGCTACGCCACTTCATCGTTTACCCCCCAGAGTCCGCCCTGCACACCAACCTCAAGGTGAGGCCTGCAGATGTCTGCAGCATCTCAACTAAGTATCCAGTGTTAAATGATTTTGAAATGGGCCTTTGTCTTTGTTTTGATAAGTCGTAATGTCAACTTCCATATGTATTTCCACAGCTCACATTGTCTCTAAAAGGGTTTTCTGAGGCTTTTAACTGGCAGAACTCAGGACAGAGCCAACTTTGAGCTTTGAGATCAAACCAATCATTCTGTAGCTGAGGGTGAATAAGGTTTAGCTGAGTAAAATTAATGCAAAGTGGGAAAACAAGCTTAGCTGATTAGAGACAGCAGACTGAACAAACTGAAGCTGTTAAAGCTGCTATTAAAAGAAAACAAAAAGAAACTATGCAGACAAAAACAGGATCATGGAGGTGTGTGTGTGTGTGTATATATATATAATATATATAATATATATACATACATATATATAATATATATACATACATATATATGTATATATATGTATATATGTATATGTATATGTATATATGTATATGTATATATGTATGTATATATATATATATATATATATATATATATATATATATATATATATATATATATATATATATATATATATATATATATATATATATATATATATATATATATATATCCAAAGCCTGACAAATCTGACAAAAAAGTGCTACCCTTGTTTATGTCTCGAGACTTTTTCATCCTTTGTGTTTTGTGGAACGAGCCTCTGTCTGAGCCAGTGGTCATTTAGCTCTTTTAGGAGGGGGGGGTTCAAACGACTCCAGATGTGAAATTGAGGGATATGGAGGCAAGGGTGGGGTGAGCCAGCCGAAACAAGACAACCATTATTTTTCTACCACCCCACCAGTCAGCAGCTGCTGATATAGTAGCAAGCATTGAATGAGATCTGTTGTGTTACGCTGGTACCACTCACCAACAGTCAGGCTGTACCAGGCCAAAGCAGACAAAAGGCCCTCTGCTGGCTTTTGGACCTGGTTCTGTCTTTGTGTTTTCTGCCTGTGAGAGGACAAGGATCACATGGTGTTTTTAGGACAGTCTAACTCACAAAGCTCCTTGTTCTTATCTGGAGATACCGCGTGGAAGTCTCCCAAATTACTTACATACACCCAAACTACCCAAATGTTTACTAGGTGACTCAGTTGGGTTGTGATTTTTTTATTTTTTTATTCCCACTGTTTATTAATCCTGAAAGTCTTTAAGGATCTTCAGTGTCGGGTGGAAAGCATTATTTCTTATTTTTCATTATTTCAGTTTCACCTGGCTGTGAAAAACTGAATTATGGGTGTAAATTTGTCTTATTGCATCATAGCTATGTTGTACATCTGCAAAATGGAATGCAGCTTGTAAACAGGATCTCATAGCTCATGTTTAAAGCCTCTCGAATGAGTGAAGGCAGGATATATTACTGTAATTTGCACTCTGACTAACACAAAAGATATTTTATTTATTTATTTTTTTTTTTACCTGTCAAGAAGCACAATTGGTATAACCACATGAAAAATAAGGTGTTAAAGACATTACATGTAAATGATCGTGCTCTTCAGAGGAGCTGTTTTCATCAGAACAAATGCGCAGTCTTTACGTTGCTTTTCGAGTGTTTGGGATCTGCAGAAATAAGTTAATAAGTAAAGCTGTGGATATCTGGACTCCCTTCTGGTTCCGGATGTGCTGTGATCGGGACTGGGCTGTCAATGTCCGTCCGCAGCTCCAAGTTCTATTCTGGGGTCGGCAGCTTTCCTTTCTCTGTCTCTAAACCCCCCACCATTGTCTGCAGAGCCTGGAATGAGCCCACTCAGCGCAGCATAAAGCCAGGCAGCAGTCAGCCCACCGTTTTCCTAACTCTAAACTGCCCACTCAGCTCAGTATGCGTGTGTGTCGGTGATCAGAGAAGCGGCAGCTATCAGATCTCACCTTCATGTGTTCGCTGCAGTGGATGATGTCATGTGTACCTGCAGACTGTCTAACCTGAAAGGCGGTTTCATTGTAACAACACACAACTTCAACAGTCCTTGAAAACAAAGGTGGTTTCTCTGGAAGTTTGATTCCACGGATCAGGAAATTCTTTTCAGCAGAAATATGAAGATGATCTTAAATCTCAGATATCTCTTTGACATCTCACCCATAACCTTGGTGGTTGGAATGAGTGATTATGGTTCGTTTAAATAAAATGATATTAGGGGATATTATACGTTTTATACATGATTCAAACCTTGTATCTGCATTGTGCAGCATGTCTGTGAGCAACAGACTTTGTCCACTTTTCAGATACTGAATGACAAAAAAGAACATTTCTATACTGAGGCTTTCATTATTGATCTAAAAAACTCTTTTCAGTTTTCTTTTGTATGATCAGATAAAAACTATCTCAGGTCTAAAACTGTTACAGAACTCAACGACGCGTGTGCTGACTAAGACCAGAAAGTGACACATATTACACCTGTGTGCCGAAGGGTTGATTTTAAGGTTCTGTTAATGGTTTTTAAATGTCATAAGGGTCTTGGATCTTCTTGTCATTGTTTTTACCTCATGAGCCTTGATGGACCCTGAGACCCTCTGGCACTGGCCTTGTAGTAATTCCCAAAGCTAGAACTCAGACCTATACTGAGGCTATAGTGTGGAATAGCCTGCCAGAGGATGTTAGGGCTACAAAGACAGTTCATAATTTTAAAGGCAGGTTCAAGACTTACAGATTTAATATGGCTTTTAACTAGTGTTTTATTTTATTATATTTTGTCATTTGCATCGCTGCTATGGGGCCCTGCTGACCTGTCACAAAGTAGTCACCTGGGCTTGAGATGGTGACTGGAGCTTCTCTGTATTCAGTCACAAGCTTTATAAGTTTTAATAGATTGTGTACACAAAGTTTGTATGTGTGTGTATGGGAGGGGGCGGGTTCAATGTGTAAAGCACCTTGTGATATGTTTTTAATATATGAAAACTGCTTTATAAATAAAATTTTATTTGATTTAACATGAACTGACTTGATTTGTGTTCTGTCTCTTTCTTTCCTCTGTAGGATGAGGAGAACGGTAATGGAAAGGGTAAGCCATCTTTAGTTTTTGTTCCCTCTTTTCTCTTGGTTTAACCTGCTACAGTGGGATCACAATGATGTAATGAGCTGGGACCTTATGTACACCCTCCTCTCACAGCTACTCAGTAGTTTATCTGCTCCACCTACAGGATACTATGCAGCACTGCATCTGAACTTGTTTAGCCCTAGCATTAGCATGAGCCTTGGATGATGTAAACACAGGTCCTCAAGTACAGATATGAAGCATCCAGGATGCTCTGATAATCAGATATGATCACACCGCTTGGGCTCATTTCAACAACTGCAGTGAGCGCAGCATCACAGCCTGCTGTATTTACAGGGTGATGCCTTTTAACTCCTTCCTCTGTTTGATTAGAGCTGAGTCTGGAAATTATTTGGTCCTCCTATTAATTCAGAGGATCTTAATTTGCAGCTTTAGAGGGACACGCGTGTAGTTTTCTGCAAGCAGAAGAATCTCTGACACAGATGTGACAGTTCAGTTTATAATGCAACTTTCCATCTCTTGCATCATGCTTATCACATAGCTCATCTCCATCCAGTCCCCATACCAGCTTTAAATGTATTGTTGGAAATTATAATGACATTTTTCCGGTCACTGAATTTGATCAGAATCTGGGGCATATTTTACTGAAAGGTGTGAGGTAGCCACTTTTAATGAGATGACATAAACTGCAGTTTGTTTTTTTTGTTTTTTTTAGAAGATACTTTATTCCAAAGCAACGAGGGACTAATACGTTAGAAGAAATTAAAAAAGCAACTTGTTTATCAGAAGAAAACTGATCTAATTTCTGAACTACATCTGCTCATAATCTTCTGATTTCCATGTTAATCCTAGGTGTAAATATGGTGTTCCTTCGGACCAGATAGAAACATTGGTCTCATTCATAAACAACTCACAAAATCCTGTCAAGATAAAGTAAAACCATTTAGTGTGTCTACCTCCCGATCTTTCCTAAATCTACTTTGTGTTTTTTATCATGCAGGGTATCAGAAAGGTCGTCTGGAGCCGATGGACACCATATTTGTAAAGAATGTGAGGGAAAAGGGCCCGGCTCATCAGGCAGGTTTGTGCACAGGTAAGAAACATGATCAGCATGATTTGCATGTGAAATCTGTTGCGGATACCACTGGTGACGTGATGCAGCTGATGTAGGATGTTATGTAAGATGCAAAGAGAAGGGTTACTCTGGGAAACAAATAAGATTTATGGATAAAACAGATTATAAAGACAGTTTATCTTCTGGGTTGATGGTTATTTCATGAGCAGTAAGTCAGAAACCATTTGGGCAGCCCTCCTCCTCAGGTGTATGTGAACGTGACAGAGCTGTGGAAGTGTTCCTGTTTTGTTTTGCAGCCTCAGCAAGGCAGCTCAGACAAACCAAAACTGTGCAATGCACCATTATGAGCCAGCCTATCCCCAAAGCCACATGCTTGCCTGAACACATACAAACACACACATTCTGAACACTTCCTATGTATTTCACATGCAATTTGAAGATAGTTATGCATCACCTTTTTGCAGCTTTACTTCATTACATAACTGCTTTTTATGTTGCCAGACATACTTATTAGACAGCTGAGGGATATTTTAACCAGATGTATGTGTTAATATTTCAATCGCAATGACAAAGTGCAGAAGGTGGCGTTTTGTATCGCTTGTGCCTTTTTATCGTTCTGGGCGAAACACAGATGATGAGCTTAATGTTTTGCCTGCATGTTTTTGGGTTTGTTGAAATTAGACACAGTAATAGAACTTCTTTTTATTTTTCCTCGCTGCATTTCCTGTTTTAACGCCTGCATGGATCTCTCAGGGAAAATAGTCCCTGCTCAGTCTCCATAGTTTTCTTTCCTGCAACATTAAAGCTTAGAAATCAAGATAACATTTACTGTCAGGGGTGTTAGTTATAATATGTGTTTGTTCTTCAGGGGATCGTCTGGTAAAGGTGAACGGTGAGAGTATTCTCGGAAAGACATACTCGCAGGTGATCGCCCTCATTCAGAACAGGTAAGACCTCTTCCCTGTCAGCACTACAGAAGAGTTTTTATGGAGTTGATTTATTGAAACACTTGGTTGTTTTATGCTGTGCCATCTTATTACTGAGATGAGAAACACCTAATTGTTTGTATGAGTTTGAAATGCTTTTAGAAAGAGTACCCCGAAGCAGTGTACGCTGCACATTCACCTGTTCTGCACAAGCTCAGATGCTCATCGTGTCCAAAGGGGAAATTGAAACTTGAAAAATGATTTGACTTGTGTTTTGATCCTGGATTCTTGAGTGTAAGAGCAGAATTTATGACATCTGCCAGGACGGAGGTTATGTCTTCAGCTTTGTTGCTTTGTTTGTCTGTCTGTTAGCAATGTAACTCGAAAAGTTATGGACAGATTTTGATTTACAGTTATAATGGTGGTGTCCAGAGAATGTCCAGGATCACTGGCAATGTGATGTTAAATACACTAACAATTAACCCAGATTACAGAATATGCCCTTCTTTTCAAATATCTTCAAGACTATTGTTGCCATTTGCTTCATCTTGGTGTCTGAGGGGATGTTTCCAGGGTCAAAGATTCTAAATAAGATGTTGCATCAATCCAGATAACAGAAATAGTGATATTAGCTGGAGATATTGGCATGGGGTTGGTAACTGGGTCGGCTTTTGAGGTTTTTCTCGGGTCAGTGTAGATAGAGGGTAGATAGCTTTTAGATATTGTTTGTGTTTCACTAAAAAATAGCCAAAAGCTGAAGATCATTGACTGTTTTTTAGTTGATTTAATGGAAAATGTGAAGAGCCCACTGCAAGGAAATAGTCGGTCAAATTTAGATGTCTGCAGCTCTGAAGACAAAGTGCATTGTAAATGTAAAAGTCTGAGAGGCATTTAGGCATTGCAGAGATATTCATCACATGTTTTACTGTGATTTGATAGAGATTTAGAGTTACATCTGCATTGTCACAAAGGGATGTTCAGAGTTTTTTTGTGTGTTGTTTAGACTTTTTTAGATGAGTCTGAAACCTTTTTTTTTTTTATTTTTGCAATTACCCATCTTCATCTTAGTTTTTATTCTATATGAGTAACATATACTTCCACATCTCTCAAGTGTTTACTTTACACAGCAAAAGTATTCAATAATTTTTCAATATACCTTGTGATTGCAGAGATGGACTCATTTCATTTTGTCATTTTCATGCAGAGGCCTAAAAAATAGGTACAAGGATGAATTTGCTAAAGCCGTTTAGTTAAAAGTGACCCTAACCGGTTTACACATCAGCTTGACTGTAGCCTTGTTAATCCAGAAAATTCAAATGATAATTTCTGGTCTTGTAAAGTAGCTATCAATATTAAAATAAAAATTATTTAAGAGACTAAACTTTCATTTTTTTTTTTTTTTTTTTGCATGTTATTGATTTTATCCTTAAATGTGTCAAGATTTTTAAAAATGATAATGGTTTGTGTTTGTAAAAAGCAAGCTAACATTGCATCCGTTGGATTAAACATTTCTATAATGTCAAATTCTTAAATTGAAAAGTCAGAAAATGTACCGATTTTAACACAAAATCATTGTATTTTATCAGATTGGAGCATTTTTCTATTTCTCACAATCTAATAAGTTGTTTGTTCGTTCTCTCCTCCGATCTTTCTTGGCCTGTTTGCATCCTGCAGTGAGAGTGTATTGGAGCTCTCTATTATGCCAAAAGATGAAGATGTGCTTCAGTTGGTAAGTGTGAGTACAAAACTTTCCACACATTTTTTACTCTCTTTAGGCACCCCCGCAAAACTAACCTCCATATGAGACAAAACTTGCGTCTGTATATTAGTCTATGACACAGCCGAGCAGTGCGTATTATTTGAGCTTGTTGGTAGAGTCTCTTCATTCAGTCATTGTCCAAAAATGTAGAGATTTTGTTAGAATGACTGGAGAGTGACTCACAGGACCTCTGCTCTGAGTTAAAATGACAGCATCTATTAAGAGCTGTGGATGTTTTGGGGAAAAAAACAACCTCTGTCCTCATTTACACACACACACAGACACACACACACCCATGTGCTGTATAAGACATTTTTGTCACTCCGCAGGTTTCACCATGCACGCTTGCATGATCCGACATGCATCACCTCGCCGCCCATCCTGCTAACTGGGAACAACACTTCAAGACGCGAGTCTAGATGGTAGCGATTGCGCTTGCACATGCGGAAACATCATCAAAAGGAACCAAAAATGCTTTTTTTGTTTGAAGTATTCTGCCTTTTCTTAACGTTATGAGCCCACTCCTCTGCCCACAAGTTCCTCCCCCTCGCTGCTGCGCCTCTATCTGCTTGAATTCCTGGCATGACATCACCGGTGCTGCGCCTCCCCTTCTACACTCCCACAGGGTGGAGTAAGTCAGAGAAGGAGAAGAGGGAGAGAGGAAGGATCTCAGGAGAAAACAAGTTGATCAGCAAAGAGAAATAAGTGAAAGAAAAGGCAAAAAGTTTGCTGGATAAGGAAGGTGTGAAATATGGAGGACCGGAGCAGGAGGGGGTCGCGTCAGGACTGTTGGTGAGGAGAAGTCCGTGTTGTCTTCTGCTCTTCCTTCTAAATATCTTGTGCTGAAAAGCTCAAATCACAAGCTGTGGAGACATTTTGACTTCTGTTTGGCTGCTTAATCGATTAGTTAAACCTTCAAAACAACGTCTGTGCGATTTAGTGTCACGAGAGTGGAAAGCAGTCTGTGAACAGGCTTGTTTTTGTTCTGCTCAAAATAAATGTGACTGCTGAGTATTGATGAAGCGATGTAGGGCATGGGCTTGTTGTTTGCATTGGTTTCTCTTAAATCAGTGTGTGTATCAAGATGACATTGCCACAGACCTTCTTATTTGCAGCTGACTGTTTTGTAATGAATGTTGTGGCTTTTCCTCCAGAGAGCTGATGCATTTTATTTGCTGACATTTGTGTGTTGAGAGCTGAAGCCCTGGGGACACACCGTGGCAAAAGGGTTGAACTGAGGGATCCAGTCCGTTTAAATTTGCTGAGGAATGGAGCTATCTTTAATCGCGATCATTGCATGTTGTTTTCAGACTTGTTTTGGGAAAGAGCAGGTTATGATTGAGCGTTCCTCGCACATGCCACAGCTGCACGCACCTGTTTTGCAATTTTTTTCTTGTCTTACTGTCATGTTTTTTTTTCTCACTTTATATCCATCTCCCTCCCTTCTCCAGGCGTACTCCCAGGATGCCTACCTGACAGGTAACGAACCCTACTCTGGGGGAGCAGAGAACCTCCCGCCACCACCTTCCCTCTGTTACCCACGTACCAAGACCACGTCTTTATCTGGAGCCGCCTTGTCTTCCCCCATGGGCCAGAACCAGCTGGATAACTGGAGTCGCTGGCCTGGCTCTTCCAGCCCCTCGTCCCCCCTGGACAACCGCTCTACTGTGGGAAGTCCTGCTAGCTGGCAGGAAGGGCGAGCAGGTGAGCCAGGCGGCGTGGGTCACAGCAGTCCAGCTCACCGCACAGAGGAGATCCAGTACGGTATGACCAGCCAGCAGCCTCAGGGTCAGATCCGAGGACGCTCCTACTCGTCTTCTTCCTCATCAGGGGGTCCTCTGTCCAGCCCGCTGCAAGTCCACTACCCCAACCACCACAGTGCCACTTCCTCTCAGGCTCAGCCCCGCATGTCCATCTCAGCTTGGACCAGTCCACCCTTGCCCCAGGTCAGCCACAGTCGTAGCGGTCGCTGCCAGCAGGCCCTCTCTGACTGGTACTACAGCCAGCTTCCTGAGCACTCAGGAAAGAGCATGCAAATCCGCCACCGCAGCTACTCTCAAGACCGGCTCAGTGAGACAAGAAGGCAGCAGCAGCGGACTGGTGGATGGCCTCATAGTGCCTCGCAGGACACCCTCTTCTTACTACAGCAGTCAGGTCCCGGACCCCATGGCGAGCCCTACTGGTCCTATGGAGATTGGGAGGCAGGCCCAGGTAGGGGCCAGCATGCCTCCAACTATACTCGAACACGCTCTGAAAACTTACTGGCCCAGTTCGATTGCCATGGCCGCTCGTTAGAGATGTTAGACCGAGCATCAGCAGGACTGTTCTCACCTCGGTCTGATAGGCCCTCGTGGTCCCAGCAGGCTCCCCAGCCATCCTCCAGGACTGATGCATACATAAGGCAGAGGGGGCATTTCATTTCAGCGCAAGCCTCTCAGATTCTCAGACACCCCCAGTCACAGTCTAACCAGCACCCCCAAACCCACAGCCCGGCCCACTCGCGACCCCAGCAGGCCGTCCCCCAGAGCAGGCGGCTTCCTCCTGGGCAGAGCATGGACGACCAGCCGGTTGGTTACCGCAGTTACAGCCCGTCTTTTTACCGCAAGACCGGCCGCATCATGCAGCAGGCTCACTCTTTCAGAGACCCATCGTACTCTGGCCCGCACTTGAACTGGAACCCAGCGCCTAAAACCAGCCCCCCAGAGGGATCATCAGCACCTCTCACTGTCTCTGCTGCATCTCCTCTCGCCTCCGCATCTCCCGAGTCCCAGGACAGAGCATACAGGCCAACAAACCACGAAAGGGAACGAGGGGTGTCAGACGGGCAGGCAGAGATTGTGGCTCAAACCCAGGAAGTGGTCCTGAGGCAGAAACCTCCCGCAGGGCGGAGGAACATGCGGCATCCCCACTACGCCCTACCAGTGGATGGACTGGAACCCTCTTTGTTTTCCCCTGATCCCAAAGACTCATCCCCAGCCCCTGGTTCTTCCCATGATGCAGCCCCACGCAAACCAAATGGCAACCTCGCCCCTCTTCCCATTGAGGATGACTCTCTAGCCTCCATCCCTTTTATAGGTAAGCACTATGTCCACTACTTCTCCTCTCCTCCAATATGACCTTTAGATTTCATTACTTCTCTGTCAAATTGGGTGTGTATTAAATGTCTATGAGAGCTTAACAGAGAGGAAACACGGAGCCATAAGCCATAATTCTGATGAAATTGTGAGTTCGGATCATGCATGTGTTTCCTTAATTTCCTTGTGGTCTGTGTATTCAGGCTCCAGGCTCCAGTTTCCATACCCCAACTGGGATGGTGCTGGTGCGTGTGTGTGTTTGTCTGTGAATGTTTGCATTAGGTAATACTGGGGCTTCCCACAGTCTTGCAGACAGATTGAATCATACGGGAGATCACTGATTCTGCCTGTCCTCTGACATTAAGGTCCCTTCACCATGCTGAGGAAACGAGGTGGAAGTTTTGACTTCCTGATGAGTGTTTGTTTGAGTCTGGGCACTAGACTGGTTTGTCATCATACACAGCTAAACGAGTGTGTGAAGGGTTATTTTTCTCTGCCATTATTTTCATTTCTAAGTTTTGTGCAGCTACATATATTGCTGACTGTGGGAGGTATCTGCGATCGTGTTCTAGCTTGCGTTGTGCTCTGGAGAGGCTGAAAATGAAAGAGCCCTGCAGCCTTCAGATTGGTTTCGATCACTTGATGTGGGCAGAAGCCATTTGGTTAAAGCAAATGCAAATGAAGTTTGTCCACGAGACAAGTCTTGCCTCGCCTCGGATCTGTCAGCACGGCGCAAGAAATGGACACTGTTCACACTAATGCTGGAAAGATTCAAATCAGATGACTAGGAGGCATGTTAAAATGAGCGTCCATGTTGGAACCTGGCTGCGTTCTGCTCCAGAAAGTCATTTTCAGAGAGCAAATACAGTCGATCTCTGCTGCTCTGTTGGCTTCTCGGAGCACATTATTGCCTCGTACCTTCGCATGAATTAAACTAAACCAGGCAGTCAGATCTGCAGGCTGGGACATGTTTAATAGCCATAAACCGAAACAAGGCTAGTTTTTCACAGACAAAATTTTTATTTTTCTTTTTGTCTTTATCTCATTGACACAGAGGTTGATAAGATCTGGGACTGTTTTTTAGTGTGTTAGTTCATAGTTGTGTTTTTTTCTTGTTACAAAAGTGTGGATGTCTGTGAGATAGCAAGCACAAAGACAGGCCATGCCTGAGGGCAAATATGTTTTTATGACGTCTTGCACTGAGATACTGAAAATTTGATTAAGTATTTTAGACTTTTATGCTTGTACAGAGTAACATTGTAAATGGTGTATTGTGATCTGCTTCTGCGTTGTCTTTCATCTTGAGTTTAGGCTGTAAAATATTTGGAGATGTTTGTCGTTGCCTTTTTAAGGAACAGAATGGGCTCATACACACTCCTATGTTCAATGCTGCCATTGTGCCACTCTGGTAGATGAAGGGATGTGTGTATGAGGGGGTCAGTCTGTGGATGTCTAAATTTCACCCGGAACACATCAGAGAAGCACCAAGACTTTCTACCCTCTTTGTTGTCTCACAGGCTCAGCCCTCTTTTTTTTTTTTTTGTTTTGTCTGTCTGGCTCAAACACTCAATTTATTTCTTAAATTTAAGTTAACGCCACATTTTGGGGTGCTGTTATTCAAACGTCAACCTTTAGATAATCCATATTCAGTCAGTAAAGACAGCATTACAGTGTTCATGGTAACAATGGGTTTCTCTTTGAGGTAATCCATTAAATTTCAAGGGAGTTGTACAGGAATGAGTCGTAAAGTAGGATGTAATCCTTTGTAAACCTATCTCCACTCCCGTCACCTTTCTTTGTAGTCCTAATCTCTGAGTCCCTGCCTCTACACATGTTCTGTGCAGAGAGAATAAAGTGTGCAGCAGCGTGTTGCTCCCCTCTGCTGGTCCATTGCTGCCCCTCTTCTCTGCGGCTGTCCGTAAATGACTGCCTTTGTTAAACCCGCAGCCTGGCTATTTCTGGGCCGTGCTGTAAACAGGCAGATTCCTTATCCCAGAGTGGGAATGTTTTCTTGCCTTATGTTGCACTTGAATATGCACAAAAGTGTAGACAAGAAAAAAGAGGTGGAGGTGGGAGTTGAAAAGAAAGGATTTAGAAAAGGGAAAATATGATAGGGGATTGCATCATAATGCTGCAAATCTTACAAAAGATGGAAGAGGAATCCTGAAAGTTGTTGCAGGAAATCAGAAACCTCGTTGAGAATTTTACATAAAAGTCTCAGGTGATTGATTGGGTGTCTAAGGCTGTGCTGCCCTCTGCTGTTTCCAGAGTTTAACATGTCACTAGCGTCTGACTTTACGCAAATATCAAGCCCGCATGTAATCCTTTTTATCAGTCAGGAAGTGAGTACGTGTGTGTGTGTGTGTGTTTGGGGGGGGGGGGTTGTGTATACATGTATTTGCTACGGTTTCATATCCCTCTTCACCACCTAAAACTCGTAAACACTTGCTTTGTGTGTGACTCAAACTAATTTATGCCTGAATCTTGTTGACCAAACAAATGTAATTCTCAAAAATCTGCATATTTATATTTATTTACCCCAAATAATCTTTTTTTTCTATTTTTTTTAAACCATTAAAAATGTCTCCTGCATGGATTTTTATCTAATTCTAACAAAAATTTCATAAAGAACTGAAACCTGCAGCCAGTAAGTCCCTGTCAAACTCCCCCCTCCTGTTCGGTTTACAGTAGCTCTTCCTATGGCAACAGACGACACAGGTACTGTATTATCTGTAAGATATTTGCATATTTTACCATTTGTTTCTGTGATTTTGTCTAACTTTACTCAGGCTTCAGGTATATTTATACTTTCCTGAAGGGGTCCAACAGGTTTTAGTTCCTTAAGCCTCTTCTGGGGATTTGCAAATGGCTGTAGATGTTTGTCATCAGGCTGTTTCTCCTGTACGACCTTCGTACTTATTGAAGCGGAAAGAAAATGAAAATGTGAAATTATTGTCTTTTTTTTTTTGGTCTCTAACAATAACCCTGTGGTTCCTTGTAACCCCTTTGAACCTCTACTTACCTTTTTTTCCTAACCTAACCCATATTTCACTTTCTTCTTCTTCCCCTCGGACCTTTTTTTCCCCTCTAACACTAATCCTGTCCCTTTACCTTTCTCCCACCCTTTTAATTCCAACCCTTCCACAGACGAGCCGACCAGCCCTGGTGCTGATTTGCGCGCCCGCCACGTGCCCGCGTCTTCCGTGGTGTCCAGCGGCATGAGTTCAGCGCCCCCCGTGGGCACCAGCCCCGCCTCCCCCACCTTCACTTTCCCCCTCACTAGGCTCTTCTCACACGACTGCAGTGAGTGCCCCCTCCACCCCCACCCTGTTATCCTTCCGTTACTTGCCACTGCATGCAGAAAATTAGATCCTGCGCTCGTCACTTTGAATTCTTCTTTTTTATTTCGCAGATGGATTTATGCAGCATGCATAAGATTTTGTTGTCTTGCATGGTTTCTGCACCCATTGCTTTGGATCTGAAAAGCGTTTTTTTCTCTACTGCTAAAATTTCCATCTTATCAAGCTGTTTTTGTCTCTATTTCAGTCTTTAAAATGTTTATTTTGTCAAAACAAGTATACTTTTTCTAACTTTAAGGCTAAAATAGAAATAAAAATAACTTGGTAAGAAGGAGTTTTCAGCAGTTCTATAAAAGGCATGTATGTTAAGTAAATAGTATGATTATTGAAAAAGGTTTCAGGCAACATCGCAGTGCATGGCATTAAAACTTCTGTGTTATTTTGAATTCCACCCTGGTTAAATAGACCAGAATAGATCTGCATGAACACCTGCATGCAAGTGGTGAGCAACCAGTTCAGGGAAGCTGGAATCTAATCCACCGCTCTAGATCACGTCCCCACCGTCCATCACCACCCACCACGTCATTCATTCACCCGCCACTTAAAACCCTGACCACCTTCACCGCCCCTCCGTCCCCCCTCTCACCCACTGTCTCTGTCTCCGAATCCAGCACCGTCCACTTGGGTGATTGGCATCAACATCAACATCCTTTTCTTTCTCTTTTCTTCATCTCTGTCTCTCCACTCATTCATCCTTCCACTGAGCAGGCAGTATTAAATCCACTCGCCGTTCCTCCTATCTTCTAGCCATCACCGCCGAGCGCTCCAAGTCTTGCGATGAAGGACTCAACTCGTTCAGAGAGGAAGGACGAGGCTTGTGAGTACACTGGAGTTGGAGACAAATGGATGCGTTTCAAATATATTCTTTCAAATCTTATTTACTTGTAGATATTTTGATATTAATTTCCTGTTTGTTTTTGTTTGTTTGTTTTACAGAAGGCTAACGAAAAGAGTGAAGAGTTTCTTCACAGATGGGGTTAGTTCTGCACATTTTATATTCTGTATAAACTTAAAGCTGAACTTGCCTCTCCGGCCGCTTCGTGTTACGCTTCTGCGTTTATATTTAACATATAATGAAGGAATTTTGCAAAGTGTTATTCACAGTTTACTGACCTAAAATTGAAGTGCATGAGAAAAACTGCAAACAGTTATGGTCATCATGCAGCTGAAATGCTACATTAAATTAAAACTGCATTAAATGAACTGGCTTGTTGAACACATTAAAAGATGATATTAAGACTTTGAAAGTTTTATTAAATGGCCTGAGGTGAAAAAATTACATTTTAGTTCCAAAAGCATTCCAGATGGACTTTAAGTGGAGTTTTAAAGCACATTTTATCGGCATAGTTACAACATGAATATCTTGCTTTTTTATTTTTTCCGAAAAATCAGCCACTTTCTACAGTCTTGCAAAGGCTGCAACAGGAAAACCACAACACGCACGTTATGCAAGGGTGCATTTTATTATTCATTCATTCATTCATTCATTTTCCGAACCGCTTATTCCAATTCAGGGTCGCGGGGAAGCTGGAGCCTATCCCAGCTGGCTTTGGGCGACAGGCAGGGTACACCCTGGACAGCTCGCCAGTCCATCGCAGGGGCATTTTATTATCTCCTCTTAATTCTATCTCATGTTTGCTGCTGGAAAATGTACAGTTTCTTTTTTAAGTTGTTGTAATAATATTCAGCAATGTAAAAAGACCTCAAAAGGTGATAAAGCTGCTGTTTGATGTCCGCTTCGGATGCAAACTGCTGTCACGGGCAAAGAGAATTGGTCTCACAAGTCATGGCATAATCTTACTTTTCTGAAGTTTGTTTTCAGAAAAAAGTGACACAATTCATTTTAATTTGCGTTTGGACCTTCAGACAAACGTTCTGGATGTTTTTCTGTTTCAGTCGCTGGACAACATCGGAACCGCGGAGGAGGTCCGCTCCAAACGACACTCCACCTCAGAGCTAGGAAACATCAGCTACAGCGATGTACAGCGAGAGGGATGGCTGCAATTCAAACAAATCCTCACAGAGAAGGGCAAGGTGGGCGCACTGGGCTTTATTTGAAGGTGATGAAGGAGGGAAAGGACTTGCAGTACCTTAAGCCACATGTTCTTCTTGCTTTGCAGAAGGTGGGCAGCGGCATGCGTCCGTGGAAGCGGGTCTTTTCGGTTCTTCGCGCCCATTCGCTGTTTCTCTACAAGGACAAGAGGGAGGCAGTGCTCCGCGGTGCCACTGTCGAGGGTTCTGCTGAGGATGAGCAGCCAATCAGCATCCGGGGCTGCCTGGTGGACATTGCATACAGTGAAACCAAGCGAAAGCACGCACTGCGACTGACCACCCAGGACTTCTGTGAATACCTGCTGCAGGCGGAGGACCGAGATGACATGCTGGACTGGATAGAGGTCATCCAGGAGAGCAGCAAGACAGACAGCGAGGTTAGGGAATGCACCTCTACTTGTCAGCATTATGCTTATTCTGTGCTGTCCTTGTTCCCACCAGAGCTGAAACTGTCAGAACTAAAATGTGTGTTTGTTTGTTTGTTTGTTTGTTGCAGGAGCTTGGATCCTCCAGACAGGCTCTCATCAATAAGAAGCTCAATGACTACAGAAAACAAAGGTGAGTCAGAGAAGACTGCTCTGGGTGCAAATCTGCGAGTGAGATTTTTTTTCCTTCTTTTTTACCAGTTTAGCTCCAGTTCAGTTGGCATTTTCCAGTTTTGAGCAGGGTCGTTGAAATCAATAATAGATAGTTGCTCATTTTCACTGCAATCTGTAGAGTTTGATGTGTGCATTCAAGCTTCCAGTGTTTTGATTCAGGAGTCGCAGCATGTTTTGGTCAAAATGCTCCAAACAGAAATTTGGTGCAGAAACTACAACAACGAAAGGGTTTTCCCTGGACATTGTTGGGTTTCTCCTCCAACAATCCAGCTTAGGTTGAGAGGAATTAATGTTATGAGAGTTTTATACAACTTCCTAATAGCAGGACTTGCACTGAATTTTCTGTCTCTTCCTGCAGTCCAACATCCAGCAAGCCAGACTCGTCTCCCCGGTTGCCCCGTATGAAGCCTCCCTTCCTGCTCAATAAGACAGAGAACGCAGCTGGAGCTCCACGCTCTCCGAAACCAGGTCTGTCACTGAAAGAGAGTTGGTAGTATTCTTTTAAGTATTGAATTGAACAAAAAAACACCTCATGCATTCAAATCTGCACATTTTACCACCTTTGAAGTCGCATCATCTCTTCTTTTTTATTCCGCTGCATGTTATGGTTTCAACCTGTAGGAACCATCGGTAGGTGAATTAAGCCTCTGTTGCTGTCTGTTTTGTCCCCAGACGAAAGCGGTCCTCCAAAGTCTCCATGGGGAATTAACATCATGAAAAAGTCAAAGAAGGCCGGGCCCAAAGCTTTTGGTGTGAGACTGGAGGAATGTCAACCTGGTGCAAATAACAAGGTTAGCTTGTTAGCTAATGCTCTGTCTTTCTGAACGCAGGTTTCTCTTCATGTTTCTTATCATCCTTCTACGTCTGCCTTCTTTTCCAGTTCATCCCGATGATTGTTGAGATCTGCTGCGGCCTGGTGGAGGAGATGGGTCTGGAGTACACTGGAATTTACAGAGTTCCAGGGAATAACGCCATGGTGTCGCTGCTTCAGGACCAGCTCAACAAGGGCATAGACATCAACCCTGCAGAGGAGGTGAGAAAATACAAACCGACAAAAGAAAAGAGAAATAAAGATTTAGCTGGCAGTTTTAATTAAACTTGAATAAAATAAATTATTTTTTTGCCTGCAATTTTCTAACGGCTCTCTGTTTGATCAACAGAAGTGGCAGGACCTCAACGTTGTCAGCAGTTTGCTCAAATCTTTCTTCAGGAAGCTTCCAGAGCCGCTCTTCACCAACGGTGAGTCCAGACAGGTTTCTGCAAGCCAGCACACATACTATGCAGGAAAATCATTTCCACCTGACTACCTCAGGTATTTTACCTTTCTAATATCTCAACAGACAAGTACAACGATTTCATCGATGCAAATCGGATGGAAAATGCGTCAGACCGGCTGAAGACCATGAAGAAACTGGTACCTGTTTGTTTGCGTTCATAAATGAGTTTGAGCAGGATTGGGGAGCTGCAGTATTTGGTTAAGGAGTGTGCAGATTTCTGCAGGCTCAACAGGTTTCTTTGTCACAGATCCGAGACCTCCCAGATCATTACTATCACACGCTGAAGTTCCTGGTTAGTCACCTGAAGACCGTAGCGGACCACTCCGATAAAAACAAGGTGTGTAGACGTCATTGAAAAGTAATCAAACGTCACTGAAATCTGTCAGTAGTCATGATGTTTACCTTCTGCTGGGTGGCGTTCAGATGGAGCCTCGGAACTTGGCTCTGGTGTTTGGGCCGACGTTGGTCCGGACGTCTGAAGACAACATGAAAGACATGGTCACGCACATGCCTGATCGCTACAAGATCGTAGAGACGCTCATCCAGCATGTGAGAGAAATAAAGCAAACACATAAAGACACACAGACATTTAATATGATTATTTTAATGCTGGATATTTCCCTTTGTGTCGCAGTGCACCTGGTTTTTCACAGAAGAGCTCGACAAGGATGAGAAGGTTTGTCTCCATACTGTTGCTGAAGAGAGAGGATAATAAAATCATTGCAATTGTCTGAATGATGATTACGAATAGCTTGGACAAGTGCAAACTAAAATGCAGTAAAAAGGAGGTTTCATTCACTGAAGATGTAAAATAACGGCTTTGTGTTTTTCCAAGAGACTGTGGCAAAGGAAGAGACCAACTAAAATCTGTCCGAGGGGAGCAAATTGTCATGCTTTGCAATAAAAACAAGTTTGTTTTATATTAACTGGCCGCATGCAGATTTGGTATGATTAGGAACAGTTTCTGTGTCTGAATGCAACGTGATTCATTTATGTTTCAACATGGAGAACAAAGAGTTGCAAGACAAAGTCCAATTCTCTGGAATTACCAGAATATGTTAAATTAAAGGCTCATAAAATTGCTCTTGTTTTCATCAAACTGGTTTTTATTTTCCTTCTCTTTATTGATCACTCTCAATAACTCACTGACTAAAACCATTAGCAACAGCTGGCATCAGATATTTCCCATTGTGATGAGTTTTGAACAGAACTGGGGGGAAAACTGAAGTCTACAAAGCAGATGAAGGTCATGTATTTCCCTGGAATATCCTGATTCAAAAATCTCTTTGGGTCATTTCACAGCATCTCACTCGATTTTCTATCAAACCATGAATTATTTCCTTATTCAGGAACTTTGTTGTTGATTTCCTTGTGGGTCAGTTAAACGTTGATCTGCTGCTCTGACATCCTCCTATAAATGCTTCAATTAATCGCCTCCACTGTGTGGAGTAGTGATATCATCCAGTTGGCTGTTTACAGTTGAGAAACATAAATAACAAAACTTTACTTTTGCATTTGGTTACTGAACTGTTCTTTTTTTATTTAGGGAAGTAGTTTCTGTTTACAGTTTGATTGTGACACTTACAGTGAAATTCATTGAACTTGTGAAAGGTCTAAAGATCGGTCTGTTGGTGATTGAAATCAACTCAGAAAGATACTTTTTCTTTTATTAAACACATCATCTGTTCAGAAGCTCAGGCAGCAACACCGTCTCACACTCAAGCCTCTCTGGTTTGGAAGGTTTCCATAGTGATATAAAATATATAAACACTTATGAATCAGCCATGAAAAATGACAGATTGTCCCGATGTCCAGAAGATTTGTACATCGTAGTAAACTCATAATGAATCTGTAAGTTCCCTCCTGTCAAAATGTAGGCGTAGTTTCAGATACTAACCACATCCCTAAAACATTGCACAGATATGAGCAGATATGTGCAAATAAGACCAAACATTGAAGTAAATCACAGCTACTAATGCTGAATGCTTTCTATTGTCCCTGTAGACACCAGTGGACACGGAGGACGTGCAGCCCGCCCCCAACATCGACCACCTTCTGTCCAACATCGGCAGGACCACCCTGCTCGGGGAGGCTTCAGGTGAGAGTGCCCTTTCCAGCTCTTTTTACTGTCCGAGCTGAAAAATAGCATTTAAAACTTAAACTTAAACCAACTTTAATGCTGCCTTTCATTTTAAGCTGGAAGTTGGAAATTCCCCCTTCACATGTCAGATGGAATTTTTCAATTTTATATCCTCATTTATTAAAAAGGATGTTTCACCAAGATTTTGTAATTTTTTTTAAAATTCAAAAGTAAATGAGGGATGTTTTGAAAAGAAATGTTAACACACGAGGGGATTACTTTTAAGTCATTCAGCGCTTAATTTGGAGTTCTCCTTGGTAGTTTGCCCCACTTCCCGCCAGAATTCCCACTTCCCAGCAGAACTGGAACGCAGCATAAGCACAGAAGCCTTACATCCGTTAGCACTTGGTGTGTTTCTGCGTTTGATAGCGTGCCTATACTTCTCTCCTTTCTGCTGACCTCTTTTTTTCCTCTCCACGTTGCTCATCTTTCACTTTCTCTGTGCGTTTCTGCATTTCCTTCTCTTAGCTGAGCCTGTGGAGCAGCCACTGCGGTAGGATGGGAACTCCCCTGGCAATATGTGTGTGTGTGTGTGTGTGTGTGTGTGTGTGTGTGTGTGTGTGTGTGTGTGTGTGTGTGTGTGTGTGTGTGTGTGTGTGTGTGTGCATCATGCTGTGCAAGTGAAATAATGATTGTGTGAGTGAATGTGTTAGCGGTGGAGATGGCCTGTGTCTTCATGGTCTCCATTATCCTCCTGAAAGCCAGCGTCTTGCTGTCAGTGTCAGACCAAGGTCTTTTAAAACCCTGCCACATCAGTGTCGCCCCAGTCTGACTAATAAGTTAATGGATGACTGGGTGGCTGTTAAAGCTGCTGTATCTGACACTGGGAGTATAAACTGTCACTGAGAGACAACTCCGCCTGTCTGTCGAGCACTCCACTCATCCTGTGGGACATTTCGGTCGGTGCGGTCCAATCATTGGATTCCTAACCCCCACTTTGGGCTCTGAAGGGACTCTAGGTGGTGCCGTTTCTGACGTGCCATTTCAAAGCCTGCGTGATTTCAATTCTTCCAAGAAACATTATTTTCTATAAAGATTCCAGATGGCAGAAGTGGCTCAAACCTCCCCCCTTGCAGCTGAAGTGAGCTCAGAGGTAAAAGCAACTCTCTTTAGCTCACAAAGAAGTGGCCTCGAGCATACTGTAGGTCATACTAACTACAGACGTGGACTTCCACAGCACATGAGCAGGGCTTGTGCTCATGCATACCAGCATAAAAATATTAAAGTCTAACATAAGAAAATATGTTTTAGTTTTTACAAACAACTGTGCAGAAAATTTAACTAACAATTTCTTTGTTTAACCTCTCGAATCCAGATTTATTTTATGTGATTAATTTTCCAATAACTCCAAATGTTAATCACAGATCAAATAAAGTCCCCATGGAATCAAGTTTTGTCTTTAATAATGTATTATGCACATTATGTCATTTGCAAACAAGTATATGACCTATTAAATCCAAAATGAACAGAAGTCGGTCCTCGAGGACCACTTTCCTGTAAGTTTTTGCTTTATCCTCGCTCCAACACACCGGGCAGACATCACATAAATTCAGCTCATCAGTGGCACGTTCATAGGAGTCATGTGTGTTGGAGCAAAGACACATGGAAAAGCTGCAGGATTGTGACCCTCGAGGACCAGAACTGGACACCCCTGGTCTTAAGCCATCATTTCTATATATTTTGCTTTTAAGGAGCCAGACATTGTTATAATCTTTTAAACTGCATTTCTATTTATGTTTGCATGTCTGTATAAATTGCTGCAGGCAGCAGAGTTTGACGTTCTGGACTGGATTTAGCCTCCTAAGCTGTTTTCACAGCAAATATATGAACATTAAATAGCCCTGCTAGACATTTCATGGGGACTTTATTATTCTTTTTTGGGTCATTTTCATACTTCTTCTATGCTACATGACAAACATTTTATTAATAAAAAAAACGTTTATAATGTTACGTTAATAGATTTTGTTCTGCCTCATTTTATCACAGTTGGCCGTTGCAGAGATAACGTTCACATGTCTTACGATGACTTCATAGAGGTTTAGTTCTACAGCTGCATCATTTTAAAAGCATATCCGTACTTATCAATGTTTTTATTCGTTATTATTATTATTATTATTATTATTTTAGGTGAGCTTAAATTTTTTTTTTTTTCATTTGTGTGTATGTCAGCTTATTTTTTCTTCCTCAATTTAATGAGAGCAAGACGGAAGTCGTGTTCAGGCCCAGCAGCATTAGCAGGACCCTTTACATCAGCCTTTCCTCTCTGGGTTCTGATCAGAAATCCATCCATTCATTTTCTTTACCGCTTAGTCTAATTCAGGGTCGCGAGAAGCTGGAGCCTATCCCAGCAATCACTGGGCAAGAGGCAGAGTACACCCTGGTCGCCAGTCCATCACAGGCTAATGAAAACTCTATAATCACAAATTTCATTTAAGATTTTATAGTTTATCAAAGCGGTTGGGAGTTAAGGCAGTTTTGCCAAAACATAACCCTGAAGCAGTGATACCTGACTACATGACCTCTCAACTTGACTACTGCAGTGTAACTCACCTACAGCTGGCCTAAAATGCCACCGCCAGATTTTTAACAAGAGCACATTACTTTCATTTTGGCTGATGGAGCCTTTGCTCCATGTGCCACCTTCATGTAGTCTTCATCACTAACATATCTAATGATATTTACGCATTTCAAGTGTTCCCTTTCCTATGACTCCAGAAGGATTTAAATTTACCGTAAGGTTGCAGAGATTTTACTCATTTTATCATGAACAAGCCGACTTCCAGCAGTAGCCTAAAATTCAGCATTGGGTTGAAAGGGCTGAAGCATGTAAACGTCTTCATTATGAACCAGCTAATGAAAATAACGTGGACTCGTTATTAATGACAATAATTTGTGCATCTAATGGCGATTTCATGGCGTAAAGGGTGAAAGATGGCAGCCATCAGGTCTAAGCTTGGCACAAGATAATCTGATGTCATTGGTACCCCAGAAACAGCTCCACCTGCAACACCCCACCTCCACCCCCACGGGGTCTCTTAAAAGATGAAGATGTTTAAAACGATGTGCGCAATATGAAGCTTCCATCCTGCATCGCTGTGTTTGTGTTTCTGAGGGAATGTGTTTCTTTTCATGGTTTATTTCTGTTTCTGTCACTTACTGATGTCATCGCTCTTCCTGTCGATGTCATCAGCGTGTGCCGTGGTTTCCCTAATGCGGTTTTTCCCTCCAAGCACCAATCGCTGTTTCCCCAAATCACTGTACTCCCTCCCCCCCTACTTAATCTGGTGTGGAAATGAGTGTGTTTGCTTGGGTGAAACATGGTGAGAAGGCACAGAGGAAGACCACTTTCCAAAGAATACACATCATTTCCTGTTAATGAGAAGACAGTGCGGGACCAAATTTTCCTATTTTTAGTGGATTTTTCTCTTTAAAAAAAAGAAAGAAAAAAAGCCTCTGTGTCCTCCATCATGACTTTTCTGCCTTTTTATATTAAACTTAGTCCCTCTGAACTGACGTCTTTATCTGCTTGTCTGCAGACTCAACCAACAGTGACTCAGCGAAATCAAAGGTAACCTGTCTCAAACAACCACATGTGGAAGTGTTCAGCGAACACGGCAGAGGTGCGGTAACTTTTCCGTTGCTGTTTCAGGGGTCATGGGGATCAAAGAAGGACCTCACAGCCAAGGACTTCCTGACTCTGTCCATCATGTCCGCCGTTACGGGGCGCAAACGCAGGAAGCGCCACAACGCCCGCCGCGTGGGCAGCAGCACTGACGATGACTCTGAGCACGAGCCAATCAAAGCTGGACATCGAGGGGCAGAGGAGGAAGAGGAGGCAGAGTCGCCAGTGGGGGACACTGCACCTCGAGCAGAAGGAGAGGAGGATGACGATGAAGAGGAAGAAGAGGATGAGGATGACGAGGAGGAAGTTGTAGAAAGCGGAGTGAAAAAGGAGGTAGAAGAGGAGGTGGTGGCGGCTGCTCCCAGCCGGCCGTGCTGTAAAGACGAAAAGGAGGCAGGAGGAAGGCAGGCAACTGTGTTGTTACAGGAGGAGGTGCAGGTGGAGGGGAAGGGGCAGCCGTGGCGAGCTCCGGAAGACGCTCGCTCCATTGTCTCTGGTTACTCCACGCTCTCTACGTTAGGGCGGAGCTTGGGGTCAGAGGGGAGGGGTGAGGATGCTGATGATGAGCACAGCGAGCTGGTGAGTGAGACGGACAACGAGAGCGGCTTCGCCTCGCGCTCTCTAACCCAGGAGCGACCCGACAAACACCCGACGTCGCCTGTGAACACGCAACCACCACCAGCGCCGCACAGCTTTCTGTACTCGCACAGCAAACCCCCCGTCCTCTCCCCAACGAGCTTCCTCGCCCCAGCAACTCCCCTCACGCACACACCTGACTTTGTGGAAAGGACTGATGGGAGGGCACGCTCCAACACGACCTCAACCTCCTCCTTCTCCTCCTCCTCCACCTCTCACCGACTACACTCACGGCCTTCCTTTAACTCCCACAAGCTGATCCAGTGCGACACACTGGCCAGGAAGAAGCTGAAGTCTGAGAAGACCAAGACCCGTCCTCTGGACCTGCTGGAGTCTCACGGCGAGGGGACGAGCTCTGGACCAGAGGGCCCAACCAGATCAAAGAGGGAGACCTCCAGAACCAACCCTTCTTCAGGCAGCAGCCAGGAAAGCCTACGTGCGTCCCAGCGCCAGCCCGCCCTGCCACCCAGCGAGGCCGCCTCCTTCACCCCAACTGGACCGGGCAACAGGTCTCTGGCCAAGCAAGTCCGCGCCCGACTGCTGGGATCAGCAGATGATCTGCGCAGCGTAGGGCTGCGAAAACAGCTGTCACCCGAGACGCGCAGGAAGAAACGAGCGTGGCGCAGGCACACGGTGGTGGCCTCTCCGACAGAGGCGTTGGAAAAGAGACCCCCGCTTGCTGTCAGTGAGTTCCCCTTATCTCCACTTAACCAAAACCAGGTCAAAACACAAGGGCTGCCACAGGGTGAAGACGGCCTCGACCAAGGAAACGTTTCACGTCAAGCCTCCACCTCTAGATTCCACCAGTACCTGTGAGCCCCCCCGCCAGCCATACGGAGGGAGTCCACCAAGCTGCTGACCTCCTGCATGTCAGTGAACCGGCAGTAGGGCCGCGGTGCTTTTACAAAGGACAGGGCCGACACAACCCACCATTTTCCTCTTCATGAGCTCCATTTGCATGGCAAGGGGCATTCCGGTGTTGCCAAAGCTTCTTGCTTTCTTTTTCTTGTGTGTTTTTATAGAGAGGAAACAGAAACAGGTCAGAAACACGCAGACCTCATCATGATCCACATTAAAGCCAAGAATTCAATTTGTGTAACAGACGAGCATTTTACCTTCCTGACTAACACGTGAAAATCATTCAAGGTTTAAGCCCTTTAAAGTAACCAAATGCTTCTGGAGAGAATGGTGCTTCTTGTCTGAAAGGGTTTCTCTGTTAAAAACAAAAACAGTAACTGCATCAGTTGGTGCTGACACATGCAATTAGGAAAATTAAGGTCATTTTCAAATCAATGTCAGGAAGTAATTAAATGTATTTTTCATATATCAGTCTTCCTAAAAGGTTCCTCCACTGACCACAGACACTGTAAACCCCCCACATTTAATGCCTCGCCAGGTGAAGCATTCGCTTACAGACATGAAACTCAGTCGTCTCTCTAATTGTTGATAATGTTTGTGTATTTGCGCTACCATATTGGTCACCATGTCGGAGTGTGCAGGTGTTTGTAATAAACAGTTTTGTAACATTTGTACAAAGCCTTGTTAAGTTAACCTTTTGTAAATATAAATATGTTTGTTTTTACTTTTCTTTTTTAGTTATTTTTTTATGGTTTACAAAGTGTGCATACAAGTGCACAATCTTTTCTTTCAAGATGCTACTTGAAATGTTTCCTTTAATATATGCTCTTTTGTTTTATTTATATATATATATATATCTATATATATATATATATATATATATATATAGTATTAAATTTTTTAAAAAGTATGTCTATGTGATTAACCTTTTGGGCGTACCTGTTCAAGGAGATGAAACATGTTAAAACCTGCTCCTTATTTCTTCATAGATGGCCTTTGTCTCTGATTCACAGCACTGTGAATACCTTTTTCTCTGCAGATATTGTTGTATAATAAACATAATTTACTGGTTGTGACTTCAACGAGGATGCATAGACTATAAATCTATCCAGGAACTACATGTAGCAGGTTGTCAAAGGTAATCTTATAGATTATATTGGGAGCATTTGCAGGCAGCTCACCACGTCGATGGCTGAGTTTGTCTGAGTTTCTTCTTTATGTACGGGATTACCGAGCATTGCATCCACAGATCTGCTCGTATTTATTGATCTCAAGACGAAAGTGTGTATCCACTTGTCACAGAGATGTTGAAAAGGATGCAGCAGTACATAACAACGGCGACCCAATCGCCTCTGTCATTTGGGATCTTTGTGTTTTCAGGATATCCCCTTTTGAGGGTTGGTCTGACAACACATTTATTACCTTGGGGAGACATGACAGGGAGTTTTCCAGGGTATAAAAAAATCCTCCCTGGTTGGGGGAAATGGTACAATGGAGGAATTAAACAGAGAACGCCATCTAATCTTAACATGTTTCTTTCTCTTATGCTGACTGTGGAACAACAAACCACAAGCAGCAGGTGCAACTTTTTTTTTTTTTTTAACCTGACCAAAAAACCCCATGAAGAATGAGAAAAATAAATAAGTTCTAGTCTTTTCTTACCTCAACATTCTTCTACAAGTGCCTGATTTCTGGAATGTGTTTTTGTTCTGCGGTGCCATGCACGGTTCTTATCTTTCCATTTCCTTTTGTTGTTTCTGGGTCTCTCCCTCTACTGTGGCTGACGGTATAGCTTAGGCAACCGACCCAAAGATGTGTACATTACCCTACAAACACACTCTGTTTGAGGCTGTAGAAAAGAAAAGCACACCTCAAGCCAAGGACACATCTATGCACTCTCTTTGCCTTGGACAGGGATGTTAACAGCTGTTAACTGATGCTGCTAAGAAGGAAAAAAAAGGCGTAGTTATTCCCTCAGCTGCTTTTTCTTAACAAACTGAGGTCATCTCTCTTTGCCTAGTGATCTACAGTGTGTGAATATGGTACACCTAACAAGGCCTACCCTTGAACCACATTTAGTCCATGCCAGATAACATCCAATTTCCTTAGGATGAACAAACAGCCCATGACTTCATCCAAATGGAAACCTCATCTGTTTGCGTTGTCTGAAATGTGATTTTACCTAATGTCTCATCGTTGTATTTTTAAATATTTTTCTTTTTTGTACATACCATCTTAATATGTAACATATTGTATTGTGTACATTTGAAATTGCTTTTTGAGTCTAACTAATATGAAAATGACTGGACTAAAAAGGTTGCCTGCCTGAAATCATTTCCTCTATCGCTGTTTGCTTTAAAGTAAGGTTATATGATGTAAATAAACAGAACTATGTTTAAAACAGCTGTGTGCTTTTGCATTTGAGATGTCCTCTGTGTTTTTATTTTAACTGCAAGACACACTTTGCAGACACACTTAACGTAGAAGCTGAATGACGCCCTCTAGAGGCTACAGATAGATAAGGTCTCAGGTCTTCTGGCACAATTTTTCCCTTTTAGCATGAAAGAAACTTGAGGCTCTTGATGGTATTTGTGTATACATACTTGTGAAAACCTGCTTATAAAATGGATTAAACTAAAAATTTGAAATGTTTAGATTATAGATTTTATATATCTTTGAATTTTCAGTAGATTTTGGCCTTTAAAAAAAAAAATCTAATTGTTTGATGGAAGAAAGCAGTGGAGTTAATTGCACTTCTTGCATTTACGGCCTCTTCTTCTAGATTTATCTGTCAAAATGCATTTCCATACCCCCGACCCCCCTTTAAAGGTGCTGTTACAGTCTGCTTATTCATCCCATTTGGAGCCCACTGGTGTCAATTGGCCCATTTTGAGAAAACCTTGTGATCATTTGTAACTTGACAAAAAGCAGCGTAGAGCAGTTCCTCACTGCAGCTTTATTGACTGCTTCCTGTGTCTTTTGGGAGGATTTTTTTTTTTTATACCCATCCCTTTATAACACATGACACTATTAATCAGAACTTTAATCCTTTTTTTTTTTTTTTAATTATTATTTTAACTAATGTTAAACACACAACTGTTAAAATGATCATTCTGGAGATTACTTTTGCATAAAAAAGAAAAAGAAGTATTTCCAAGTTGTCCCAATTCAGTCCATTCTTCTTTGTTGGTTGAAGGGGAAAATGCAACATACAATGTTTTTTTTTTTCTTTTTTGTTTTTAATTAAACATGAAAAAGTTTATGTCAATGGATTTACCTACAAAGTTGATCAGGAAAAAACCAAAATATTCTGGTATTAACGCCTCCTCTTTATAAAATGAATCCTAAATTTCGAAATATTTACATTTCCTCTTGAAGAAAAATTGAACAGCTTACAGTCCAGATAGAAAAGAAACGTCAAGTAGGCTATTGCATCGCAGTGCAATGACTTCTTCGTCCAGATGACAAGATAACAGAAAACCGGTGACACTTAAAAAAGAAACAAAACAAAAAGCATCAGTCCCATGTTTTTACCTTTTCCCTATAGTTATGTCCTTTATTTTTTTGCGACCTGGCTCCTGTCTCTGCTGAGCTGATTCTTTAGAAGCAGCTCAGAGTTTTCTGCTCTCAGTCTCTCCACTTCGAGCTCCATCTCTCTGAGCCGGACCTGGGAGCTCTCCGAGGCGGATCCGGGCTCCACGGCGCGCCTCAGTCGGTTGTTCTCCTCCTCCAGCCGGGACATGCACTTCTCCAGCTCCAGGTACTCCTGCACCAGCTCCTGCTTGGTCATGTTTTGCAGACTCTCGACGTGATACATCTCGTAGGTCTCTGAAAAGTCTCTCTGGAGAAACTCCCCACCTGCGTTCCCGGGCCTCCCGATCCCGTCGCTGCCTCCGCCGCTCCCGTCATCATCCTCATCATCCTCGTTGTCAAAAATCTCCTCCTCGCTACCAGTATCTTCCATGCGACCCGCCACCAATGATGACCGCCTGACCCCCGTCTCGGTGTTGAGGTCGGGCTCCTCTCGGTCGTGCTCGTCCATGAGGAACTGGGTGGTGTTATAGGGCGCAACTGGGAGCCCTTTGGCGAACATCTCCTCTCTCATTCGTGAAGCTCGGACAGTCTCTCTTTCTTCCAGGGCTTTCTTTTCTTCCCATGAAAGTTTGTTGTAAGGTTTCCAGTTGCGCTTCTTCTTGGAGGTCCTGCGCCTGTGCCTTTTCTTCCCCAGACGCGAATCTGTGCCAGTGTCTGAGTCGATGAGCAAATGATCCACTTGTACCTGGTTCAAAGTCTCCTGCAGAGGTCTGTCTTCGCCGTTTTTTCCGCGTGGACTGCGATCACCATCACCCCCTTGGATACCTTCGTGTTTTTGATGAGGCTGCGTTGCATTTTGGCACTTCGAGAGCTCGTTTCCGGCTGCTAAGACAGGGCACACCTCCCTCTGTCCGCTTTTCATTTGCCATAACTTGCCTGTGTTGATATCCACACAGTTTTCCGCCCGCTGCTGCTGCTTCTGCTCTCTCTGTCGCCCCCTGTCGCCGCCCACCGGTGCACTATGGTTGCTGGCTGGGAGATGCTCCAAAGCGTACCCGCTGCTCCCACCTGATGGGCTACCCAAAGTTTCCAGGTGATGGGTCTGTTCCGCTGGCTCCGTCATCCTCACGATCCCTTCTGATGGTTCCACTTTAGCGCATTTTAGACTATAATCAATAGCTCAAAACAATGCTTCAAAGTTAGTTAAAAATGATCAACTTTTTTTTTTTTTTTAGAAAAAAATGAACGCCAGTTCTAATTTAAATCACAAAAAAGAAGTTGAGTCTTGATGTTTGAAAATAAAGTTCTACAGATTATAAGTACACTTTCAAAGCGTAAACACTTGTTACTCCAAGGGTTTTGTCAGAGCAACTGTCGCTAACTACCATTAACTGTTTCAGTGCTGTCACAACTATCGTTCACCCGAAGTCTGCGTTTCACCGTCACAACAGTGTCCAGTGTGCTACAGAAGAAGAGGGAGCTCGTGTTTATATAGTAGCTCCGCCTCTACTCGTGCGCATGCCACTGCTTGTAACTTCAAATGCATTGTGGGATATGTCGTTTAAATTACAGTTGAGCTCCATTATAGGAACCAATATGTGACTACATAGTCCAGAAGTCTAACTAAACTGACTGGCTTTTAGACCAATCAAATAGTAGGATCCGCAGCCCGGTAAAACCCACCCTCCAGTATGTTGATTGGACAAGAACATAACTTTGCTGTTGCTAAGCTTAAAGTATTTTCTGATTGGCCAGCATAGTACTCAATCCGAATACGTAATCAACACCAAAAAAGCAGTCCCGGGCATTTATGTGGACGCTACTATTTAGAAATGAAGGAGACACAGGAATACCCACTACGAAAGAGAAGTTAACTTCAATGGTTCAAATTCTTTTTCGGTTTTGTAATTTACAAATTTATAGAATTTATATTCATTTATATAATTTATATTTTCACTTTATTGTTGTTTTGTTTATAAAAACACGTTCGACAGATTCAGTGATATCATACAAAACCCCCGTGTTTAAGCCTTAATAAACCGATCCTCTTGCAGAATGTAGTCCGTTTTGACTTTTCTTGTTATAAAAAAAAACTGTATTCGCCTCTTTTTAATTCTCAACATATTTCATGCACGCATGTATGCAAGTGAATGGTTTATTTGTTATTTATATGGTTAAAATGGTCGTTTTTATTAGTCTAGGTTATGCGGAGTAATACGTTGAGGGGCAGGGGCTTGGCCGAAATCTGTAATCAGCGTAAACAAACGGCAGTTATTGTGAAGCTGCCGCTACGATCACATCTCCGAGTCCTCGTTGTCCAAGGGTGGGTCAGGCGATCTCACTCTTGCTCAGTAATCCTGTTACAAGTGGACGGAGTGATGTAGATCAGTTTTGGGTTTTTTCTACAACCCAGTGTGCGGTACTTACATGGTTGTTTCGTGTTAACAGCTAAGGATAAGTTAGCTAGCTAACGTTAGCTAAACGTTAACGTTGGTTGGCGAACGAGCACCCCTTGGTGTAGCTCGTAAACTTAAACACTTCATCATGTCAATGTGGCGTCAAGCCATATGCACTATAAAAAAAACAACCTAAAGCTTGGGCGCCATTATAATCTCAGAAAACAGTATCTGGTTGAGGCCTGTTTTGACCAAAAAAAAAAAAACGTCACACAGGAGATAAAGCTAGGCTAGCTAAGGCTAACTAGCTCGTGCTACGTTGATTGACTTGTCGCGGTACAAATTCACAAAATGAGATATTGGATACAATTTTATTATATTTAATTACTTATTCCACCCCATCGTTATCGCTTCGGCGAACTTGACAAATAAAGTTTAATACCACGGGCAGGAGAAGTCCATTGATAACGTTAGCCATATGCTCACTAGGCCAAGGCGTTCTTTAGGGGTCCGTGTATTTACTGAATCGTAATACTTTCATTGCAAGTTTCTTTTCAGAATTATTACGACTGCTTTTGTACAAACTATCAATTTTCCTTTTACCAGAACAATAAAACCCAGAATCAGCAATGTTACCTAAGCAAATTGAAAACAGCAGATGTTTGTACAAGTACGTTAAACGAGATCTTCGCTTTACAGTAATATCTTCAGGAAGTAGACGGAGCCTGATCTTCTGAACCGCCACCGAAGTCTTTCTGTAGTTTCCCCGATGTTTTATAAATCTTAGTTTAATCTTACTTGTAAAAAATTAACCATTGACTCACATACTTTAAAAGCTTTTATAGAGCCATAATCTGTTTTCAAAATTAAGCCTTCTAAATAAATCAATAGAATTCGTACAGCCTTTTGTGTTGTGTTTTACTGTGATGTGTATTTTATTCTTTTACATGCTTGTCATACATACAAATTAAATAATCCACTATTAATAATAAGTAAGCCTAGTGTTTTAATCTTTAGCTCTGCATGCATAGGTTGCACATATCTACACATATTTATATATCTAAAGTGCCCTTCAGTTTTCATTAAACATTTTGCTGCCATTAATGGAAGAAATTGGCTATTCAGTGTGACTTCTTCTGCAAGTGACTGGTCTCCTTTAACGTTTGTGAACACTAGGAAGGCAATGGCTACAAACAACACAGGCACCCTGTTTCTACTAATAGAAGCAGGCTGAGTTTCAGCTCAAGCATATAAGGAAGCTGAACTTGGATTCCTTTGAGTAAAAGGTGATAGTTCCAGTTAATAAGAAACCTAATGACTGGTAAGATAGGGAAATCATGGACAGGGCTTCCCATATTCGCAAATCAAGGAGTGGTGCAGTTTGAGAACCAAAGCTACTCCTGCATAGATCACAGCCTGTGAGGATTAGCAGACATGACTTAATCTCTCACCCTGTCTAACATGGTTGGTGTTGCTACTGAAAGGAAATGAAAGATGTAAACTGTTTTAGGCTGTCAATCAAAAGCAGGGGGTTTCTCAGGATATGCAGGTATACAGGGATTCCTGTGTGAAAGAAACACTAGATGCACCAGCTGCTTTAATTTAAAGAGACATCACCTTAACCTGCCTCTCCCAAACCTGCTCTTTTTTAAGTGTGCAGTTTGTGTGGTTGTGGATCAGGGACAATCACATTTCATGCTCTTGTTGGGCAGAACCAGTTCTCCAGACCACCCAGCTGAACTCTTTGTCTTTATAATAACTCCATCACTTGGATTTAATAAGGTTTCTAGCCAGTGCTTTGGCACTGTGAACAGGAGTGTTGATTTCCTCTGTCATGCAGCTCGCAACCCCTAAAATCCAAGGGGACATCTGCACATACAGGCCGTAGCAGAAGATGGATTTAGCATTAAGAGAGCTGATTGGTTTTTGAGTCTAGCAGTTCATACAAATCACAAACAGGGGGCGCTGCCGCCTTATTCACCGGCATGAAGATGGAGTTACTTTTTTCTAAAGTAGTTGATCTTTCTCGTGACCATGAAAAGATAGAAGCAGACATTTTCGCCAATGTTTTAATTAGTATTTTTAAAATAATATCCTAAAAACAGTAAACGCCTCAAGTTGTCAAATGTATTTCACCTGGATTGTCTGCATCCTCTGATGGCAGGCTGTTAACAGATAACTATATATACTTGAAGATACACAGGCTGCACTTTAAGAAGTAAATTGCAAGCTGCAAATCGAAATTATTAGTATGAACCGCCAACATGGTGTGGTATTATTGAGAATTATAGGGGAAAATTTTTAATCCATATATAAATATATATCAAGGTTTCATGAAAATGTTCATAACTTGAAAGAAATTTAGTATTTGTTTAATATTACAAGCAGATGAGAAAGGTCCAAAAGATTGTTCAATTTAAATAAAAGTGCAATCTTTAAAAGGGAGACTTGACCATCCCTTATTATCTGGGTTCCTCTGTTGGCGTAACAAGAGGAGAATGTGGAGGAGGAGGAGGAGGGCCCAACGCTGAACCGTGCGCCTTGTTTGGAGTCATGTTACGTCCCGGCATGGAGAGCAGCGCCGGGTAGGGACACTTTCACATGTGGAAAAGGAGTAACTTGCTCTCAGCTGTCTCTTTCTGTGGGAAGCTCAAATACACCTGCAGCTCCACACACAAGAGTTAAGGCGCACTTTCCGAGCAAAGAAGCAACAGTCTTGTTTTTTTAGTTAATAAAAGTTAGACAAATGTTGGGCAGCGCTAAGTCACCGACCGCCTCTTCCCGGGAACAGGGCAGTAAAGTGGCGGAGAAACCTACGGACCCCAAGACAAGGCTCGGTAAGCACATCCTATGCAAAATCCCCTCTGGAATAATTAAAACTAAAGTTCAGCTAGTCTCCCAAGAGTCTGCATGCAAACTTATGAGTAAGTTTTTAGCGTCTTCCTGATATTCCTTTATTCTATCAGGTTGTTTTTAGTGTTTCATGGCGTTTTATTTTCTGCATTTCTTTGAGTAGATTGCCTAAATTGAACCCCTTTTCCATATATTTAGTTGAATTTTCTTTCATCAGTTTCTTGACATGACCTGAAATTCAACAATCACGCAGCGGACTTGATCTAGTTTTAGAAATTAGTAACCTCAGTCTCATAGCTGTTTACAGTTTACAAGCCATCAGCAGATAATAGTAGGTCAATGACACATCAAACAGCCCCAAGTGTGGGGGTGTACTTCAATAATCATGTATTCATGGCCCACTGCTGTGATTCAGGCTCCTCTCCAGTCCCATCACAACCTACTGCTGCCCCTCCACACAGACCCTCTTAAGCGACAGTCACACCTCACCCCAAAATAGACACCTGCTGAGCAGTATAGAGCACCTGTCAGACTCTCTGACAAGACGCTGAATGTCTGGAAATCTGGACCACAGTCGATGCTGCATGTGCCATTTGACCCAGCTATCTTGGAACAAAGTGATATTTTCCCCCTGTGTTTAAAATGGACCGTGCAGGAACGGCATCCCAAAATACTTGCAGAAAACCGACTCATTCCAGTGAAATCCTGCTCTGAAGCCCTTATTTGCTGCTGCACTTTAATGCTTTTGCAGCCTGCAGGCACACAGGGTTCTATACCTCTGTAGGCCACTTTCTGACACTATGCAGACACTTATTGAAGCATTACTGATGTTTCAGCGATGAAACTGTATCTCTGCCCGAAAACATAATATGCAACAGCCGTTGCTATATTTGAATCAACTGCTGATTCATAATCGTAATGCGAGTGAGGTCAACCATCACCAACCCACCTGACTCTTTACCAGCATGTGTCATCGTAAATAAGTCAAATGGCTCAGCCCTGCTTGTAAGTCTTTACTTGCATTAAAAGAAAAATGCCGCATAGCTTTGTCATCTTAATGAATCAAGTTCATAGGTTTTATGTCATATGGTGTCACAGGACTCCTTCAACTTCCTCATGGGAACATTTCTCACTTGTTGTAATCATTTTCCCCGCAGACAAAGCAATGGATGTGACCTGTTGGGCAGAGATTTGTTAGTTTTTGAGATAATCCATGTTTGAATCAGATAAGCTCACACATGGATAAATATATTTGTTGCCACAGACGTCTCTGGGGATGTTCCATTTCAGAGAATATGAGGCTGTGGGCAGTATGGTGTTGTCAAATCTGTGGCAAATGAGTTGGTTTCCTGTGAAAACAAACACACTGCATGAGCTCAGGATTTACACAAACAACATCCATGACCTTTAAACTAATGTGCAATTTCAAAAGGGATCTGATGTCTTGAAACTTTACTATAGAATTAAATGGTTATGGATCAAGATCGAGGTTTTAACTATTCAGCCCTAATTATGACAAAAAATAGCTCTAAAAATGGTTTAAAACTAGATAAAATGAGTGTTTTTTTTAAAACAATTTTATAAGGAAGATCTCAGCACGTGTGTAATTCTGCAGAAAAATCGCAAACCTCTGGCAGTTGTGGGATATTTCCGGGTTTTTATGCATGTGCTACGTTTTAAATCTCCCCAGTAAGAGCTGTGTTTTGGCTCAACCCTTTCATAAACCACCATTATTTTCTTTTTGGGCCAATTGGCTGTGGCTCTGATCATGTTTTAGAATCTGTCTTCCTCCTGTTTGACTTCAGATTTCGACCAGACCATTTCACGTTCTCGTCTCGTGCTAGTAGAGGTCGACTAATTTGGGTTTTTCTCTGACTGACTGCTGGTTTCTGTAGTTGGGCTATTTGAGCCTCACATGCTAGATGCTGTTTTAACTCAGGCAGACTGGTCATTTGCCAGTCAGAGTGTTGGTCATCTGATCTTTGACTCCCCCATACCACATGTCAAAGGGTCCTTGGGTAAAATGCTGAACCTCATGTTGCCTCCGATGTAACACTTTACAGACCAAGAGGGCCTGAGCAGTTGAATAATGCTTGTAGTCTGCAAAAAGACAAGTGCAATATGAATACAGTCTAATGACCATTTTAGACTGTTTAGCAAACTGTCAACCAATAAAAATCATTATCTTTTTTTAATCAAATAAAGAAACAAAGAACAAATAAAACATTAAAGTCAAAGAAATGCACGTCTGTGCTCATCCTAGTCTTACTGTAAGCCTGTTATATAGGACAGATGTTGCCACGGTCAGCTGGAAGCTACGCTACATCAGGCTGTGACTTTGCTTTGAACTCTAAGCTGGCAGACACATTTAACAAGTGAAGCAACAAGCAAAAAAACTAGTTCACTTTTAATTTCACCAAAGTCTGCAAAGTTGAATAAGTCTGACACTTTGCTCTAATAAAACATTCTTTTAAACAGTCATGTTATTTATGTCTTGACAGTTTACAGCAAAACAACCAAAGCA
>NC_136612.1:29120066-29260066 GCF_933228915.1 Telmatherina bonti
AAAACTTGCAGGCTTGTACTTATTTGTAACGTCATCTGCTTTTTAAAAAAATAATGCTGATTAAAAAAACAAATGAATAAAAAAGGGGTGTGTTTGGAGTTAGACAGTAAATAACAAAGACAAGCAGTGAGTTGAGACGGGAGCCTGTTTAGGCAGTTTGGGCAGCTTAGCACAGTCAATGACCTGCAGTTAATCAGGTCCTTGTGCTGCTTGTGGGAATGTGTGGCGTGCAGTAACAGCTTGGAAAAACAGGCTTGTTATGGATGGAGGTCTGGTACGGGAACTCTTTGTATTCGACCTCCATGGGGTGAAATCCATGGTTGCAGGGGGCTGAGAGTTTCTGTGGGCTGTTGCTTTGGGGCCATTGCGAGGAACTCTGTAATCTGTTTGGCAATGACAGTACGAGGACTGTGATTTAAAGGAAAAGCAAGAAAGGGATGCCAACTGTGTCTGGACAAATCTTTAGAGGTGAGAAAAGACTAAACCCTGGAGAGTAATTTAATGAGAGAGAGCTTGTTTTAGCTGCTTCTTTGTACAGAAAACAGAAATCTTTGTGAATGTTGTCTTTTGATGTCAAAAGAAGCAATGAGGCAGGATTGAAAGTCCATCAAACTTGTTCTGTAGAGCTTTTTTTCCCTTTTCTGTAAATAACTTGCTGGGGAAAAAATCCTTCATTTTCTTTTTAAAACTGTATTTGGATCTGGTTTAGAAGTTATGCGTTTATATTTGCAGAACTATGACGGTGTTTTATGCTAGAATGTCTGAACATATATATTTGTACATTTGGTCCTAATATTATATAATAATTTTTCTCATTGATGAACTAAATTAAACTAAATCAAATTTGCAAACACATTTGCAGAAAATAAGAAAACATACTTTACCACCAAAAATCAAATTGAGACATCGCATAATATGTAAATACAAAGAAAAAGTGATTTTGCAAACGTAATAAACCTATGTTTCAATTCAATTTCAATTTATTAAACAGACTCAGGTTCATATAAAACACACAGAAGACATATAACAGAGAAAATACATATGGATAAAATTACAAAAAGATTATTCAGATAATCTAAAAGCCAAACAGGCATTTCAACCAGTATATCCTCAGTCTGAATCCTTACCGAGAGCAGTTTTCAGAAGGATTTGAGAGCTACAGTGATACTCATTCCTGCAGTGACAAAGTGACAAACATCTGACTGGCTTGCTTATCTCTGGTAATCTAAAAAATTCTCATACCATTACTGTATGAAACCTTTACCTTCCTCATTTAAGAGACACCACAAATGGTTTGTTTAAAGTGGTATGTAATAAGCTTTAAACAAGAACACTTTAACTTCACCAAAAACTAAATTTATGGGCAGTGGTGATTTCCCAGTCCATACACAACATTTTATATATATACAAGTATAAGTATATATATATATATATATATATATATATATATATATATATATATATATATATATATATATATATATATATATATATATATATATATATATATATATATATATATATATATATACTTTTACTTATATAAGAACCTCCCATGATGGTTCTTCCATCTCGTGTTCCTCCACACTCCATTGAGACATACAATAAGTGCTTCATCCCTCGGTGCCCTCTCCCCGATGTGTTCGTGGAGCTTGGGTGTTTCATCTTGAATAGTGGCCTTGAGGCTCACTAGTCGCCGGCCCCCTTCTTTGCACTTAGTGTATAGTCCCTGGACACTGGACTTGAGGTGGAACCCTCCATGCATTGTGAGCAGCTTCAGTGTTTTGACATCCATGGTCTGAGCTTCCTGTTTTGGCCAGCTTATTATCCCAGCAGTGTATCGGATCACTGGCAGGGCATAGCTGTTCTTGCCATTGAGCTGACTTCTCAGTACTTGACTCACTCGTTGTAGATATTTAGCTGTGGCAGCTTTCCTTGTCGGTCCCTCATAGTTGCCATTCACCTGTGGTATGCCAGATACTTGTCTGGCATACCACAGGTATGTCTGGTGTAGCATGCTAGTTGCCCGACATCCGAGGTTCTTCTTTGACATATTTAGTGTTTCATGATGGAACAAATATCATCAATTTGTGAAAAATAGATGCAGTACACAGTTTGCTAAAATATACTAGACTTTACCTGAAAAAGATGTTGTCCAGATGTCTAATTTTTGAGCAGATTCTTCTGTATGTACCTTTCAGTCCTGATGGAGCCTTTTTTCCTGCTGACCCCAATGCAGCACCGTACCGCCAAAGATGCAGGCCTTAGAACTTTGACAAACCTAATCGGCCATCTGCTCTTTTTAATGGAAGATGTGATATTCCAAATAATAATTATAACAATAATGATGATAATATTTAGATTCTTCTGATTTATGAAACTGTTCCCGGGCCCATGCAGTGATTTCAATAATAAATCATGTCTGTTTTCGAGTTATTTTAAAACATGTTTGCTACCATCAAATTAAATACCATCTCATATCTTTCATGCAGTTTTAAACTGTGGCTTTTAACATAAAATGAGTTTTCCATGCTCTGTTTTCAGTAAAATATTGTTCTCAGAACTCTGCAAATACTTTTTATTGTGTTTTATTCCCATTCTGTCCAGCGTTCCAACTCCTGGAATTGTGGTTGTGCATAATTTTACAGGCTAAAATGAGTATTGACACAACATGATAGTATTGGGAAACCACAGTTTGGCACTTTGAACCTTGTGTGGATCGGTTGTATTTGAACCTTTGGAACAAGATCAGGGCGGCTGCCTTGTAAATACTTGCGAGCCCTGCTGTCTGAAATCATCTTAAGTATCGGCCCAGGCATACTACTATCAATTTAGTCTTTTTTTTATTTTTTATTCATTTTACATTAATCATTTAAGACGTATGATTACTTCCAGTGATTATTTTTCCAGGTTGTTTCTTTCATCAAGCCAAAACTTCAAATTGAAACTATTAAAGATTCTGTGTGTAAACACGTAAAAAATGACAGGAATCTCATCGAGTGTGTTTTAGCTGCTACAACTTTTGGTGTACCAGCTTAGTTCTCCTTATTGATGAATATATTTCTTGATCATTTGTTTTAACCTTGTTTTAGACATTACTTTATCACCATTTGCCTCTCTGGATTATGTTGAATAATCCTGTAAAATACAAAAAGAAAACTATCTGTTAAGGTTTTTAGCAACCAAAGCTGACTTCTTCTGGACTAAGTCACACCGCAGGGATCATTTTCTTTTCAGTTTCTTTTTGTGACTTTAAGTATGTTTTTCATTTTTCTGAAGTCTTTACTGGGAAAAAGTTCAAGGAGATCTACTTTTCCAAAGCATAAAGTCACCTTTCAATGCTCACTTTCTTGCACTGGCTTATCTGAAGCTGACGTTACTTCCTTTGGGATTTGTTTATAAAACACAGCATGCAGGTTTAGGATGTAAGCAGGAGAATTGGTGACTGTATTTGTCAGATCAGTCTGTTTTGAGGGAATGGCTGCAGCTGAATCAGTTAGTCATTTTATAAACCAACACCCACTCTTTAAAGAAAATAGCAAGAATTATTCAAAAGTCACCTGAAAGTTGCAAAAAGACTTACTAAAATGACTTTTTTTCAAAAGTGAAATGATGTCTGTGAATGTCAGATTGATCTATTCACACATTAACAGTTATTTTTCATTGCTCGTGTGTTTTTTCCAGGACTTTCGGACGACGAAGATATCAGCGTTATGATGCAAGGCTCCAATATGGTAAAAGTTCGTTCTTCTAGATGGAAAAAGCGCAGAAGCCTGCGGTTGCTGGAGGATGGACTATCCGTCTGGTGCGAGTCCACCAAGAGCTCCCGCAAAGCCAAATCCCAGCAGACATGTAAGATTGATTAAAACCTGGTTTTATCGTCATTAGTTATGTGTCGGCTGTGACACATTGAGCCAATAGGAAAAGGAAGTTATGGGACGTGAGGAGGAAGAGGAACGCTGAGATTGAGCATGCTCAGAAATAGGAATTCATCTTTTACAATAGAAGAAAAGGAAACTCCACCAATATAAGATAAGCAAAAGAGTGGAAGAAACTTAGATCCAAGGAAGTAATGTAGCAGAAGCCGGAGATGCAAGTCACTGCTCATTTAGTTTGCACATTGTTGAGTAGTTTTATCTCTGCTTTATCTCACGACCTTTCCTCTACTTTGCTTTAATTGATGGCTTGCTTGTTTTCCTCCTGTGTGAGCTGTTTAATCTTAGGTTTGGTAACGTGGCTGTTACATAACTTTCATAACATTCAATGGTATTTTAAGCGAAGTAGAACCTTGATACAGCCATCAGGGTTGTTCACCTCCAGGCTAGGTATAAAACTAATTTTTCCAGTATTTTGAATGGGATAGTGATAAAGTTGACTGGGAGGCTCCTCGCTGTTCATGAGAGAAAACACATGACTTAAACAGTCACTTTGGAAAAGAGTTCTCCTTTTTTTCCTGCTTTCAGCTGGGAAGTAATGGGGTAAACAATGCTGAGGTGCACAGAAGTGAGATTAATTGGCTCAATCACTCCAGGTTACTGAGACCAATATCAAAATTAATTGTAAACCAGTGCAGCTTGTATCTCTGTTGGCTTTTTGTCTCATCACCATACAAATGCATAACTTACTTTTTAAAAAAATCAAGCTGTTTTAGAGTTGTTTTGTGAAAGCAGATCTGATTTTTTTGTTTTGTTTCACCTGATTTGATTTTAAAACCTTTGTTTGATCCTTTGATATGCTTCATGCCAGACTATTTAAAGCATTTGTGCAAAATATTTATAAATTGCAAATACACAGTTAGGCAGGTCAAATCCAGTTTTATCTAAAAAGCACTTTGCATATCACAAAGCAACACAAAGTGTTTTAAAGGAAAAAAAAATGTATGCATATTGAAATAAAACAAGTCATTAAAAGATATTTTATTTTCTCTTGGCACAGTTACACATGCATACAAACAGACACACATACAAACAGAATACAAGTCCCCCCTCCTCAGTCTTCCCCATTTCTCCCTATGCAAACAGGAACTCCAACCACTATTTCCTGTTTCTTGACTGAATTTAGGTACAAAAAATAGTAATAAATTTAAGCCAAACTGTCAGTATCCCCCCCACAGAAAAACTACATGTGGTTTTGAACATGCTAATATTATGTGAACTATATATAATCATATTCGAAACCCATGTGGTTATTGTGGGTTTCCCATGTGGTTCATACCATGTGTGATTATACGGGTTTAGCATGATTGTGTGACTAAAGTGGGAAGTTATATGGGCTTCACCTGTGATTATGTGGGTTTACATGGGTATTTACTTAAGTTTTACATGTTATTGTATGGTATTTGCATGTTGTCTTGAAGGATTTAATATCACATGTAATTATGAGTTCATATGGAAATTTATATTGATTTTACATGGTATTGTATTGGTTTCATTTGTGATCATGTAGGTTTCATACGTCATATGGGTATCACATGGGAATTTTCATGGATTTTCTTTAAAATGACAAAGATTTCACATGTTTTGACCATGAAATCTTACAAAACCTCACGTTTCTCATGTGCAAAATATGTCCTTCACATATGCAAAACTACACATAGTCACATTTAAACTCTTCTCTGTAAAGATGGTAATAGTGAAGGAAGAATTCTGTACAATGGGACAGAGAGTTGCAACAAGGAGAGGGAATCTACTAACATCTTTGATGGAGTTATTCAGGGAATCAGTTTGAGAATGTCAGTACAGTATGTAGGACACATCTTGTTAGAGCTCGCTCTATCAAAGCATCTCAGAGTCACAGCGATGGCCTAAATTACACAAACATAAAACACCGGCAGAGCGATTGAAATAGAAAGACAAAGATTTTGAATCTGATTATTTTCTGCAGAGAGAAAAAAAAATCTCTGTTTATATTTTCAGCTAATTTTTCTCTTAGAGTAAAAATTTACAAGTGGAAAAGTGTCAGCTGGCATGAAAGAACAATATCTCTGTTTTATTGCCCTCCTTGTTGCCTGACCTTCGACTTTCCCAAATCTGCTCTGTTTGCACAGATGCTGGAATGCGTTTTAATGTTAACCCTCTGCTAGACTTTCAGAGTGGGGAGGTGGGCAGGTTTGTGGGTCAGCTGGTTGTGAAGGCCGTCTTTAATTGTGTTGCAGCCTGAATTAGACGCCGAGCAGATGAGTTGGAATGCATGACAACCATGTAAGTGCAGGCCAGTCACTTCAGAGGACAAGACACTGATAACGCCACACCAGGAGGATCTAATCTCTATGTGAAGAAAACTTGGCTTGGTTCCTTTTTTCCAAGCCCCAGGCGCTCCTTCATGTCCAGTTTGATCTGACGCCTGTCGTGCAAAGTTGTCTCTTCTGCTTCAAAGCACTAGGCGTACTGTGCACCACTTAAAACTTCTGTTCAACTCTACACACAAAAGTATGCTTGCATGTTTGTTTTGCCACGTCTCTGGGATAACCACAAAGGAGGAATGTTGAAAAAATTTGAAGAGGTGGAAAGCAGAGGCTTTTATTGCCTCCAACAAGAGAATGAGGCCATTGTCGAGACAGGCACTGGGTACTGGTCAGGAACTGAGCAATCACCACACTGCAGGCTTCTTGGCACAGAAATACAGCAGCTCCATGCAGCTTAACACTTTGTGCTTGTATTGGTCTTGTTTTCCTAATCTCACAAAAATCCTGAAAATATGAGATGCATAGATAAATTATTAATCTCTTAGACCTGTCATCCCTTTGTACAAAATGATTACAAACTGATATCAGAAGGAAAAACTCCAACAGTATCTCTTCCTAAAAAGTGTTTTTTCAGGTCTAGACTTGTGGAAAAGGGGTAAGAGCTTCTGAAAAGGATTAACACTTTATATTATTGTGCATAATTATTAGTGGGTCTGAGAAGTTAAAAATTATAAACGTCTATCAGATGCATTGAACACTATTAAAATACTACTGAGGAATAAAGCACAAATATTAACAGAAATGAGAAGACAAAGCTATGTTATTTCATGACCATAACATTTCTGGAAGATTCAGAAATATGTTTGAAGAAGAAGGCTAAAAGATGAGAATGCCTGACTAAGAGTCCCAAGTCGAAACATAAATAAGGATTGAAAAATAAATAAGACTGAATTCTTCTTCCAAACCTTTCGTGGTCCCCATTGTTGACTGGAAATCTGGTTTTAAGATAGTTGCCACCTGTTGTGGCTGTAAACCCTGTACCTGTTGGTGCAGAAGCCACCAGACTGAGCCCTATCTGGCCTTCTTGACTTGTGGGACTATTAAGTCAGCTAACAGGTAAAGGCAGACCAAGCAAACGTAGCTTCTGCAGTCTCTGAAGTAAAAACTAAATTTGGGGAGGCTGTGGTGATTAACAGCTTTGAGGAGATTCTGGTCCACCACCCAGTGGCTCAGGGGGTGGAGCGGTGCGTCAGCATTTCGTATGGTGGAGATGACATGCTGCTGACCTTGATGCGGGATGTTGTGAGCCAGTGGGGAGATCGCTTCCACGACCTTCTCAATTCCACTAGCATGCCTTCTCTCCGGGGCTGACATCACCATGACGGTTAAAAAGCTCCTTGGTTGCAGAGCCGCAGGGTAGATGAGATCCTCCTGGAGCTCCTCATGGCTCTGGATGCTTTGGGACTGACTTGGTTGTTGACTCACATCTGCAGCAGCGCCTGGACGTCCGGGACAGTGCTTCCAGAGTAGCAGTCTGGAGTGCTGATATCAGACAAATGGTAGCAGATGGATGGATGGAGCTTTGATGGACAGATTAAATTAAATTGACAATGAAGTTTATTACTGGAGTAATAATGGACCGGGGGCAACATTTCCAGTTAGGCTCCAGCATGGTGGAGAAAGCGTGATGGTTTGGGCTGCTAACATTACAGCGATGGTTGAACCATTTGGTGTTGAATTAAAAATCTGCTGTTTGTTCTGTGACATACTTTTTTCAAGCAGGAGTACAGGAAGGCAGAACAATCCTCCACATCTAGGCTTACCAGCAAAGGCTTCAAAGCTGACTGAACAACGAGTTAACCCTTTCCTTGCTTGACTTGAATTTCATAAAAAGCTTGTGGTCTCCTCTCAAACATCAGATTTACAGTGGATGACAGTACACCTCATAAAAAGCATTCAGTAGCTTAATCCTGCTTCTTCAGTGATGGATCAAGAAAGTAACCAGCTCTATTTGCATACAAACATACAATTACATGGATGTCCAGGCTTTGATTTTTGTCTGTTAAAAGATCTCATGTATGTCAATGTGTCGGCTTATTACATTTTATAGTGTCTTTGTTATGACCCTCTGCCTAATGGGATTTATGGTTCCCTAAAAACACCTAAGTCATGACCTTTAACTGCTCCATGTGTTGTCCTGGTCTCCCACTGCTTTTTACTCTTGAACACTGGCTGAACCCTCCTCCCTTTTCTCTCCCAGTTGCGGTAACGGAAGTGGAGTGCATTCGTGAGGGTTGCCAGTCGGAGGCACTCAGGCGGCTGTCCGGATCAGTCCCAGAGAACCAGTGCTTCACGGTGGTCTTCAAAGGAGCCAGGAAGAGCCTGGATCTGCTATGCTCCTGTCCGGATGAAGCCCAGCGCTGGGTGCGAGGGCTCCGCTTACTGAAGGAGCGCGTGGACAACATGACACAGAAGGAAAAACTGGACCAATATCCTGTCATAATGCATTTCTGATATAAAAGAATAAATATAGCTGAGGCAGCATTGTTACGGTGACTGGCTGTTATCACATGAGCCATCCCATGTACTGAACATAGTTTTGGTGAGCAGTAGTGACAAAAAAAAAAGAAGCTCTGCCTAATTATAGTCCAAATATCACCGTTGAATTATACTCCCTCACAGGGCATGTATCAGATGTATGACCGTCCCTGCTACTCTCTTTATTTATCTTCTCTTTCATTTTACCGTTGATTAAAACATTTAATCGTACATATGGGCAAAAACTGCAATAACTCGTGCTTCAGTAGTCTCTCAAACCAACAGCAAAGCAAGAGAAAAAAGAAGTATATTTCAAGAGTAATGAACAGCGCCTCTTGTGCAGTTAATTGTAAACCAGTAGAATCAGCGATATTACATGGTTCATCCTCATCAGGAAGCAGAATCCAAATGCTGCCTTAGCTTTTTTATTTCAGTCATGTTTTGTTTTTCTTAACTTCCTTCAATTGGATCCGTGGCTATTTGAGGCGAGCGGATCAGAACCAGGATGGCAAGATGAGCTACGAAGAGGTCAAACAGCTGCTACAGATGATCAACATTGACTTGAATGAGCAGTACGCCCTCTCTTTATTCAAGGTCAGGGTCATGTGAAACCTCAGGATCCGTGTCTTCATAATAAAAAATAACTGATATCAGCAGGTTTCTGGAAGAATGTATGAAAAGAGGGAGTATAGGTCTAGAGGTGGAGAGTTGTTTATTATCTAGTTAGTGTGGTGTTTTATTTCTCTGACACCATGGAGTCCAGAGTCTGTGTTCAATTACCGACCCAGCAGCAATCCAACCACCAGCTCCCCTCTACATCTTCATCCCCTCCCTCTTATCTCTCCCACAATATATGAAGAGCCTTTTACTGAGGGAGGATTACTGCCTGATATTCCCCTCAGTGCTCTGTTGCAGCCCATAAAATTTCTAACACCAACCCGTCATGTTTTTAAAGTGTGCACAGCTGTGTTGTGTTATTATAAAGACGTTTTCCCAACAGGGGATCTGAATCACTCCCAAAACAACGCCACTCTGTTTGAAATTTGCCTGGTTCTCTCACTGTGTGTGTGTTTAGCTGCTTGTCTTGATCAACTCATGCCTCTCCCTTGAATCCCAGCGGTGCGACCGATCCGGCGATGGCCGCCTGGATCACACAGAGACTGAGGAGTTCTGCAGGGAGCTGCTGCGGCGGCCTGAACTGGATGCAGTGTTCAGACGCTATTCGAGTAATGGCCGTGTGCTTTCCACTGCGGAGCTGCGGGACTTCCTGGGAGACCAAGGAGAGGACGCCTCATTCAATCACGCTAAGCATCTGATATCCACCTACGAAGTCAACGACTGGGGTAAGTTCCCATGAGTCATTAGAGGTGGATTCTAAAGTGTTATGAAAACACTTTGTGTTTATCTTCTGTGGTTCTGGTTATGATAACAATTATTAAGTCTATTACCATAAATATGTTCATCACAGAGATAATAGTCATATCCTGCTGTACTTGGATCTTATGAGAAAAAGACCTCATCTGTTTGCTATTAATAGCTGGATAAATGATTGTTTAAAACTATAATGATGACAGAAACACCATAGTGACAGTTAATGTGACTGAAACATAATATTTTCTCCGCAGCAAAGAAGAACCTCTTCATGACGCAGAATGGTTTCACCATGTACATGCTGTCTGTGGAGAATGATGTCTTCAACCCAGACCACTCTGGGATCTACCAAGACATGAGCCACCCTTTGGCCCATTACTTTATCTCCTCATCGCATAACACCTACCTCACTAAGGACCAGGTTACCAGCGCCAGCAGCACTGAGCCATATATCAGGTATGCAAACATGTTTGAGTAACGTGGTTTTTAATTGCAGTTTATCCCAAAATCTTCCCACAAGGATTTCTCTGTGGTTTATAATGTCTTCATCTCTGTCAGAGCTCTGAATCAAGGCTGCCGCTGTGTGGAGCTGGACTGCTGGGATGGGGATAAAGGTGAACCCGTCATCTACCACGGCCACACCCTCACCTCTAAAGTTCCCTTTAAGGAAGTCATTGAAACCATTGCTCTGTATGCCTTCAAGGTAACTTGATGTTTGGTTTTGTCATGCCTAATTATTACCATAATGACTTCTGCATCATTTTAATTTGGCATGATTGCATTTTAATTACTTAGCATAAGACTTGGTCTATAACATCCCCTGCAGGCATCCCCATACCCTCTGATCCTGTCCTTGGAGAATCACTGTTGTGTGGAGCAGCAGGCAGTCATGGCTAAACACCTCCGCACCATCCTGGGAGAGAAACTACTCACCAAGCCTCTGAGTGACCTGCCACTAAGAGAGCTGCCTTCTCCCGAGGTGCTCACACACAACGCCACACACAGCTGGGCCCTCTTTCAACGTCTCTGGGTGTCTGGTTTTCTAATTAAGTCATTTGTTCCAATGACCTTCCCTACAGGAACTCAGGGAGCGCATTCTGGTGAAGGGGAAGAAGGACACTCCTCACTTGGGTCAGTTGAACAAGAACGAAAGCTTTGCCAGCTTTTCCTCAAGCTTTGAGGATGAGCTAGCAAGCAACAACAGCACACCCAAAAAAGATCCTGCAAAGGTCAGATCAGAAAGACTTCTTCAGTCTGAGATGCATTTAATGCAATCCTTTAAATCAACCCAACAATAATGTTCAAAGTTTTCTTTCCCAGGTGTGTTCTAAACTGAGCCCTGAGTTGTCAGAGCTGGTGGTATACTGCAGGAGCGTCACTTTCCAAGGGTTTGAAAGTCCATCTCAAAGACCTCCCAATGAAATGTCTTCCTTTTCTGAAAATGAAGCCCTCAAGCACATCAAAGACTCAGGTATGTTGGCAGAAATCATTGCCTACTGATATTATAAAAAGAAAGAGAAAAGACTGCTGATTTCAAGTCTTTTAAGGCAGTTGGGTCTGCAGAATGTATAATCAGCCTCCAGTGGATCATTGCATGTTCTTTTTTGTCTTTTCATTTGCAGGGAAGCTTTTTGTGAGACACAACAGCAGGCAGCTGAGCCGGATCTACCCCTCTGCCCAGCGCGTGCAATCATCCAACTATGATCCTCAGGAAATGTGGAACGTTGGCTGCCAGATGGGTTAGTACTTGAAACTAGCAGATAAAAAGCAGTTCAGATGGAAGCAAATTAAGTCAAATTATTTAAAAAGAAACGAGGTTTGTAAGTAAAAAAAAAAAAAACCTATGATACACCAACTCTCACTTCAGCAAAATTACTGTGGGATAATTGGTTCCTTTACTCACTCATTGACTGTGTCCTTATAGTGGACTATTATTTACTGGTAAATGTGCATCTAAACTTGGCGATGTTACTGACTGTGCTCTTTTCTTTATGCTGTTCAGTGGCTCTGAACTTCCAGACACCCGGGGAGCAGATGGACCTCAACCAGGGTCGTTTCCTTCCCAACGGTCGCTGTGGATACATCCTCAAACCCAACTTCTTATGCAGCACCACATCCAACTTTAATCCAGAGAATACTGGTGGAGGCCCTGGTCATACTCCTACCCAGCTGACAATACAAGTGAGTTGTTACCAGTTGAATAACCTGGAGAGAAAATTATGATTCATTTTCCTTATTTAATCATTGCACCACACTTGTTTAATTTTTAACTTGTTTAAAAGGTTTGATATGAGAAACCCTTTCCTTTCAAATAAGTGTATAGCAAGTTTGCAAAGCTTTATGCTGAGAAAACAACATTCTTTGGACAAAAGAAACCAAAGTAGGGAAGATTAGTTATTATGAACAGCAGTATATTGGGAGAAAAGCAACACAAACATCTCAAACTGCCAAGTACGGTGGTGGAGGGCTGATGATTTGCAGCCACAGAACCTGGAAACCTTACAGCCATTAAGTCAATCATGAACTTGTCTGTATACCACATTAGTCTCAAGTAAAACATGAGGCATTCTGTCTGACAGCAAATAACTTTTCCTGCAGCAGGACAAAGGGACATCTACGACAGAATGCCTAAAGAAGAATTAAATCAAGGTGTTGCAAAGTTTCACTTGAACTGCTGTTGTCAGCCCATAAGATAGCTGTGTATGAGTGAACCTATAGGCAACAATTACTTCAATGTGTTGCTGCTAGAGGAGGTTTTTACACTGCTTTGAACATTTTGGATCTTTTTTTTTTATTTTTTATTTTTTATTTTTTTTTATTACGGTCATTTTATCCTAAATCTTAAAACCTTTTACTTTGACTGTACATACACAAAGCAATATTAGACCGTTTCTCAATTGTTTTTTGCTAATCCTACATACACACAGATGTTATGTGGTGTCCAGATTGTAAAATATTATCAGAAGACTTTTACATTTCTTGCTTTTTTATGTTTTTTATACACTTCAATTCAGTTCAGCTTTATTTGTATTGCACCACTTCACAACAATGTCATCTCAGGCCACTTTACAGACACATCAGTTCCAGCCAATTCATTATTAAAAGTCTAATAACTTCTGATCAAAATTGCAGCACAGACTGATTACTTTTGTTTTTCAGATTATATCTGCGCAGCAGCTGCCGAAAATCAACACAGAGAAAGCAAGCTCCATTGTGGATCCACAAGTGTGTGTGGAAATTCACGGAGTGGCTATTGATAACATCAGGAAAAAAACCAAACGCATTGACAACAATGGTACTGCAGAGATTTTATTCATCAGATTAAAGTAATAAGAGTAAAGCAGATGAATGTTTCAATGTTCCACAGTCTTATTTGATAACATTATGGATTAAGATGGAAGGCAACAAATTATACAAATAAGATGTTGTTGTATCTGTGTGAGCAGCATAGATTGTCTTTGTAGGTGCCTTTCCTGTTGAGCGCCATGATCATTTTGTTTGAAAGATACACACATCACTGGTTTATGTATTTATAGCTCTTGTGCGCCCTCTACAGGTTTCAACCCACGGTGGGACTGCACTCTGAGCTTCCAGCTGCAGGTCCCTGAACTGGCCCTGGTGCGCTTTGTAGTGGAGGACCATGATCACGCTGCCAAAAATGACTTTGTGGCGCAGTTCACTTTGCCTTTCACAAGCCTCCGCACAGGTGCCTGTGAAAATTTTGCTTACTTTCCTGCATTGTGTCAAATCTGCTCTGTGAGAAGTTGTTAATGATGTTTGTGATTCACTGTTTCCTCCCAGGATATCGGCATGTTCACCTATTGAAGGCGGACGGTTCCAGTCTGTCCCCAGCGACGCTTTTCATCAAAGTGAAAGTGAACCGCAAAGGAATTCCTGGCAAAAGTGTGTCGGAGCGTATGGCCATGGCCAAAGGCAAAGCGTGAAAAAGATGTGAACTGGATGGAGAAAAAAAAGTATTTTCTTTTAGCAAGTGAATTTAGAAAGAATAGGCTCCTAATGTGAAGTATTGCTGCTGTTTCTCCCAGTCTGGACATCAAATGGTCTGATTTAATATCAGTCTCTTTCTTATAGCAAGGAGGATGGATGTTTATCAGAAATGAAGACAAGCATTGGCCTTCAGATGTAGAGAGATGTGGAAACAGGACATTGGATATCAAGGCTGATCAAGCACATTAATACAACACTGTATGATTTCAATTTTAACTCTTAATTTCTTCTATAAAGAGGAAATGTGTTTTACACATTTTATAATGTACATTTTTAGAAATCTTAAACTGTTTTTAGATTTTTATATTTTTGCTTCTTTACTTAAAAATGAAGGTAGTCTAACAAAAACAACTAACTTAAATGAAAGTAGGTACTACAACAAAGAAGTCAAGCATAACTAGCTTTTAAATGTGACTTGTGTCATTGTTTTAGAGATTTATGATTTAAGCACTGGGATGTTAAAAAGATATTGGATTAAAAGGTTGTATTGAGCATGAACTCATTTCACAGAGTTATTTAGTACTTTGGTAAGGTTGGCACTTTTGATTTCTCTGCAGAAGACAAATGACTTTCTGATATGTACAAATGTACTAAATATAGAATATGCTGATGATTTTTTACTAATGCCTTATTCGCTTCAGCATTATTTGATATGTTTAAATAACAGATTGAGTCAGATTATGTTGAATTTTGCATGTAGACAAACTTGATTAATTGTTTTACCAATTGTTTTTCTCACAGAAATTTGTAGTTTATCACCAACAGCAGATATCTTATACAGCCTGCATTTCACTGCAGGCTACACTTCACTGATAATTACATGGTTCAGTAGTGTAATGTGATGCTCACAGTTTGCAGTAATTATAGTTTACTGACTCAAGGTGTTTTTTTGTAGATTCTAACGCGGTGAATGAAGTAAGACTTTGCTGTATTACAGTTTTAACCTTTGTTGTGTGAAATTGAGCTGATATTCTGTGCACAGAAAATGCTGCTTTTATAAAGCATTGATAACATCACAGTCTAAGACATGTTTTTTCCCTTTACCCTTTTCCATTTACTTTAGGAAATTTACTTTGGGTGTATGTTACAGTCAGATCAATATGGCAGCGTACATTTATGTTTGGTTTGCATTTAAAAGATTTTTCACTTCTGGACAGCTTTGCAGAAGACCAATCAACTTAATCCTGCAAAATCCCAGAATATTGAAGCAGGATCAATGCACCACAATTTAAAATGTAATAACTTATTAAATTAGGAATTAATGACAAAGCAACATTGTATTACGAGGCTCTCAAATTTCACTGTTTTCATTATCAAAATATTTCTATTTATCATAATTAACCATAATTTTAAATATGACTGCATTGATATTGCATTACAAGTGAGTGTCATAAATGATTGAATTTCTATGGGCTATTTGATAACCTCTTGATTCTGCAAGTATATGAATTAAGTCATCGATACACCTAGCATACTAAAAACATAATACTGACTATACTTTAATCAGTCATACTATGTGAGATAATATTTTAAAATGGGTGACAAACTTAGCCTTTAAAGATTCACAAATAAAATGGGAATACATACAAAATCATAGCTTTATACTTATTTAGGCCTGTGTTTAAAATCCTGCGTAAGTATGGAATAGTCTGTTTCACACCTGGAGTTTTTCCTGGTGTGGAAATGTACTTATTTATCATTCTACCACGTATTGTTATTGGTCACTTTGTGTCACCTTGTGGCTCTTGGTATTGTGTCTCATTGTAGTTATCAGTGCTGTCAGACTACTTATCTTTCCAGAAACCGTATGACTATCCTCTTTAGAAACATTTTCTGCATTAATCAGCCAGGGCTCGCATTTATTATGCGCATTAGTTTAAAAAGGTTTAAAAGCTCTCACATGCTTCCGGTCAACCCCAATTTGCGTTGAGGCTTAATGCAGATCACATGACTGTGTGAGGGAAATTATTAAAACCACATCTTAACTTTTATTCTGTAGACGTGGGGCATTAAAAACAAAGGCTTCTTCCATATAATCTCGCCGTGAGTCTTTCATTGGCTTTTTTTTTTACGGTAAATATGTGAGATTATCAGAAAAGACGTGAAGAAAGCTGCCGTCTCTGAGCCAATAGCATCAAGGCGAGTTTAAAGCCGTCGAGGGCACGCGGTGGCCTCTCACTTCCTGGTTGAAGATGGCGGATGAGAATGAGACAGCACCGATCCCGGAGAAAGAAGATGTAGAAGATCACGGACATTGCAGCGACTGTGAAAATGAAGAGCACCACTTTGATGATGGGTAGGAATGCAATAGGGACTCGCGGGGGAGTGTAAAATGGGTTACGCAGCTTTACGGTTTGCCAAAGCGCATGCTAACTAAAGCCTAGGCGAGCAGCTGAGGTTGGACAGTAATCGCTGGTTGGGTCCAGCCCACTTGCTTCCTTCCTATTGGCTTCAGACATTGCTGTCTTGTAACTTCTTCGATCTGATTGGCGGAGGCTGAGTTCACTCGAACGTAGGCGGTATTTAATCTGGAATCCCTTCAGCTATGTTAGCTTGGCGTAGCATGGGATATAAGGAAAAAAAACAAGTGCGCTTTAAGTCTGATATTTTTACAAAACAACAATTTATTGTTATTATGCTGCTCACATGAAAATATATTTATAATATACTTCCGACTTTATAAAAAAAAAATGCCACAGCAGACTGTAACTGAGCAGCTCCAGTTAACATTTAGCCAATTAGCTCGCATGCTAACTTAGCTGTCAAACCCCCATTGTCTGTGTAGATGCGGTGCCTAATCAAAAGTGAAACAAGTAGAATATGCATGGTCTTACAAATGCCTTTTGAAACTATTTACCTCTCTTTTCCTTAATAATTAAAGATTATTTGGATATTTTTAGTCTTTCCTTAATCACGCCCAGCACCAGCCGAGCTTCCAGGAGCACACAGATAAATAGGCTTTAATGGAAATGCCTCCTGTTTGCCATTTGCCCCAAGCGGCGACACATGAACTGAGCCCAAGTAAGCGTAATTTCAAGTCGTGTCCACACACCAGGGTTGTTCTCTGTTTATTGGAACAACTGGATGAAAGAGCTATGTCGTCTCCAAAGTCAGCATACTTAACAATGGTTTATTAAAAACATCGAAGCGCAAGAAATAATATGCCTTCTTTTAATTTTATTAATTTACTATGTTTGTATGATTTATTATAAGAGATAATATGCCTTCTTTAAATGGTATTAATTGACTGTTTGCAGAATCATGGGACATTGAAAATAGCTAAGATGTAATAGTGTTATAACCACTAAGGGAATATAATGACCCTGTTAATTGCAGTGAAACATCACTTTTTTCCCCCCTCTAGCAGCACATGCAGCCTCCCTTCATCCAGCACAGTAACAAAGAGTGTTTCTGGCTGTTAGCTGCTCTTCTCCGTGGACATAGAAGCCTGGAGAACAAACTATTGAATGTTTTGTTGTTCATTGTCCCAGTCATCCACTGACCTCTTGTACATGCATATGTACACACGTAGATCCCACACACTCTTCTTCCAGAGGTCATGTGATTCACCATCTGCACTGGGGTTACAAATACAGGCCAGTGCTTGGCCTCACTCCTCTCTTGGACTCTAATGAGATTATCCTCTGTAAGTATGCTGTCATTGTCAGGATGTATGGGAGGTGTTGTGTGGCTTCTTAGGTTTGAACTCCTTTTATTTAAGAAGAAGAAGGAGGTTGTAGAAGAATATTTAAATCCATCCAGTCCTGTATGCCTAAACGTTTTAGTACACATGTTGGCAGATGGCTCATACTTAAAGTAAAAGACATTGACTATATGTTCCCAGTGCACTGTGTTCTGTCTGTTTTCCCAGTTTATGACTTGGTTTCTGTTTAGCTGAGGGGCAAATGCAGTTTTTCCTTCATCTGCCTTAATTCAGGACCTGGCACTGTCCATTTTCACAGATCACTGCTTATGGTCTGCTTTGTATGAGGGGGTAATGTGAATGGAGCTCAAAGGATTAGACTGGAAACAAAACGCATTAGTTGTCATTTTTAACTAAACTTAAGATTTTGGCCTTTTTTTTTTTTTTTTCTAACCTTTTAACTACAACAGCCATGTCATGTACTTGCAAATATATGTTTAAACAGTGAATAAGAGAGTTGCTTTTGCTTAGGGAAGGCATGATTTGGGCTTATTGTTTAGGTTGCTTATGTCTTTGAATTGTGTTTAATACACCTGTGATCATCTTAGCTATTGCGTCTGAAAACAATAGATTGGTAGATTAATAAAATATATTTTACAGGGCCTGGTAATGAAATATCTCTCTGTCTTGTTCCAGTGACCGGGGTCTGGGTGACGACACTGGCGCCAAGAAGAAGAAAAAGAAGCAGAAAAAGAAGAAGAAATCTGGTGCCACAGAAGCAGCTCAGGACCCACTCGCCAAGGCAAGTTAAATAGCAATTCATTTTTAAAAGGCAGGTCATCCAAAGTACAAAAAGAAATCAAAATCAGTGCAGTTTATGTGTAATTTACAAAAGGTATGGTAAATGCATCAAGAACAGAACGACACATTAGAACTGAAAGCATTGTGTGTTCTTTGTTCTTCAAGGGAAACAACTTAAATAATCTCATCTATTTGTATATTGTGACTTCTGTTATTAGTTGTATGTTTATAAATTATTTTCAATTTTTTTTTAATTTTTCAAATAGGTGAATTCATTGCCAGCTGATAAGCTACAGGAGATCCAAAAGGCCATTGAACTGTTTTCTGTTGGACAAGGTCCGGCAAAAACCATGGAGGAGGCGAGTCGGAGGAGTTACCAGTTCTGGGATACACAACCTGTGCCCAAGCTAGGTCTGATAAGTGTCACAGCTTCAAGTTCTTCTGCATTCAAACTAAAGACTCGTATACAATGTCCTTTACTTGCACGTATGTGATTTGTGTTAAAGTGTTACCTGTTTTCTTTCAGGGGAGACTGTGACATCACATGGCTACATTGAACCTGATAAAGACCACATTAGAGAGGAGCCTTACAGCCTCCCACAGGGCTTCACGTGGGACACGCTTGACCTGGGAAGCCCTGCTGTGGTAAGAAAGGGTTCAATCATGCTTGAGTAATTCCTTCATGGCTTAGCTTTGGGTGCTCTGTTACTTAATTTCAGTGCTTGAATTATATATGACATCATGTGTCTTTTCAATTTTTATGTTCTTGTGTTGATGAATACATTTTTAAGATTTCTGTTTTTGTGTTTTTAAACACCAGCTGAAGGAGCTGTACACGTTACTGAATGAGAACTATGTGGAAGATGATGACAACATGTTCAGATTTGACTACTCTCCGGAGTTTCTGCTCTGGTATTTTACCAAAATTCGAAATTTCCAATTTTACTCCCAGTGTTAATGTTCTTTTGAGTCTAAATAACAGACTGTCATGTCTCTGTCTCAGGGCTCTGCGGCCTCCAGGCTGGTTGCCTCAGTGGCATTGTGGCGTGAGGGTGAACTCCAACCAGAAGCTGGTTGGTTTTATCAGTGCCATTCCAGCTACAATCCATATCTATGAAATGTAAGTAATGTGGAGTGGAATTTTGTAAGAATGTCTTTATAATTTCTGCTAAAATTACCAAACATCTGTTTGTGCTAATTACTAAATCCTACTGTTTCATTATTGTCTTTGTATTTTAAGAGAAAAGAAAATGGTTGAGATCAACTTCCTCTGCGTCCACAAGAAGCTGCGAGCCAAGCGAGTTGCTCCAGTGCTGATCAGAGAGATCACCAGACGGGTCAACCTGGAGGGCATCTTCCAAGCAGTTTACACTGCCGGTGTGGTGCTGCCCAAACCGGTGGGCACCTGCAGGTTTGTCCAACAGAGAGATGATCTGTCTTCTTCTTGTTTTACAGCTTTATTTTTTGCATGATTTTACTTCTCTTCTGCAGGTACTGGCATCGCTCTTTGAACCCACGGAAACTAATCGAAGTGAAGTTCTCCCATCTGAGCAGGAATATGACTATGCAGCGCACCATGAAGTTGTACCGCTTGCCTGAGGTTGGTGGAAATCATCACTTTGTAATAATTTAAGAAGATAACCATGCTTGTCATCCTGTTTTTAACTTCCTCCTCTTTGCCATCTCTCTTTTAGGCCCCAAAGACTTCTGGTTTGCGGCCAATGACCAAGAACGACTTGCCAGTGGTGCATCGACTCCTTCGTGAGTACCTGAGCCAGTTCAACCTCGTGCCTGTCATGAACCAGGAGGAGGTGGCACACTGGTTGCTGCCTCGCGAAAACATTATCGACACTTACCTGGTGGAGGTAAAGCTTTCCCCGGAGTCACCGAACTGAATACTTTGTTCAAACTATCCCTGCATAGATGCATTGAGACGGTGGTGTTTTTCTCTGACAGAACGATGGAAAGGTGACGGATTTCCTGAGTTTCTACACACTGCCCTCAACCATCATGAATCACCCTGTGCACCGCAGTCTAAAAGCTGCGTACTCCTTCTACAACGTGCACACCACCACCCCCCTGCTTGACCTGATGTCTGATGCACTTATTCTGGCAAAATCGGTGTGTTTTCAACCTGGATAAGTACACGAGATTTCTGAGGTTTCTCACACTTACATGGATGTGATGTTTGTTGCCTTTTCTTTTTGTCTATACAGAAAGGCTTTGATGTCTTTAATGCACTGGATCTAATGGAAAACAAGACTTTCTTGGAAAAGCTGAAGTTTGGCATCGGGGATGGGAACCTACAGTATTATCTGTACAATTGGAAGTGTCCCAGCATGGGCTCAGAAAAGGTACATTTCTGGGATCACTTTTTTATTTTAGTGCTGTTATTTTTACTGAAGATATAAACAGATAAGTTTACGCAGAAAGCTTTGGAAGTCTAAAATATTTTCTTGCTTTTTGAGGGAGAAAATCCTTGTTATAAAAAGCTTCTGTGCTCATTTTTTGCTGTTGCTACCGCTGGGGGCTGAAGAGGAGAGGAAGAGCTGCTACGAACAGTTCTTTCTTTTTAAAGTTGGACTTTTTTTTAAACTGAACAATTATCAACCAGAAATGAGTTGAAAGGAAGAAAAAAAAACAAAAAAAAAACTTTATGTTGTACCTTCTGATAATTTATAACTAATCTATTAAATGATGATTCCTGTTGACTGAAGTTTGCATGTGTTTCATGCTTCTGTTGCTTCTTTAGGTTGGGTTGGTTCTTCAGTGACATCCCTCTTCCGCCACGCACACGCGTCACCAACAGGCCAGGACAACGCACCGTGGAATGATGACTTCCTGCTTTTGGAAAGGAAACCCACCGCCCATTTTGTTTTCCTTTCTGACCTTCTGAACTTTGACCTGCACTACCGCTGCCAGGCAGGGAGGCAGAGAGAGCGATCAGCTTCTCTCACTCCCTCAATCACATGGACCTTAAGCCATTGTAGTTACCATCTTAAACTACTGCATTTCATCTGAAAGCTGTCTTGATTGTACCAAACCACACATACACCTGGGAACAGTTTGCACAGATTACTGGCCACCAAAACGCTCACTGTAGGCTAATCTACAAAACCTACCGTACATGTAAATAATGTCAGACATAACTGCAGATTCTGCCCTAACACATGCAGACTAGAACCTACTATTTTATTTTATTCATAAATGTTGGAAGTGCTTTTTGCAATTAAAATAAACTTGTCATTCTTGAGTTTTAGAGACAGAAAAAAATCAAAATGAGCAAAAATATTTTAAAGAGAAAGAGATGAGGTAATAAAAACCAAAAGTGGACATAAGATAAGGGCTTCTGTTCAGAGTTTCTTGTCATGCTTGTCTCTTTTTTTTTTTTTTTTTAAATCGCACTTTTCTAGCAATCGCAGGAGGTGTTTCAACACTGCTAGGAGTTGATGTCAACATTCATCTTCTGGAGCTCCCTTCGTCTATATTAACCTTCGGCCCTCTTCTCCTTTCCAGCTTACAGTGCTAACAAAGGAAACCCTGCAACACAGACTGATGATGAATCAGCTCAGTTGGAGACAAAAATCAATCATTATTTATCAAGCTGGACTGCTATGCAGAGGCTGAATGCATTCTGACAGGTTTTGTTCTACACGGTGATCAGCAAGAATGACATTTTTTTTTAATGATGTGTCAATTTTAAATGTGCCCCAGTTGCAACATCCACGGTTGTGATCCCACACTCTTGATATCGCTTCCAGAAATTATGTGAGGGCCCAGAGTAAAATCTGAAACAAAGTGTACTACAAGTTACGTTTGACGATTGTGAACTAATCCTGCAAACTACAATTACAAAACATCTGAAAATCACTTTAAAATGTATTTATTGAATAAATCCAAATAAACTATTAAAACAACCTAATAGGTTTGCATGCACATCCAGCGCTGTGCTGAGGTTTTTGCTGTATAGTTGTGAGGTATTTGAATAAATATCGCATATAACAAGCTTTCATCCAATTCAGGAAGTGCAAAATAAGTTCAAATGAAGGTTTCACTTCATGCAGCGTCTTAATAGTGAACGTTTTTATCAAAGTGGGAGAGGTTTCATGGTGGATGTTGGAGCTGGGTTTACAAACAGCACGCTAAACTTGTAAGAAGGGCAGGGTGGATGATGTTCATGACTGGGGAAATGTCCCAGTTATTGTGTTTCTTATGTAAAACAGCTCTGATTTCAAACAGATGTTAAAAAAAAAAAAAAAAAAAGAGAAATACAAAAACCTGATTTTGTGGAGTTTTCAGGCAGGCAATGAATGTGAGGAGGCAGTGGACTTTTTTTTCCTTTTTGAGCAAAAAAATAAATGGATAAACTTAAAGATGCATCAAAGTTTTGTTTTTACCTGTCAAAATATGGATGTCAAGTCAGATTAAATGTAAAATATATGAAGGTAGCAACTTTTAGAGAGGTTAAGCCAATAAGAAATCAACTAAAGCCAACTTGCTTTAGGCAACAAATTTTTCTTTAAGTTGTACTAAAAGATGCTATGTTCAGTTGCAGACTTTTTTTTCTTAGTTTAAAGTGTGGTGATGCATTTTTTTTTCCTTAACTATATGCTATGTTGCTTACAAACTCACACTTTACTCAACATTTTAAAAGAAAGGCAGTCATTAAAGCTTCAATGAGCTTAATTTCTAAAACTATTAACTTTCCATTTTACCTGTGTGGGTTAAAAATCACACATTCAAATTAACTGGAACTTTTTATTGATGATCCAAGATTAAATTGTTTTAGGATTAATAGCTAAACCAAGAGATTGGTGGATTTTTTTTTTTTGTTGCTACAATGGTTCTTGGCAATAAAGCTTATTCTGTTGACACGTTTATTTCCCTTTTAAATGATGGTACATATTAACCCTACAAAGCCAAACAAACCATATCTATCTATATCTATATCTATCTATCTATCTATCTATCTATCTATCTCTCTCTCTCTCTATATATATATATATATATGCGTGTATGTGCAGATATATATAAAGGTAGATGTATAGACATTTACAGTTTCTGAGACTTTTTGTAGTATTTATTTTTTATTTACTTATTTTAGGACCTAAAAGTAGCAATAAAATCAATAATAAATATCCCATCAATTGTTGTATTATATAATACCAAGTAATGTCTGCATGGGAGAGCTAGAAGCAAAATATGCTTAAAACAGCAGCACTCCCAAAAAACACACGTAAAAAAAATATAAAATGTGCAAAATATACTGTTAAATCAAAAACACATACAAACTCCTGTTTATTTGACTTATCCATGGAAAACTTGCAAATCAAACAACTTATCCTGTTACTAACTTGTTTTGAGATTCTTCCCAGGGGATTGGCACCTGATCAGCAGCATCTTTGAGCATGGACCCCTGCTACAGTAGTCAGTTGCTGTATGCTCCAAGCATGCTACATTTGACTAATTTGGAAAGGACCCATATTTATAACTTGGCAGTTCAGCAAAACCCAAGTTTTATTTGGAGTGAACCTATAGGACCATTTCCAAATGATAATGGTCTCAGCAGCACATGCACTGCAACGTAGCCATGAAGAAATGTGTTCAGTGATGGGTCCAAATTGACCTGAACCCAACCGAACACTTATGGGATTAACTCGGGTGTCATATTCATGTCGGAGTGACCAACAATCCCTTTTTGGTTTACTTGTGTCATATGCTGATTGAAAAAATAATAAGCCATTTCACAGCAGTGTGTGATTAAACTGGTAACCAGAATGATAATTAGGAACTAAGTTGTTGTGACCTCTGTTTGAGTTAATAAATTGTTGAATTGCCAGTACATCTTATTTCCAAAGACTTTAATCATAGCAACATAAAACAAGTGTAAATAGCAGAATAAACTTTGGCATTGGAGGAGGTGATTTGGTAAGTTTTTATGGCTGCAACTTTGATACTTCAACTCTGCTGTTCATTGTGCAAATTTACTAATGTGGCACCATTTCATAAGGAGCTATACAGGCTTTCCTTTAACATGAATTTACAAGAATATTTGTTACAAGAAAAAAAATTAACCAAACTAAAATTTCATTACTTCTTGTGCTCAGTTTATTTATATGGAACAAAAATAGTATTTATGTACAACTGAGTCTCATATAAAGAAAAATAACTAATTTTTGCTGTTATTTAGTATTAATACATATAATTTGCTGTGTTAATTCATAAAAAAACATTTTTAGCTTTTTATTGTATTATTGTAAAGTGTGTGAGGAAGCTGTACAAAGGTTAACCACGATTGTGTAATAGATTGTGAAACGAGATGTCCGCTGTCTATTCTCTCACCACTCGTCCAACCCCATGAAGGTTCACGTCAATTGGTCAAAACACCATGGGGGGGTTGCTACATCGCTGTCTGTGATTGGTCAGTTCTATTGCCGATCAGTTTTGTGGGCGGGGATAGAACAAATCTAGGAAGCGAACTCAGAAGTGACAGTGACGTTCGCCTCAGATAGGGTGGACAAGAAGTCAAAATGTTGGTCATTTTACCGATTATTTGTGTTGCATTAATTGTATTTATACTGAAATATGTCTTTGGAAGCTCCGGGCCCAACCCGTTTGATAAGGACACTCGAGAACCGCTGAAAAAGATGGTTTACGACAAAAAAGAGAAGAATAAAGTCCTAAAGCAAGGCAAGTTTAATGTTCAAAGTTGTTGATTTAGCAGCTTATTTACTTTACCTGAACAGATTTTAGTGCAGCTCTTTACATACTCAGTTGGGATGGCAAAGGGCGATTCTTTTGTTGAATGGAGTTAAAAATGAATGGCTTTGTTAAATTATATGTGGAATAGCGAGTCTTGCAAGGCTAAATAATGGTAGATTAAAATCTGAGCAACTTGTTTTACAGGAATTTTACAGTTTTGCACTTGTTTTAGTTGTCTATATGGTTGGAAAATGTCCAAAATTGTATTGTATTAGAGATTTGGAGATGCAAAAGCAAAAACTTCTGCTCGTGATGTTTTAAACTGACATATATATAAATATATATATATATATATATATATATATATATATATATATATATATATATATACATATATATATATATATATATATATATATATATATATATATGTTAAACAGTTCAGAGATCCCACTTTCTCTCTGTCCATGTGCATGAAACAGAGCAAGCAGGTTTTTCTTACATCTGTGAAGCTGATGTAAAGAATCTGCACTTTATGATTTGCGACTGGAACAGTCTTGTTTCTTGTTATGTTTCTTTATTTTAACAGCACCCATGACTTGTTTCTATGTCTTTTCTGTAGGTTTCCTGGCCAGTAAGGTCCCAGAGAACCTGGATGCGATTGTCATCGGCAGTGGCATTGGTGGGCTTGGGGTTGCGGTGCTCCTGGCTAAAGTTGGAAAGAAAGTGCTTGTTTTGGAGCAGCATGATCGGGCTGGAGGATGCTGTCACACGTTCACAGAGAAGGGCTTTGAGTTTGATGTTGGTGAGGAAATGGCTCAAATATGTCATTCCTATGGGAGAAATAAGAAAAGCTTTCTCTGAATTAGCAAATTTGACATGTTACTTTTTATGTTTGCCTTCAGATGTGTTTTAGTCATGTCTAACTCTTGTAAACCATAGGAATCCACTATATTGGTGAGCTGTTGGATCATAAGCCATTTCGCTGCATGCTGGACCAGATGACCAACGGACAGCTGCAGTGGGAGCCTCTGGAGAACCCCTTTGACCATGTTGTACTGGGGCCTCCAGAAAATCGCCGCCGCTACCCCATCTATAGTGGCCGTACTCGGTTCCCCGAGGAGCTGAAGAAGTGCTTCCCTGGAGAGGAGAAGGCGATCGATGAGTACATGAGGCTGGTGAAGGTATGACACAGTGGTCAAAGTGTACCTGAAGCTTCAGGACAAAAACTTACATAATACTCTAAAGTAATTATTTCAACATAAATATGAATTTTTCTCCTTGTGAACTTTGTAGCTGCACTTTGGCATAGAAAACATCCTTATCCACACTTCAGCTGATGTTGTCTGATCAAAATCAAAGGTCAGAGTTCTGCGTAGGACTCTGCAATATTACATAGTCCAACTTGTGTATATTTCCCAGACATAAAAACATAGTCATTTTACATCTCTTTGCTGTAGCACTGGGGTGCACATTGTATTTTTCCAAAATATCATTTGATCAATGGCATATAGTAGTTTAAAAGAATGAACGGCACAGTGCATACTTTAAAAAAAGTGTTTATTGTTTTTATTCTCCTGTGAGATGTGAATGAATTGTGAACTTAACCGTTACCTTCGCCATAAGCAACAATGATAAAATACCTTCTTTTGTTTTGTCTCAATGATCCCTGAGAGGAGTTTAATATCTGTTAAAGCTGGGGTACGTAATGTTGCTCAGAGACTTTTCTTTTTTTTTTTTTTACTCTGGGTGAAGTGGTTCCTCATCCTGATAGTAGTCTACACATTTTGTAATCATGAACAATAAGAAATATAGTTAGACCCCTCAGTTTACTGTAAATCTATAAAACTTTGACCAATCAAAATGTTCAGGCCGAATTGAAGTTGTTCATTTCTCATATTTTGTAAGCTTCTTCTCCCGGCTCTCCTCCTCCCTCAGAGCATACCTGATTGCCACACCCTGCATATAAATGGCATGTTAGGATGAAAATACAAAGTAGTGAAGAAGAAACTCTGAAGGCAAACATGGCTGAAACATGGCAGAAAAAAGCAGGAAGGATTTCCGACCCGGCTCGGTTTATTTGCCTCCTCCCGCTGAACAGCCGAGAAAGAGAAAATCGTTGGTGGAAAAAGCCGAGAACTAGAAAAACACTCGGAGAGCGAAAACCTCCGCCACGGCCTTAAAAGAATTCCTGGATCCAAACAGCGATCCGGATCACCACCAAAATTAAATCAGTTCTTCCTTTTCATTTTTCCAACAACTCCTGAAAATTGAATTAAGATAACTTTTTGAGTTATCTTGAACACAAACAGATCAATGCCGGTAAAAACATAACGTCCTTGGTAAGAAAAAAAAGCCTTGGATCACGCGAGGAACAAAACCAAAGGGGCAGGAGCCACGACGGGGATGCTACTTTCACATCTTGCTTGCTCTCCAACATTACCTACCCCTGCTTTAAACTTCCCAATTAGAAAAGACAGAGTGAAATGACCCTGAAGTATCTAAGAGGCAGCCATGATGGCTGCTACTTAAATTTTCTAAATGCTAAGGAAGGAACTCTATTGCTTTTTAACAATTTCCTAGCTAATACAGAACAACATTTTATTAAAGTAAAGGTAATAATTCTGTAATAATTCTCTAATTTCTTTTAGTTCCAACAATCTAAACAATGTTAACTTATTTTCATTCACTCATAGCAACTGTGATTCATGTGAATGAATAAGAGAACAGGAGGGTCACGGCATAATCTCTTTAATTAGAATAAATAAAAATATATCCATCCCTGATCAGTAATAGTAATGTTGATGTAGGTATTTCTGTTATTATTATTATTATATATACATTTTTTAATCTCTAGAGAATTTTGTATTTTTTAATTTAATCATTGTCAGTCCAAGAAATAATTCAATGTCTGTATATATATGTATATATATATATATATATATATATACATATATATATATTTATTTACATAAAAGTAAAAAATAATGTGGCAAAATGAGTAAAAAATATCAGTTTTGCAATTATTGATCCTGTTATTTCTGACAAAATGGATGAAAATAAAGTTTAAAAGCAAAATAAAGCAGGTACTGTTTAAGGCAGAAGACGCATGGAACAAGGGATTTAGATTCATTTAGACTAATTTGATGTTTGAGCTCATCACTTAAAAGTAAATTTGATTGCTACAGAGCCACCTACTGGTGGCCATGATAGGTGTTTGGGACCATGTCATGAAGTTTTCATATTTCCATCAAAAACAACACTGATGACACTTTCGTTCCCTTGCTGTGCCATCCTGATCATCATCTGTGTTTCATGTGTTTTCCTCAGAAAACTGGGCGTGGCGTTTGGTTCCTCGCTTTGCTGAAGCTCTGCCCCCTCCCATTGGCTAAGTTCCTCATCCACACAGGCCTTGTCAGACATCTGTCTTTCTTCTTCAAAATGGCCTCCCGAAGCCTGACAGACGTGGTCAGTGAGCTGACAGAGAACAAGGACCTCAGAGCTGTCTTTTCTTATATCTTTGGGACCTACGGTGGGTTTGGCTGCAGCTCTGTCCCGTTTATTAGATCTGATTCATCAGTCAACATGATGCTCACAGTTTTTCTCTCCTCCTCTGATCTGTAGGCAACATACCCAAAGATGCCAGCTTCGCCATGCACAGCTTATTGGTCACTCATTACCTCAACGGTGCCTGGTACCCTAAAGGAGGCTCCAGTGAAATTGCCTACCACATGATCCCCATCATCGAGAAGGCGGGGGGTGCTGTCCTGGTTCGAGCCCCAGTCAACCGCATCCTGTTCAACGATGCCAATGAAGCTAATGGTGGGAAGGATTTTCTTTGGTTTATGACACTCCGCAGGATTCTTCAGAGGAAATAAATTTACAGCATTTGTTTTGTGGTTTCAGGTGTGAGTGTGTTGAAAGGTCAGGAGGAAATCCATGTCCATGCCCCAGTGGTCATCTCCGATGCTGGCATCTACAACACCTATGAGAAGTTGCTGCCCAAAGAGCTCCAGGCCGTACCGGGTAAGATCGAAACCAGCACTTCTTCTTGATTAGTATTTATGTTTTTAAAGGTTCAGTTGACAATGTGTCTAAAAAATATGCTGGTATGATTACTGTTACATCCCTAAGAATGAGTAACACCTAAAGAAGCATGGTTACAACCTCAGATGAAAACGCAGAGAAAATAAAAAAATCCAGAGTTAGGCACATTTATTCACTCTTCACAGACAGCTTCATAGTCACATATTCAACACCAGACAGCCATTTGCATCAGGGAGAGCCAAAGCCAACATAACAAAACACCCCTGCTTACAAAACAAAAAGACAACTTACCTACCCACCAAACAAAACAAAGTACAAACCTACATCTAACCTACTCTACAGTAATATAAACAAGAGAAAATGACCCCATTTGACAAAACAAAATGGCAGCTCTCCCCTACAAGGCCAATCTGGAAAAATGCTCAGGGTTATACCAAGCAACAATAACCAACAGATAACCCACAATGTCACTAAGCTGATGCACAATACAGACATGGTGTGAATGGCAAGTAGCCAAAAGGCCCAGATGCCGAGATCCTGAGGTCTTTTAAAGGCCACTCCCAGACCTGATTGGCTGGAGGAGGCTGCCACACAACAGCACAATAAGGAACACCTGGGAAGGGAGTATAATGCACAAATGAGTATGACACATTCCTGTAACAATTACAAACAGATGTAAATGTATCTTTCAGTAGCAGAAAAAAAGCTCCAAATGCTCAAACTAGAAGCATTTAGAAGTTCAGTCACTTTTTTTCTTTACTTTGAAACAAGATTATCTGGTTTCATCATCTGCCTGGTGTTTCAGTGACTAATCATAACAACACTTGAGAATTTTGAAGCAAAATTGCTGCAAAAGTGCTACTTTATTTTTTTTTTTCAAATGAGTGCAATGACTCATAGCTGTAACATTTGTTGCCATGCTTCTTTTTGCAATCTGTGCTGTGACTCTCTCGCCTTGCAGCTGTCCAGAACCAGCTCAGTATGATGAAGCATGGTGAAGGTGGCCTGAGCATCTTTATTGGTTTGAATGGAACAAAGGATGAGCTCGGCCTGAAAGCAGACAACTACTGGATCTTCTCTGAGAACAATTATGATGAACTGTATGTAACTTTTTGTTGTCATTCTTTTACATTGTGAGGCCATTTTGAACCTCACTGCATGCTGTAGGAGGTGCAGCTTATAGTCCAAGCTGTCTTAGAATATCCTGTTTTCTTATAAAGAGTAGAGAAATACATGAACGGAGAGAGAGAGGAGTCTGCTAAGAAGATACCTTTGCTGTTTGTCGCCTCTCCATCGGCTAAAGACTCGACCTGGGAGGAGAGATCGCCTGGTAAAGATGCATGAGATCAGGATATGACCAGTGAACACACACTGTTCTGGACTCACTTCTTTTCTTCTCTCCAGGAAAGTCTACTTTGAGTCTGGTCAGTTTTGTAAACTATGCATGGTTTGAGGAGTGGAAGGACGGTAAAGTTACAAACAGAGGGCCAGACTACAAAAGTCTGAAGCAGGCGTTCATTGACTCGGCTCTGGATGTTGTTATGGACGTGTTCCCCAAGATCACCAGGGACAAGGTGAGTCTCTCTGCTGTCTTTTAACTTCTTGATAACTGAGGAAAGTGTCACTGTGTCACCTTGAGTATTGTGCTTTAGGACTGTCTCAGATGATTTCCACATGTTCTAAGTACCATTAATGCACTGAAATATCCTGCAGCTGTTCTTCCTACAGCATGTGCAACTCCAGTTTACAACTACAGAAACACAGTTTTATTTCTTATTTCAGATTATTGTTTGGTGCACATTATATTAGACCTAATGCGAGAACATATCTATTTTAAAATTCCAAGAATTTCTGCACACATGTGGTCCATGATGTGTATAATCAGCTGATTTAAAACTAACATTTAAGGCAACCTGTTCTTCTGTGGGTCAGAAAGTTGCTCAGGATACTGTACATGCAGTTAGATGCTTAAAAACAAGAAGTCTGAGGCAATCACTGAAACCATGATTACTTAAGATATTAGACAACCAGTATTACAGTTGAATGTAAGTGATGTAGATTTTTCAGGACCAACAGAGGAAAAATATTAAATGTGTGAGGAGATTCTAGGTAACAATAACTTGCTGCCCTTCATAACCAGTGAAATGTTAAAGCTGTTGTTACAAAATGCAAAAACCTAAAAATCCTACTTAACTGCTGATCCATGATGGTTGTGTTAATATGTTGAAAAAAACTATGTCAACTTTTAATTCTAATACTTTAGATTGGAAGTTTTTGCTCCAAAGTGACAAATTTATCAAGATCTGTTCATACGACCAGTTCTTCCAAATGCCTGGTTTCACACCATTTTGTGCTATTTTTATCCTCAGGAGCCAGGATGTACTTTGTATGTTATTTTTATTTGTTATGTAGTTTATCACTGGTATGTTTGTCTATATGTGAGAATTTGCCAGAACCAGTTTATTAACCCAATAACACTCCAAATAACCTTTATTAAAAAGCAATTCAACACATAGTTGTTGGAAAACAATCACCTAAAGCCAGCAGGTACAGGGTTATGTCCTAAAATCCAAACATTTATTTATTTTGAACAGTAATTAGATTATAACTCAAACATGGATATAAAACAACAAAGCAAACAAATTTAGGAGGTAACACGTGGCGCATAAAGTAAAATTTACAAGGGAGCAATATATATGTTTGAAAAGAAGTAGGAAGAAGTGCAAAACTTATTAAATCCCACCCCTTTTTATATGAAAACCTCATATAACCACACTTACTACACAGCATAAATCCAGATGTAAATATAATTACAGCTTCAGACATCAAACCATATGCAAATAAGTCTAGTCACTCATATAGAGCATACAAGATCTTAACTCACACATACCCCAGAATACACCATCCATAATTACACAATCCAAAACATGGCAACGAAAAATACTCCATCATATTTGCTGCAATTCACAATAATCTGTGCCTAAATACTACCACATAATCCGCCAAACACATCCATGTGCTCCCTGCAAATGCATACTCACTCCCAGACCTTTTAAATATACTCTGTTTTTATTTTTTCTTAAATGAGATTATGTTTGGACATTGTTTATCTCCACATTCAATCCATTCCAGCGTCTCACGCCATTAGTTGTTATACTAAATCCTTTTTTTAGTTGTTCGATATCACCTTATTTTAAATTCTGACCTGTCTCTAAAGTTAAACCCCCCCACTTCATGTAACAGAGTTGCTAATTTAGGTGAAATTAAGTAAAAAAAAAAAAGTTAACTTCTCTCAGCATCATATCTATATGCTATAAAGAAGCTGTAAACAGAGCAGTAAGACTGAAGGAGGAGGGATTGCAGTGCTTGATAACAACAGAAGACTGCAATTAAGGCTGGTGAGGTCATTTCTTTGTAACAATAGGCTATGTCACTGGCGAGTCCAGCTACTGATCCAACTATTGATAAGACGTCATTGGGATGTGAATGGCCAGTGATGGCAGTTTGACTGGATGAGGAATTTTAGCTGGATTTTAGCATTAAGAGGCTAACAGCTTGCATCTCTAAGGTGACAAGGCATGTTTGTTTGTATTGGACATTTTATGTATAAGAAGATTCAAAGTGCTTTACATAAAACAACATAACGGATGGTGCAAACAAAGCATTAAAGAGTCGGTTAGCTGGACATTAGCATGGGGAAGCTAACTGCTCAGAGCTGGTATTTCTGTGGAGATTAGCATGGCGGTTAGCTGGATGTTAGCATGAAGAAACTAAAACTGCATATCTCAAGGGAGATTAACCTAACATTAGCATAGAGAGGTTAAAGGGTATTAGCTGAACTTTAGCATGGAGAGACTAACAACTAAGATACCTAGATAGTTTGAATGACTGGATGGCATTTCTAGACTATAAAACAATAATTTGAAGCTATCACCCACTGTTGACATAACTGTTAAGTACAGTTTGCTTCAAGAAATCTCTTTAACTAAAACATTTTTCTCAATGGGAATTTCTGATAAGTGACAAAAACAAGTAAACTTTTCCATTGCATCTCAAATCATCAGTTCAGTTGCTAGGAGACAAACACAACATGCCAATACATTTATGTCTGCTGAATGTTGACCTTTAAACTACCATTTTTTCATTAAGTTTAATTTATATTTACTTTAATAGTATTTCTTCCAACATTTTAATGCCCTGTCTGTGATAAAAAAAAAAAGAAAAAGAAAGTATCACTTAATTCAACTCACAGCTACCTAAATGTAAATAACAGAAACATTTGTTTTGGTTAAAGTTGGAAGTCCTGCTCTTAAAAAGGCTGATATCTCTATATTTAGACTAGTGATCAGACTGGAAACATCCAGTTAAAAATAACCAAAACCAGCCTAAGAAAATATATTATTTATTAACACTGCTTTATTTTCCTGTCTGTTCAGATTGAATACATCGATGCTGGAACCCCCCTCACAAACACTCACTATATTGGATCTCCCAAAGGTGAAATATACGGAGCAGATCATGGCCTCGCTCGGTTCAGTCCTGAACTCAATGCTTTAATAAGACCTCAAACGCCACTGAAGAACCTCTTCCTGACAGGTGCATCCATGGATCATTAAGCAATCCAGAGCACTAAAATGAATTTCTTCTGAAATGATCTAACTGTCCATTGCTTGTTTCACAGGCCAGGATGTGTTTTTGTGTGGCTTCGCCGGCGCCCTTGCTGGAGCTCTCACCTGTGGCTCTGTCCTTCTCAAACGCAACCTTCATCTGGACGCCATTGCTCTGACAAAGAGAACCAAATTTATTAAAGACAAACTAAAAGGGGAGTAACCATTGACCTATTCTGCAACTTATCAATGGTGTGCAGCGTCTTTACAGCTTGAAGCCTCACAGAAAGTTAACTCTTTGCTTTGATCATTTCACACTTTTTATGTTTAGTTAAACTGTAATATGATTTGTTGTTTCTTGTTTCATTAATGAGTCTTTTGAGCTTTAGATTCACCCGCAGTCATTCAAACAAGGAACATAACACTAAAGTGTCTGAGCTGATTCGTGTAAAATAGTTCAATATTTTGTGTTTCATTGTGTGCCTAATTATACAATTTATTTGCAAACAATAATAAAAAAACTTTACTTTTGCCTAATTATGCGTTGTGAAAATATCAACACAAGCAATAATTAAACACATTATTCACATATATATTTTTGTGTGCCTATTTCTATGCTCCATTGTATATATATTTTTAGATACACTAATATATATATATATATATATATATATATATATATATATATATATATATATATATATATATATATATTGTTTTATCAATGTTTATTATATGTGTTTATTTGTTTTCACATCACTGGACAGTGAATTTGTACACCTGAACACACCATGTGTTCATAAACACCTTGATAGCTGCAATGAAACGTGTGCAAAGAATGGGCTAAAAAAAAAAAAAATTAATTTTAAGCTTTCTGATTAGTTGGCGAATAAAAGGGGGTGTGATTTTCCTCATAATTTTCTGATATTGGTTCACGAAGTTATGCGCAGTTTTCTGCCGCTGGTGGGGACGGTGGCTTATGGGCGCCGAGCAGCAGTCTGGGGTAAAGTTAAAGCATCTTATTATGTAAACAAACAGCAAATTTCAACAATATTTAGCTGCTTCAAATCAGTCTTACTACAGCTGTTGTATGACTTCTTTGTGACCGGTAGGTAAAATGTTAATTACCGGTAAGTTAACCTGGAAACGTCAGTCTCGATAGCTAGCATAGTGTGGCCTCAGCTAAAGCAAGAAAACGCCACTGATTGAACAGTTGTCACCCTAAACTTCGCATTTTCTTTAAGTTTAGGTTAACATCAGCTGAATTTGAAGGAAAATGAACGCGTGCACACAAAATTTGAGTTACGAGCTCCTGACTGATGTGGGAGAAGGCTCCTTCGGTAAAGTGTATAAAGCCAGGGAGGTCGGGGGGAAACAGCGCCTCTTGGCGGTGAAGAGACTCAACTTCAACCTGGACACGCCAGAGACCGGAATACCTCCCTTCATGATCCGAGAGGTGGCGCTGCTGCGTAAAATGGGGCATTTCAACCATCCCAACATAGTAAAGTAGGTTTATGTGTGACGTATCTAATGCATACAGTATGTTTTTCTTGTGTGCCTATTTCTATGCTCCATTGTTTGCAGAAAAGCTGTCTTTTAATGCCAGTTCCCTGTAATTGTTGTTTTTACATGTTTTAAAAGATCACATACATCCAATAGGACTTTTCTTATAAAATGATCCTCTTAATAGTTTCCTTGTTTGGAGTTAATACAAAAATAATTTTACATTGTATGAAAAAAGTAACCTATTTTATGTTGTGAGGTTTTTCATATGAAGAAATTAGGCAACTCAGATAAAATACAGAACATAGGATGTTGCTGTACATTATTTATAAAAAACTAAGTCAGATCATCAAAACTGCATAATGTAACTAACATTTTGGTGTAAACCTGTTACTCAGTGCTTCTGCAGAAAAAGGCAAATACCACGGTGAGATCTCATGGAGAAACGAGTGACAGAAACTCACAGTTTTATTGATGTACAATGGATCTAAGTGTATTGATTTTAAGAAATGTCTGTATTTCTGTATGAATATAAAAAAATTAGATACAGTTACATTTCCATGAAGCCTTAAAGTTGGAAAGAAAACCTCATTGATTAAATGGGACAAAGAACACAAAGGTTTTTCTGTAAGAATAGGACCGAAGTTTATATTTTCCTCTGGCTGAGACCAAATCCTAACTTTGATGTGAAATATTAGGATCTGATATGGGCTTTACATGTAAGGAAACTCACCAACAATATTAGTGTTTGTTTGTTACTGTGTTGGTCCTGTGATGGACAGGTGTCCTGTCTGGTGTGTACTCTGCCTTTCACATAGTAGCTGCTTGAATAAGCCCACATTAACCCTGCATTGGAAAAGTAGGTATGAAATAATGTATGGATGGACAGTTTAGGGATTTATGTTAAATTGGTTGATGTTTCAAGTGAAATTTCTATAGAATGGGTTCTCAAACTCTACATAACACTAGTGGAATAGAAGATGTAGTACTGTATGGTACAGGTACCGTATAGGTTGTGGTTTATATTTGACATTTTTCTTAATTTTACTTGCACAATGATTCTTTTTTTTTTTTTTTAAACACTCTCCTGAATGTTCTGCAGACTTTTGGATGCATCTGCTGTTCCAGTAGGCTCAACTCTGGACCTCACTCTGGTCCTGGAATACATTGACCAGGACCTGTCCACCTACCTCTCAAAAGTTCCTGCTTCTGGACTGAGCCGCGAGTGCATAAAGGTGCAAAGTCATGGTCTGTTTTTCAACTCTAACCTCTCCAGACAGACTAGTAACTGCAGCCGTGTCGCTTCCAGGATGTGATGCTGCAGCTGCTGCGAGGGCTGGACTTCTTGCACAGCAACTTGGTGCTGCACCGTGACTTAAAACCAGAGAACATCCTGGTCAGCAGTCGCGGAGAAATTAAAATCACAGACTTTGGACTTGCACGTATGCACGCCTTCAACATTGCTCTTACTCCAGGTGTAAGTGTTATATTGGTTTATTTTTTTCTCTTTTCTTTTTCTTGTCCTCCAGTGGAGAGTATTTATGTCTCATATTCTCTTCCTGATTGTGCAAGGTGGTGACGCTGTGGTACCGAGCTCCTGAGGTGCTGCTGAACTCTGTCTACATGTCCTCTGTGGACATGTGGAGTGCTGGCTGCATCTTTGCTGAGCTCTTCCTCTTGAGGTGAGGAAACAGAAAAAAAAATCCAGGTGGATTTACTTAAATTAAATAAAACGAAGTTCTTGATTTTTGTTGTCCTGCAGACCGTTGTTCAGGGGCAACACAGAGGTGCAGCAGCTGCAAAAAATCTTTGAGTGAGTGTTGTTAAAGTTGATTTTGTTTAATATATAATGTTATTATGATGCTTTTCACTGTAAATAAAACAAAAAATGAATGAAACATTGTAAAATTAGGGAACAATCACTTTTTCCCCCAAAGTGATTCTGTGTCTGTCACCCCATCTGTATGACCTCAGAGTGTCTTTACACTCTGGATTACTGCTGCTGTTCAGTGGTTCCTTGTCCTCTTTGCCAGGGTGATTGGTTTGCCCCGGGAGGAGGACTGGCCTCAGGACAGTCCGATCTCGTACTCAGAGAGCTGGGGACCCAGAGGGTCCTGCACCGAGCTGCTGCCCAACCTGGACCCAGAGGAGAACGACCTGCTATCTGTGAGTAAATCTGTGTTTTTATTATCACGTTAGCTTTCCTGTCCTGTTCATACAAGACATGATTACACTCACACAAATGCAACATTTCTCACCCACTTTGTGTGTCCCAAAAGACTTGAACTAACAATACCAAACGCGGTATATTTTGAAGTTGCACTGGTGAGCCTCGTTGTAAAATACTGCTCTGCTCTGGAAAATGGAAACAAAATCGTTGAAGTCTTGAGTCCTGCAATTCTTGGAGTTAGTGTGTTGAATGGGTCATCAGATAAACGCTGCAATATGTGAAATAAACAGCCTGCTCTTTCAAAGACTTTAAAATGGCTGAAAGGAGATTCAAGCTATAAATTGAAGCGTTAAAAATATGGCCAGGTGTATGTGTGTGTTGTTTACCAGCAGAGAGGGCAGCAGGATGCACAAGGGAAGGCTAATCAGTTTGTTAACAGGTCCTAGGAAATGACTTGTATATACATGTCATTGTAAATACTAAATAAATAAATAAATATATTTATTTATTTATAAATCTGATAGATAAATGTGAATACTTGTCTGTATGGGGGCCTGGTGTTCATATGTCCATGACAGTAGTGCCTTCGCCATGGCTGTGGTTTCATTCAGCAGAGTGATAGATGCTGCCACCCTGCATGGAGCGTATCGTCATTCAAGCAGCGGTTTAAGGTTATAATTAAACATGGTGGAGCATGTTTAGCTAATGTTGCCATGGTGAGCATAGCTACTGTGCACTATTTACCCTTTGAACTGTCTTAATTTAGGTTGAGGCGGATGGAGACATAAATAGCTTTGCAGGTATTTGGTATTAAAGGGAAGTAGCCCACTGGGTAAATCCAAGCTCTGAGAGGTTGATGGATGCATGAATTTTTTTTTTCTTTTTCTTTTTTACTAAACGTCATAGAAAATGGTTTAACAGTTCAATATTTGTCATTCAGGGCAAAAGTGATGTATCATCTGTGTAATGTTGCTGTGCATAGCTATGCCACCAGTGCAGTTATAAATAGGAAATATCTGCAAGCTGCAGGGCTGCCTATTTTGTGTTGCAATACAACCTACAGATATATGTGTTTTTTTCTGTTTTGAATTTCTGGTTTGATGAATCAGATAAACACATGTTAATTTATGAGAGTTTCTTATTCATTTAGATGAATTTAATGCATAAAGAATCCCTGCAGCAGCTCTGGGACTCTGCGTTCAGAGTGCAGAGGCAGTAATTGTCCTCAAACTGTTAACAAGCTGTGACATCTGCTCACCCACAGCAATGTTTGCTATTCAGCCCGAGTGGTCGCATCTCAGCCGCCAAAGCTCTGGCTCATCCTTTCTTTGTGAAGCACTGAAGATTTCGATCGAGCAAAGAGGAGGAGGAGGAGGACGTGACCTGCGTCTGCCCTGAGTTTCTGGAAGCAGGGAAATCACCGGAGAGTTGTGCCATAAAATCCAGCGTACACCGTGTCAGAGGCAGAGAGCTTTTAGAAGGTATCACCAGCATCATGAGAAACTATGGTGAAGGGAGAGGTTTGAACACTTCTTAGCTTGACTCGTGGAACTTGGAGCTTATGGCACATCGCCTTTAAAGTAATTTTAGCCTCCCTTCATGTGGATGGAGGAACAAAAGGTTGTTCTTTGTTAGGTTTCAGACATGTTTGAAAGTGTTCTCCCCAGGTGTGGAGCTGACTCGTTGTGTTTTAGTATTGCTTTAATAAGAAGAGATTCTGTTTTACTCGATGCCACTGAAAGAATATTATGAGCACCTTTAAGTTATGAGCTTTTTTTTATTATTATTATTATTATTTTTCTGTTTCACTGAAGATCTTTAGTTCGGGAAAGCATCAGAGAAATGTACCTATTTTTTTACTGAATGTTTTGTGTGAATATATTTATGTTTGCATACAGAGACTTTTTTTATTTTATTTTTTTTTTAATTTTTTTACAATTTATACTGTTCATAAAAGAAGCATTTCCATAAATAACTGCCTTTCATCTCTTGTCTCTGCCTCTGAATGCAGCACCAATGGTTGTGTCCATCTGTGAGAACTGTTGATTTAGATATCATGAATTTGCAGTTTCAACATGTGAAGGAGGGGGGAGCTGTTGGAGTGGGACACGCACTGAAAGGAGCACAGGGGATCCTTACTTCAGTTCTGTTTATGTCCATGAAAATGTGGAGGAATTGTCATTTAGTCATAATACCTCCCTTTAATACAAAAAAGGCACATAAGAGTAAAAAGAGGAAATATATGTTTATTTATACTAAAACATTTAATTTCTTTGCTTGTGAATTGCAATTTATTTTGTTGTCCAGTTCAACACCTTATTAGTCCCCATGGGGACAAATGTCTGTAGATCACGCCAGGCTGTCTGTAGAGTCTGCTGGTAGATTTATAGAGTGCAACCAGCAGGTTATTGACAATGTGATGACACTTGATAAGTGAAGAAAAAAAAAAAAAGAGTTCTTAGGATGTTCCAGATTAAAGTTGTCAAATTCACATCTTTCTTCAAGCCTTTGACAGTACTCAACACCTGGGACTGTAACCAATGTTTTCTACAAGTTCAGTATAGATGATCCGCCCCAGACTGACTGGACTTCTAGTCAGCTGACTTTGAGCTGCTCTCCTGCCAAGGATGAGTTGGGACTTTACAGGAGCTTTGATTCCTGAAACTTTTTATTTTTAATTATATAATGTATTTGGAGGATGGAAAATTATATAAACAATGTCTGTCTATCTATCTATCTATCTATATATATTAGATACAAAATATTGAGAAAAAGAATCATGCAAAACTTGCTTTAGTCATCATTAAACCTCCTATAGTCGTTCTTAAATCTTTACGTATTCCATGTTTGCTAATTCTTGCAAAGTTTTCTGAGATAATTTATGTTGTTCCATTTCTGGTGCCAAAATGGTCTCCTCCTTCATTACAACACCCGTTTTTCCTCGTTGGAAATATTGGTGAAAACAGCTTTGGACTCAGGTCATGTTGTCTTTGATTCCATTTGTGTACTTGCATTTAAAAATAAATCCTTTACATGAAGAGACTCCCCCTGTTTAGAAGCTGCTGCAAATGCAACAGAGCAGAAAAACAGCAGCTCGGGGTGAAGCGGACATATTCACGGCTGGCTCCTGTACAGTGACAGGGCCGTCCTTCTGGTTGACCATCTATTTATACCCCCCTCCCCCCTCCCCTTAATGCGGAGAGCTGTCCACAGCTGCTGTGACTACATTTGGAGCGACTGGCTGAGGGAAGGATCAGTGGGGAGGGACCGTCGGCCTGAGGAAAGGCGCACGACGCGGAGTGCGATGTAAGTACTCGTCCTGCACCTGTGTGTTCCGCGTCTTTCTGCATTTATTTACTTAAAAATAAAACAATTTACAGTCATAACCAGGCGGCAGCTCGGGGAATACTTTTTTTTGGTTTCATATCCAATCACCTGTTGCAGTCACTCACCTGTTGGTCTGTGTGGCCTGCTGAAGTTCGCACGAATGAGTCGAAGACAACTCCGAGAAACAAAACGTCTTATTTTACACACGATTTATACACATTCTTCTCCATTTGCTGCTTTAAATATTTCCCAATTATATTAATTAAAAATGTAACATTTTTATTCCAGTTGGTTTTTATTTTTCTTCTATTCACTAAAAATAAGTTGAAGTATCTAACAAGCACTGTGCCAAGCTTTTACGCACGCTACTCTCCAACTGACAGTTTGATGCATCTAATAAGTGTTGATGAGTAGATATTTTTTTGATAAATCAATATCTTTAAACAGTAAATATAGTGTAAAAGTAGACTTGGTAATGTAGGCCTACACCACCCTACAGGAAGCTGATGACTGGATTAGGATGGATCCATAGAAAGGCTGAGAGAAAGCTCTTCTTCCTGTCCGTCTCCAACGTCATGTAGACTTTGGTGCAAAGCTCAACAGTTAATTTTACCCCTCTACAATGCAATGCAAGGTGGCTTGAGCCCATTCAAATTAAAGATTTATTATGAAAACCCCTTCTTTGTGGTATGCAAAGGAATTCTAGTGTTTGTCTTTGAATTACAGAGATGTGCGGGGGCTTTAGTGCAGGTAGCTCAGCTGGGTATATGTAATTGGTTGGAGGCTTATTCTTGTTCAACCTTTTAATCTGGTTTACTCTGCTACTGGTGGACTCTGAAGTCACGTTCTTTTTTTAAAATCCCCATATTTTCTGCACCATACTTTGAAATAACATAATTTTAGTTGGACTTTAAAAATATCCACTGTTATGGTGTGGTTTCTGGCTGGTTTAGGAGGCCAGAGAGGAAAAATGTAATTTTTATTGCCTTGATTCAGTGATTTATCTCTATATGTAATTATCATTGCACTGTAAAAACTTACAATCCTTGATGAGAGCCAGAGGTGGTCCTCTCCACACATCTCTAGCTGTATTTCAAGCTTGTGTCAACTATTGCTGCCGGATTAGAAGCCCATGATCCCAGTTGAGCCTCAATGGCATTCTCCCCCTTCATTTGAAAATCCTGCAGGTTGTCACATGACTTTCATTCTTTGCAAAAGCATAAGCAGGCTTGGCTCTTTCTCCTGTTTTGCCATTAAAAACATGTATGAGCGAGTGAGACTGGATGTTTTGCTCTCCATGTGTTTGTACACAGAGGTTGAGCTCTTGTGTTTTTGTTGAAAGCACATGTACACGTGTTGCTGAGTGACAACAGGAATCCTTGCGCTGGCTCTCTGCCTCATGCAGGGATCACAGCATCCACAGCTTAGCTAATTGAATTCTCTTGGGCATGAATTATCTGGATAATCTGTTTCTTACAGATCAAAGTCCGATCTCTTTGTTCAGGTGTATTCCTGTGTTGTCTGCTAATTCTGAACATTTTCTGTGTGTAAAACAGTGAAGAAAGCAGCCAAACTGTGCAAGTAAACAGAAGTTACATCTTTCACTTTGTGAATTCTGCTGCAAACACTTCCATTGAGCCTGGCAGCAGATCCATCTGTTGCGCTAAGTCTGTGGCTCGCGCCTCTTTGTTCTGGCTCCATTGTGCTTCCTGCAGCAGGAATGCTGACAAGTACAGTTCAGAAAACACACACACATTTACAAACACACATTTATGTTTCTATATATTTGTGAGCCACAAGATCAGTCATTTGCATAAATAATGGGGCTGTTGATAGATAGATTGTGCCATTTTAGTACTATTATTAAGTGGTTTACAGCTTTAGGTTACCTCTGTTGTTGGTAACCATGTACCAAGCTGGGACTTCTCTTGCTTGGATGCATATCCATGTTGCCTAGGAACATGGCATCTCAAACAGACCATCACATATTTGTTTAGAAAGATTTAAAACCAGAGATAAATTTGCCCTTTTTAATTGACAAACCCTTTGTTTTCTGTGCTGATATTCCAACAATGAAAAGGGTGATGTAGGGTGTTGGATAACATTTGAAGTAAAAAAGAAAGCTGCAGTTTTGTGGAAATTACTAGCAGACTAGTTGCCACTGAGGTCTGGACCCAGAGTGGAGCTGAGCTGTGGTGTTGAGTTTCAATGCATGGCACTGCAGGATGGTGCAGGTCATCTTACATGGACCTGAGAACCAGGACAAGGGGTGGGCTTAGATAAAAGGATGTACTTTAGTTGAAGGAAAAAGAAGAAAAAAAAAAAAAAAGAAAAAAAAAAGGCACTGCTTTGAAATAAGAGTGATTAAGATGGGTTATCTTGACTTTATATGACCAGATATCTTTTGTGCTTTTGCTGTAAACTTCTTCAAAAACATTATTATAGTACAGTGGATCAATTTCATTGCATTTAATAACTGACAGTTTTTTTTCTCAATTGTTTGCTGGGATTGTAGTGAAAGAAAACTTTCAATATGTTGTGATTTTTCTCTTATTTCTGTCATTAAGTCCATAAGTCCTGCACTACTTGTTTTTGTAATATGCATTGTAAGCAGATCAGTTTGCTTATTTGCTGGAAAGCTGCTTTGACTTTTGTTAGACATGCGTTTATGAAATAACCATATTTGTCACTGAAGTTTATGAACAAAATGTTAAGCACTAAGCATGCAGAAAGCTGAAAATTTCTTGGGAACTTTGCACTTTTCCCTCCAAATTGTTGGAAATTTGTCTTCCATTTGGCAATGTAGCTTTTCAAAGCTAACACTAGCACCTTTTGTGCAAAAAGCCTCCAGTTAATAGAATTTCTTAAATACATAAACTTAAATGCTACATCGGTGCAAACGCATCTTGTGGTGTCCCGGTGGGAAATGAGTCTGAAAGCAACACCACTTCTATCAGATGGATGTGTTTTAAACAAAGTCTGAGTGAATTTTAAGTCAGATACATTTTAGCTGTTGCCATCACCATGGTAACCCCAACTACCATTCAGATTTCGCAGCTGATGAACGTAAAGAATCAGCAGCTTCTCTTATACCTGTCTCTATACACACCTGCAGACATGCAGCTTAAACTTTTTTGGCAGCTAACCGAGAGCATTGGAGGTGTCCTCAGAAAATGCTTGCATAATTTTATTGACTTTAATCTTCCTCTTTTTTTTTTTTTTTTTTTTTTAATCTTAGAGGAGAAACATCTCAGCTACTGATGAGCAGGACTGGTTTCTGACCCCCTGACTGATGACATCTCCGAGTGCAGTCTTTAGGTCTGATGGAATCTGAATTCTGCTCCAACATCGTCTGGCGCTTGTTTTATGTCACCGCCAACAAGTGGAGGACGAACACCCCGTCAGCACTTCCCCCTTACGCGCTTTGCAACAATCTGAGAAGCAGATAATTATCTGAGTCCTTCGGAGGATCATGGATGCCATTGACAACCCTGCTATGGAGCCCAGAGCGGAGCGCATTGCCCGCTACAAGGCCGAGAGGAGACGAGAGTTGGCTGAATGCTTTGGCAGCATTGATGAGCTTCCCTCTAAGTGGGTGAGGAGGGATGGAAAAGAGGTGCAAGAACAAGGTGGTCTTCTCCAAGGAGGACTGAAAAACTCTGACGGACTCAGTGAGAGAATAAACGGCAGGACGCAAGAGGTTACAAATGGAGTGGAAGCTGATGCTGCTGCTGCCTCCAGCTACCTGAGAAGGTGAGTCATGTCTGGGGGAGGGATGATGACCCACCGCTAGTCATGGCTGCAATGTTTAATTTAAGAACGACTGTCAGGAAATTTTATGGTAACAGATAAAATCACACTAAAGCCTCATCAATAACCTCTTGTCTTTTTTAAGGCTTGATATCAGATCAAAATGCAAATGTTACTGTGATACACACAAGTTTGTGGTGGAACATTGTCTCAATAATAACACACACTTGTATTTATAAAACAAACCATGAAAATTTAAAACCATGAAAATTTAAAACCAATCAACACATAGAAAGTTTACAGTTAGACATCAATTACCCCAACATGGAATTTGATCCTTTAGTTCTAAATGAAAGGCAGAAAAATAGATTTGTATGGAGCTTAGCTAAGGACATTATCTTAGAATTACAAATAATTTTTTTATTAAAATAGTTTTTGGTACAAAACAAACTAACATTTCCAGGTGAATTTAGTTTAGGTTGGTCCAGTTCAGGGTGTGACTGAGACAATCCAGCCAAACTGGACCAGAGCTGCTTTTAGTTGAATCTAAAAATTTCTATGAATTCAAAACCTAAAAGTTTCTCTCTTAGTTTATTTATTTTTCTAAAGGGGGCCCATTGTTAAGCCATTGTTGGCCAGTTACCCACAAGCTATCTCACATCTTCTGTTCAGCATATTCAGCCATCTGCAGCCGTGCCACAGGGGAGCAATCAACAAGCAAAGTGGTTTCAAAGTGGTTGCTTATTGGAACAGTGATGGGTTCATAGTCAACTTTCTGGAAATGTAATCCACAAAACAAGCTGTGACTTATTTCGAGCATAAGGTTTAACTTTCTGATGCTGAGAGCATTGTCAACAAGCTGAATGAGGACATTACAGAAAACAAGGACAGCAACAGAAAACAACTTGCCCTTCTTAATAATCCCAAGAACCTTTTTTTTTTAAAAAAAATGATGAAACAGATGTTTTGAAGACACAATATTAACATTTTGGTGGTATTTTCTAATGATCCTCTCCTAAAGGCTGTTCTGGAAATGTTTCATTTGCTGTCTAGTATTATCTTGCTGGACTAGATAAAATCACATTTACTTATCCAGTGCCTTGTTTTGCACACCTTCAACAAAAACTATACATCAGCTGACAACTCGGAGCAGACTGGGACATTCATTCTCCATATTCCCCAAACAAACACAATGCTTTAAAAGTTACAATTACACTCAAACTGTTTCTCAATCCAGGTCATCAGGACCCCTTGCCCTGCTTCAACACACCTGAATGAAATAAAAGGCTTGTTGTTTAGGAGGAGGAACATGTCTAAAACATGCAGGGTAGTGGGTCCTGAGGACCTGGATTAAGAGACACTGCTCTGAAAGGAGTGATCATAACAACTAAAATGTGAAGCTTAAAAATGATGTGCATTAAGGTGACTATAACCTGGTAGAAAGAATGTATTTTCAGTTCTAACCATGAAGTACACTTTTAAGACTTCAGTCTCAATCATATCATGCAATGTGCTAAACCCAAGCAGGAACTGCCGTGTTTTAGTGAAGGACCAGCCTGTTACTGACTGAATATAACCTGGCAGTGGAAAGACATGCCACCATCCACCATGTACCTTCCTCCTCCACAAGACCTAATCGCTTGTTAAATAATCCACATGTATAACATTTAATTTGATGTGGAAATGCTGAGTCATATTTCCCCTGCAAAGGTGATCCTTTTAGTTCCATTTCAGGGAATAAATGAGTTTTATTTAGTTATTGCAGTTTTGACTGGATGACCTGAAAGAGGTGAGTTAAAGCAGTATTTTATAGACGATGAAGATCAATGCAGTAGAAGTATTATTTACTCTGAGCCCAGTGTTTTATGTTGAGTAGATTTGCAGAGGAGCAGCTGCTTTGAGCCTAATTTGTCCAAACACCAATAAAACCACATTCCAGCTACATAACCCCCAGGACACTGGTCACCTGCTTCCAGTTTGTTCACCTTGACATCAGTCTACAGTGTCAGTATCATCTTTAAATAGATGAATGGATTGTTAGTATTTTGGCAGCATTGTAGCTTCTTATTAATAATCACGACTTGCATAACAATTCAAGAGAAGAAAATAAATGCTTGGTCATTGTTTCATGAATCAACTGTTGTAACAAATTGCTTTTAGTTTTGTTTTTATACACACTTATTAAACTGATGTATAATTTGGATCTCAAATAGTGTTTGTGCATGCTTCCATGTTGCAGTAGATCTTAAGACGTTCATATTAGTGTGAATCATCTGTTTGTCCCATCATTTTAAAGCAGCTCTTGTCATCAGTGACTTCTCAGTAGCACCAGATCCTCGACTTACTCTGCAGCTTTTCTTGCTAATTAAAGCTGAGAGGTCTAAATCGGTGGATCACAGCAGGAAGTTTTAAAGCCACTCCTTTTTTTTTTTTTTTTTTTTAAAATCATGATTTTTGTATCTGCTATTCAGCCTCGACCCTCAACGCCATCTAAGAGCCAGTTTTACTGAGAGACCGGAAGCCCTTTTATTCTTTAATACAAAGTTTTTCCACTGGAGCCACATTTGATAGAAAGCTTCAAGCTAGTTTTTTTGTTTTAGTGTTCGCCTCACCCCACCTTATCCCTGCTTCCTCACCTGCTTCCCTTCCCTCCCGCCCCCTCCAGGCAGGGTTGCCAGGGCTCAGCCGGCACATTGAGTGAGGAGGGGCACCATACTCCTCCTGGACTCAACGCCCCGCAGCTCCACACTCGGGTCTCAGTGGGCCAGCTGAGAAGTGCCCTTCTGCAGCAGACGGAGAGCGGAGCACAGCTTGACAAAGCGTAGGGTCACCTGCATGTGTGTGATCCAGACTGTGTACCTTTTTGTGAGCAATATTTGCCTTTATCTAAGCATCATCTTCTCTTTTCTCCTCTCTACTCTGTGTTTGTGGACAGTAGCTGCGCTGATACTGGGCTAGCCACGTCCTCTCTGGACCTGGCTGTGAAGCCGGGCTCCGAGGGGGGCCGGCGGCACACTCGGCGCTACTTCCCTGGTGGGCCAAGCAGTGGTCGCAAGTCCAGTGAACGCTTTAGGACGCAGCCAATCACAGCCAATGAAATGGAAGAGAGCAGCGGGTAGGGGCTGTTTTCTTTGTGTGGTGGCCAAATGGACAGGCGAGTCTAGTGTGTGAAAACTAAACAAAAACCTGTTTGCAGTTTTGTGTTTTACTGTTTTTACTTATTGGAGTTTAAAATCAACTCTTGCCCGGTGCTAAATTTCACTTAACAGCAGTATGTTTCTTATTTGGCTTTATTGCTAGTTTGCACGCTGTATTTTGCACTTACTAAAAAAAAAACCCCAAAACATTATGTTGAGGTGTTACATGTAGCGTCTTTATATAAAAACCCAACAGTGACATGGTTTGCATGAGTTCCTTATATTAAGCTCCATAACTGTGCTTATCAAGAATGCAAATGTGACTTGGTATCTGTGTTGTCTGAGCTGCAGACTGAAACACAAGGCCTTGTATTGTAAATTTGAAGCAGTATGTGAGAGAAAAAAAGAGCACATAGGAGATGAAGATTAAAGTATACATGTCAGCACACTGTTAATATTTCACCTTGATGACTTAATCTTGTCTGTTTTTTCTTTTAAAAAAAACTTCCTTTTAGGCTCTTGGATGCAGAGGAAGAGGAGAATAAGAAAGGTAAAACCATCAGCTTCTTATATTTTACATATTTGTAGGCTGCTATGTTCAGACACAATATAAAAAAGTAACATTAAGTCCACATATATACATATTAAAAAAAAAAAATTGATCCTCAGTCATAACAAACATTGTGTTACAATACCACAATTTCCTGCAAAATTTTATGTGGTAGTTCAGGAGATCAGCTTTTATTTTCTGGCTCAGAATTAGTGATGACAGACTTGTCCCTGTCAAACTTGTCGTCCCCCCCAGAACCCCCCACCACACCATAAAAAGATTACAAGTTTATACAAAGACTGACTGGGATTTTACACCACTGCTAAACAAACAGCAGAAACGAGTAGCTTTTAAAGCAGTTTAGGCACTTAAGCCAATATGTTGTTACCATAGGTGTGCATATAGTATATATATGTGTGTGTGTGTGTGTATATATATATATATATATATATATATATATATATATATATATATGGAAAAACATATTTTTAAGTAAAAATACTTGCAAGAATCTTTATTTAGCCTTATTTGTATACATCAATAGAAAAAAAAATTAAAGTTTCTGCTGAAAATGCTTCCTAAGTTTCACATGAAACATGCATGTCAGAACTAAGTTGTAATGAGAATTGTTGTGAAATAGTGGATGGTTTTCTTTCTCATGGATGTAAACACTGCAGATGTGAAATCTCACAAAAGACTGAAAGTAGGTACTTTTTGTTTTTTAAAAATATATCTAAGGAGACACTGCTGATACTGATAAATATATTCATTTAATCCAATCATAAATCGATAAGTAAACAAATTAGAAACTACTTTCTTCTCAGTCTTTGCTGCTTTCTGAATGTGCAATGAGTAATCAATCAAGTTCCCAAAGTGTTTTCATGCCTCTTTTTTTCTTCACATTAGCAACTTGTTTGCCATCTTTTCTCTCACAGCGGATGTGAAGACGGATGACAGAGCCAAAATGAGCGTGGCAGCCAAGATGTCTTTGTTTAAAGTAAGTCAGTAAGTCTCTGCTGTGACACAAGATCCTCATCTCTGTTGCTGATTTGCTTATTTTTCCTCAGGATGTCTGTAATAATGTGTCCAACAGTGCAGAAGAAATACAAACACAGCTAATAAATACCCATGAAATGGGTCGCTGATATGTTGATGAAATATATTTAACGGCTGAGGAGGAGGCCGTCAGTCGACTCAGCTGCTCACCTTACAGTCTGAGGCGCACGGTGAGCCGTTGCTGATTACGCAGAACTCAACCTGATCATGTGGAATGAATATGAATGATCAGATGAGCGTTCTCACTAGATTCACTATCCGCCTCAATGCTTCTGTTTTTGTTAGAAGAAACGCAAAATCTGTAGATTTACAAATGTACAGCTGAAGCAGTCGTGATGTTTTTTTTTTTATTTTTTTTTTTTTATTTTGTCTGACTCTTCAAGTGATGAACAGTTTCATTCGAGAGGCCTCAGGTGAAAATGTGGCAGATACCGGAGTGCCATTAACAACCAGCGGCGGTGTTATAATTAGCCTGCTGACCTGCGGAGGCAGGCGGGGAGGTAACTGAAGCCAGCAGGTCTCTGGTTACACTGTGACCTGTTGAGCTGGCATGTAGCAAGAAGCCAAGATGTTCCACCTTACAGCTCGCTGCTTTATTTGCCAGCCAGCCGACCCACTTCCTCTCCCTCCTCCCATCTGTCCTCAAAAGGGAGTTTCACTGCCTTTTTCCGCAGTGCCCCCCTAATTACTTATTTAGCAGGTGGAGGCTGTTGACCGACGCCTGCTGCACGGTTTGTGTTCAGGAAGAGACGATGTGTCGGTTTTAATGCCTTCCCCGGTTCCTTTGCAGGAACTGGAGAAGTCAGCTGCCCCCGAGGCTTCGGTCCTCCTGAAACCTCGTTCAGCCAGCGTCTGCCATGAACGCAGGATACGCCGTGGCAACGACCACCGCTTTCTTACTCAGCCAATCACCTGTGAAGAAATGGTGGCGATCAGGTGGGGAGTGTTCTCTGGAAAGGCCGTGCACACTTCACACTTTTAACAGAACGGAGATATGACTTTGACAGGGATTAGTTTGAGAACAGTTTTACCTCCCTCAAAGAAATGATTTGTTCACATAAACTGGAACCACTTTTATTTTTGACTATCAGTCTGTCAAATCACTGTAACATTAAGATTTACAAGCACGTGCAGCTCTAGTAAGGTCATTTCAACCAAGTGGAGGTCTGGACTTTGACTTGACCAGTAAAATGTCTTTATTCTTTTTGTTTTGAGCTGTTCTGTAGATTTGAGTGCAGTGTTCCTTGGTCCTGGTCCTCATATACCACTGCCCTGCATGTTTTAGAGGTAATCCTACCTTAACACACCTGAATTAAATGTGTCTTGTTAATGGGCTTGTAGATAACTTGGTGAGGATGTTCGTTCATGTGAATCAGGTGTGTTGGAGTAGGAAGACATCTAAGACCATCTAAGACCTGCAGGGCAGTGTTACTCAAAAACCAGGATTGGGAAACAGTTTTTTTTTTCTTTTCTCTCTAATCATATTGTTGTTCCACAAGTTTTGGCAAAGCTTCAGAGACTTGGCTACACCTTTGACTCTAAGAATAGTTTGGTATACGGAGGAGGTCATGGTTAGCTCGATGGCTGCAGGGTGTCTAGGTCCTGTAGCTGGAAGATGAGCCCAAATCAACACCACCGTGCTGGACTGTTGGTATTGGGTGTTTGTACTGAATTGTTGCTGGTTTTCTTGCTGCTGTGCATGATGAACACTCACCTCTTAAGAGGAAGACAGGTCTGCACAGCTACTCCATGCCACTGTGGTTATTTGACTATTTTCTGATTGCATTTAATTAATGACCTCTGCAACACAAAATAAGTGTTCGGGCTGATTTTAGTTTTCTGTTGATTTGCTGTAGCCATGCATCTTGGATGTATTCATGCAACTATTTTCTCCTCATAAAACACCTCAAAACAAGCCTTATTTGTCCAGGAATTTTGTAATTGTTCTGTCATGGGCATGTTAAATGCAGAAGCATTTAACATGCTGAGGCCTGTAGAGTCTGCAGTGTGTGTGTGTGTGTGTTTTAAGTACTCAGACTAAATTAAACTGTGGATTCAGTGGAAACTATTTTCAGATGCACATTTAGTGCTCTGCAGTTGTGAACATTACCAATAGCAGGGTAGTGTGTGCGTCTAATTCACTAAAAATAAACTACAATGTGGTGGTGATCATGGTAGCAAAGGAACATGGCGTCCTGAGCAGTGACTCAACAGTGTCTTTGCTTAATACCTGCTGGGCATAAATCAGTCAAACAGATATTATAAATCATCTGATTTTGGATGCACATTTGTACATGTTGAAGTTTTTGGTCTGGTTTCTTTGCAGTGCTCCCTTGCCGGTGGAGGTCCACTCTGTGCAGACTGAGTCAGCAGAAGATGGCGATGAAAGCTGCAAGATGAGCATGAGTGAGAAGCTGGCCCTCTTCAACAAACTGTCCCTGCCTGTGAAGCAGGGGCCCGGTCCCGCTGATGGGCCGCCAGAGAGACGAAGGCAGAAGGGGGCCCGATACCGCACTCAGCCAATCACTGTGGAGGAGGTCAATCTGGTGAGTGGGGGGGACTTTACCGCCAAAATAAAGAGACATGAGTGGTGGTTCTCAACTTGTATGTTTATATTCTCCATTTTTTATGAATTAAAAAAAAAAAAAAAAGTCTGATTTGTTTTGTGTGTTTGAAATGTTTGTGATCTTCTCATTTCTATTTAGCTTCAGAAAGGTCCCGTTCAGCTGCCTGCCTTCAGTTTGTCTCGTCATCTGTCCGACAGACAGCAGGCCTCGTCTGTCAACCTGAAACCAAGTGAGGTGCGTCTGTCACAGCCAAGACCTGAATCAGAGCCCAGTTCAACCCTTCAGGCACCGCCGTGTTACCAGCCTGAGCCGGGTCTGAAAGGAATCCTGAAGAAAAGCCGCTCCGCAGGATCAGAATGGAGCAGAACGGAGGGCGGACAGACAGATTTACTGCTAAGCCCCGAGCATAATGGTGGAGAGGCAGAGATGGACAGAGAGATGGAGGGAACTGAGAGGCAGGAAATTTCTGCAGAACCACAGAGGCAGAGACGTGAAGCCTCATGTGTGGAAGGAGGTTCGAAGACTGCTGCTCCCTGGAGGCAAAGGGCTCGAAACAGGAGGGAAACTATTGCCTGTACACCGCTAAGGGCCTTTTCCGAGCAGGATGCTCCTCAGGAGGAGAGACCCTGCCAAAACTCCCCACAGGAACACAACAGCATGGATGCAAAAGGAAAAGTGCAGTGAGTGACATTACTTCAGTTAAATGGTCTGATGCGAACTGCATGTTCTGGTCTGATGGTGTTTTTCAGATGTTGCATGTATATGAATATAAGAATTTTTTCATAGTGCTTTGATGTTTTATGGTCATTATTGCGACTGATTATCAAAAAGGAAAGAGGAAGAGCAAGAACATGTGGGGATGGTGGATGAAGAGCACATAGGAGCAGGAAATGATCAGATCATCCCACCAGGCTGCACGTTGAAACAACTGGAATCCAACATCCGAAGCGAAAATGAGGTATAACTCTCAAAAACACGGTCTTCACGTAATTCTCTTCAGAATCAGCGTTTTGTTTTGATTTTGATTTTTATGTTACAAAAGCTGCTAATGATGGCAAACTTCTAAGATTAAATGTTCTTAGTAATTATTTGACCTTTTTTGATGTGTTTAATGAAGTATGGGCTAAATATTAACATTTAACCAGTGCGTTAAAAAAACTTGAGTTAATTCTGAACATCATCTGTGAGGGTTTTAAATGTGAAATGTGTGGCTTAGTTTCATGTCTAAAACTAAGCCACACAAATAAGTGGTAAATCCTCTCCCTGTTGGAGAGGATTTACCACTTATTTGTAAAGGGGATTTTTTTTAGTTTCTTCTTTAAAAACATGTTCAGAATGACTGAACTCAGTATCGACTCAGTTATACTTGAGGCTGCTGGTAGTGAGGCCATGTTTCTGTTGAGTACAACTATCCCCTCAGGTTAGCTAATATCTGATGTGTCATGCAGGGTAAGCCACGTTTTTTTTGATGCCAGAGACACAACCTGACTCCATTTTTTCCTGACTGAATTTGAAAAAAGGCAAAGAAATGTTTAATTATTGTCTGCATCTCAGCCTTAATGGATATAATTCCAGGTCGCTCACTCAGTTATAAATCAAAGACATACATCTTAGATTTTTGATGAAATTCTCCTCGTCATGTTGGAGGTTAGCGAGTTTATTCCTCCGGCCAGATTTAAACAGAGCTGGAGGAAAGGTCAGTGGTTAGATATGGCTGTTTGAAATGCCACTGAAACTAGATCCAGCAGCTCTTTGGGTTTGGTATGTGCTTAATGGCTTGATATTAGACTCAAGTTACTGGGAAATAAATTGAGACCAGTTAGTGTTTATGAGCTAGATGAGTGAGATTTTTTTTCACGATGTGATGGGGAATGTAAACACACTGAATGTTTGATGTTTAAATGATCTCTTTATGAGCTTCCTTCTCATTTTATGTTCCTGTTAAGATATTTTTTTTGTTTTTGTTTCCTTTCTTTTGTCTCCCTCACACTGTTCTCTGTGGGAAAAGTCACAAACCCCTCATCTCGACAGCGTCCACCTTCAGTGCTGGGTAAGATCGAAAGGAGCGAAATCAACCAATCCGCCTTCACACCTGTTTATAAATATAAAGACTGCTTTTGAACAGCTTTAGCCTCCCCCCTGTTTCTTCTCTCCCAGGAGCCCGTCTTTGCCTCTGTCTATTCTATCAATACGCCCCAATATATCATGTGTTTCAATCAGGTAACTGTGTGAGCTGCTGCATGGAAGGTTACTTTTGCTGCTTTTTTCCCCCATTTGAAGTGGCTTGAATGCAGTGAGAAGTTTTTGTCATCGTGCAAATTCAGGTGGATGTGACTTTTGCAGCTGATGTGTGGAGTTTTATTCAGGCTGATGAGCAAACTGTAGCCTAAAGAGTTACTAATGTCCAAACTGTGCTTCTTATTGACATGTTGCAGCTTTTTTTCCCACACTTTGCTTACACTTTCAGTGTTTTCTGGAAACAAAAACAAGAGAAATGTTTTGTCCATGTAAATTCTGTACGTTGTTGTTTTTATGTTTGATGCCTTGTTCTTTGATTTCACTTCACTTGATCGTGCACATCTCCAAAGGAGGCTGCTGTCCTGCAAGGGCGAATTTACCTTTTAAAATGAATGATTTTGTTTTTACTTTGTCCTCAGACCAATTTGTCCTTTGAGGCTCAAGAGGTCTCCTCTCCAACAAAGAGCCTGATTCAGCCCCAGTGGAGACAGAAGGTGATACAGGATTACCCTTTTTTTTATAGTGTATAGGAGGTTGTTTTGCATCCTTACCTGTATTTCTGTGGTTGTGCAGGCTAGAGGGGCTGAACATGAACTCAAAGTGGAGCAAATAGAAGCAAGGAAAATGCAGCTGGAAAGCAAAGAGCAGGAGGCTGAACTAAGTGGCAGGACGGGTGGGAATTCTTGCTCTGGTTTTTAATTCTAAAACTCTATTAGTTTTGTGCTTAGCTTTCTTTACTTTGCAACCTTTCAGGTCTTGGATCCCCAGAACCAGACAGCAATTATGTGTGTTATAAGAAGACAGACTCTTCTGAGGCTCCAATGTGCACATATGAAAGTAAGAGCGGCTTCAGCCCACATAATATAATCTGTGCCAGTTTCTGCCTCATCTTTGCAGAGGTGTTTAAAAGTCAAATGAAAATGGTGAACAACCCGGCGGAGTGGTGTAAAGGCTTGTTGGTGTGTGTCTCCACTGCAGCTTCACAGACTGCCTCCCCCACAGAGGTTGCCCAACAGATTAAGGAGGAGACTCTTGTTCACGAGTCCAACATGTCAGATGGAGATTTTTGCAGTGATCAGTCACCTCCTCCTGCTTGCGTCCTCTCACCCTGCGGAGCCGTCACGGCTTCAGAAAGCGAGCAGGACCTGGACATCCTCTGTCAGAACAACACTCCCATGTGAGTACAGGTGATTAGACATTGATGCAGGTGGGAGAGAGCATCAGATGTTGGGTCTCGTCTTCGTTCTGTTTCACAGTTTTTCTGTGAGGTGATTGCAGGATGCTGAACGGTAAAATGTTTCTATGTTTTTGTTTAATCTGACAGACTCATACATGTGCAACAAAACAAGATAAAATGAGGAAAACTGAAGTTTTTAAGTTAAAAAAAAAAAAAAAGGGGGTAAATCAAGGCCCTACATCTATGGGGAAAAACATTTTAAATTTTTTTTTTTTTTTTTTTTAATAAAATCAAACATCTAGATCCTGTAAAGTTTTTTGATTTACTTACAATTACAAAACTTAGTTCTTAATGTAAGAAAACAAACATATTTGTTTCAAGACTGGTCTGTTTTTAAAAGAAATAAAAAAAAAAAAAACCAACTTTAGTTTTCTAAAATAAGGAAAGAAAATAGTCAATGATACGGTAAATAAATTATAAATATTAACATCTGTTAAACGTATGCTGCATACAGATGTTCAGATGATTATGTAACATCACTAATAACTGTGTTAAATCATGCAGCACATTTAAAGTATTTTAAATCTTTTTACATGGAAAAAAAAAGCTGAGCATCATAAATCTTGTGTTTTGAAGAAGAAGTAAACATGGATGATTAGTATATTTTTTTTTGCAAAATTATTTAAAAGCACTATTATACAATGACTTTTTTTATTTGGTGGATTGAGTTATGTTTACCAGTGATCGAGGTCCTTGCATCCTTTGAAGTACCAGTTCAACACCATAAATGGACTGAACTCAAGAAATGCGCCAACAAAATAGTTTGAGTAGCAAAGAATAAAGGTGTTTTAGAAATAATTTTAAAGCATTACAGGTAAGTTTAATGCAGAAAAAATGGTTATACTTTGATAAACTCTCACTGATCAAAATTTATTGTCAACCAGAAATAAATCATTTTTAGGAGTGGGAAGAGTCCAAGCAGATTTTTTTTTTAATCTTTCCCTTCAAACTGAAACTAATTTCAAACTTTTCCTTTAAAAAAAAAAAAAAAAAAAAAAAAAAAAATCAAAATAAAATAAATAATAAAATTAATAATAAAATAATAAAAAATATCCAAGAGTTCTGGAAACGGAGAGAAATGGCATCACTGAATCCACTTTAGCCACCATTAAGTACAATACAACCCACTTGCAACCATAAATAAAACATATCATTTAAAAGCACAGATATGATCAGACTGTCTGGGAGGTCTTCAGACGTTTTGTGACATTACTCGACGTTGTTGCTTGTAGTTTTCTGGTGTGTGCGCGCGCGCGCGCGCGTGTGTGTGTGTGTGCGCGCGCGCGCGCGCGCGCGCGCGTGTGTGTGTGCGCGCGCGCGCGCTTGCTTCCTTAGCTAGATAACCAATACACGTCTATGGCTGTGCATTAGCAGAGCTCAGAAGGGAAACCTTCCTTGTTTTACTTCAACAATCTGGCAGCCTTTCTTACTTTTTACTTTAACATTTCTAAACAAAATCATGAGTTTCTCAACTTTCCTGCTCTTTTTAAACCAACCGATGATTTATGCGAATATGGTTGATCAACTGGTCAAAACATTTTAGTAGTGCTGTAACAGTAAGCCGTTAACTGCTGTGTATCAGTTCCCACAGTTCCCAGTGTCATGCTTGGGAATGTGCTTAAAGCAGCTTGGGGTGCTTTTTAAGGTTCACACACTTCCTGTGCGTTACCTTGAATATTTTGCTATTTGAGACTCTCACAGCACAGTGAATTAAATTCCACTTTTAAATATTTATTTACAATTGAATAAAAAAAAAACAACAACTTGTGTATGGTTTATACAAGACTATAATCTTTTGAAATGTGTTTTAACCAGCAAGTAGTAACCTTAGATTGTGTGTGTGTGTGTTTGTGTGCAGACTGACCTCTGCAGTTGCAGAACACAGGCGAGCAGTGCGTCCGTCCCGGCGGACTCAGGGCTCCAGAAACCCTCTGAGGGCTCTGGCAGCCAGAGAGGACGTCAGACAGGATTACATGGGTGAAAGAGTCAACGCAGCTGCTGAGGAGGGCAGCCAGGCAGAAAAAAGTGTGTTTTTCTTTTAACTTTTGCTTTCCTCCCTCCTTGTCTTCCTCAGCTACCTCACTTTCTGTATTCCTGTTTTCGGACAGAGTGTAAAAACTCCTCTGCAGCAGGTTCGCATCCTGCCACATCGGAGGACTCCGTCTCTTCTTCAGATGCTGAAACCACCAAGTCTTACCCTCCGTTCACAAGCCTGATGCTTATTCACATCAAAGGTCAGGAAAGATCTGGTTCCTTTATGCATGAGTGTGTTCATGGAATTATTTGACCTAATGCCTGTAATGATGACAGGTAGGCGGCATGTTCAGGTCCGGCTGGTCAAGCCTTCAGTTCAGTCGCTGAACAGTGGAGACTGCTTCCTGGTGGTCACCCCGGAGCATTGCATCCTCTGGAGTGGAGAGTTTGCCAATGAACAGGAAAGAGCCAAGGTACCAGTGAAGATGATGGCACACTGAGATGCTCTGATCCTCCTCTAATTTCTTTATATTTTACTTGCAAAGGCCAGATTCCTATGTGATCTTTATTAAAATTAGAAGTGGAAAATGTATTTTCAGTCCTGTCTATTTTTAGAGGAATGTTATATAATTTACCATAACCTACTGAACATTTCTTCCATTACAAAAACATTTTGCATGTAAGAGCTGGTACAGCACATAGTTTCTGTGCTGCCTTCATGATAGGAACACAAACTCTGGTTTTTCAGGCCTCTGAGCTGGCATCGTTCATCCAGAGGACGAGGGATCTCGGCTGTCAGGCTTCTCAGGTCGTCCATCTGGAGGAGGGGCTGAACTCTGACAGCAGTGCAGCTGCAGACTTCTGGACTCTTCTGGGAGGAAGAACACAGTACAGAGGTCAGATGTCACAATGTGTGTAGTCGTGCTGATGAGGTTGAGGAATAAAACGACGATGTGTGGACACACCTTGTTTGTTTGCTTTTCCCTTCAGGAGCAGGTACACCAGAGGAGGATGAGCTCTATGAGCAGGGAGTGGTGGAGTCCAACTGTGTGTACAGGCTGGTGGACAACAGACTGGTGCCTCATGAAGAGGCGTGGGCCTCCACCCCCTGCACCTCCCTGCTTAGCTCCACTGAGGTCTGGTCTCAGTTCCTGTTTCCTGATCATTTCTGTTGAACTCTGTGCTGCTTCTGTCATTTGCAATGATGTAAAATTTGTCTCACATTTTTGTTTTCAGGCCCTGGTGTTTGATTTTGGGAGTGAGGTGTACCTATGGCACGGTCAGGATGTTTCCCTCAGGAGGAGGAATGTTGCTCTCCAACTTACTCACCAAGTGTGGGCCGGAGCGTATGACTACAGCAACTGTCGAATCAACCCACTGGATCCCACTCAGTGTAACCCCAGCATTCAGCTGTATGTCCACACTGTAGTCATCAAAATATGTAGAATATTAGTCTCTACTTCACAGTGAAAAGTATCACCAGTCACTAAATCCCACCTAATCCCAGTCAGCTGCTGCCTCTCATCACCACATACCGCTGTGTGGTGGCTGGATGCAACATGCATCGGCACTAAAATCCACTGAAGGTCTCCGGAGATTGATCAACCATCCCATTGTTCTAACCTGACCCCAGCTGACAGCGAGGGTTTCACATGCTGTAAATCATGGTGTGCTGCGACACACTGCAGCTAGCAAGACAGGTGTCAGCTGAAGCTCAGCAGGAAGAGCAGTCGTCTTCCAACTGGAAAGTTAGATTGATCCCAGGCTTCCCCTGACTATGTGCCGAGGTGTCCCTGGACAAGACACCAAAACCCCAAGTAGCGCCCCGATGTGCCTATGGGGATATGAGTGTGTATGTAAGTTGCTTTGGATGAAAGCTTCCGCTAAATGACTGTAGAATAAATGACAGTAGATGTTTAGATGTATAAACGTCTCTTTTGTCAACAGAAATGGAAAGCGTAGTTGTAAATCACAAACGAGAGTGTGGGCAATCCAGTGTTTCAGAGATGGGATTCTCACTTGTTTATTTTCAAAATGGTTGTCATCTTTATCTGAGAGTTTATTAGTTGTTTCAAAGCTGCACATAACTCTCATTCGTTCAAGAGAGAATCTGTAAAAAATTTGGATCTGGCTCTGATTTTATGTATAAAAATATGCCATTACTTCAAAAGCGACTGTTAGGATTTAAAATATCACAATATAATCTTTTTTATGAGAACTGAAAAGCTTTATTTAAACTTGTAGTAGGTTTTTATGAAAGCTCAGCTTAGCTTTACCGTTTAAAGTAACACCACTGACGTTTGGCAGACTTTTGCCCTTTGGAGCTCTCTAACAAAGGTTAATTCAGCTTCCATCTTGCTTCCTGTGTCTTCTCTGTGCTCTTTTCAGTCAGTCTTATGTCAACTCTTATCTTAACTTTTGCTTTGCCACTTTCCTTTCTTCACTGTTTCTGATCATATCCCATTCGGGTTCTTTACTAAATCAGTCATTGTGTTAATATCCAGCTGCTGAAATATTATGCAGCCTTGGAAAGCCAAACACAGATATCACATATTGGCTGCAGGGCAATGACAGCTTCAGGATTGTACCCTTGAAAGTCAGTGTGTTTTAAGGAGTCATAATGTTTTAAGGAGGAAGGTTATGTACTGTTTAAGAGCTTCATTGGAACGATTTAGTCTAAAACAAACAGAACTTTGTTTTAATATTATTATTATTATTATTATTAATAATAATAATAATAATAATAATAATATTATTGTTATTGTTATTATTGTTGTTGTTGTTGTTATTATTATTATTAACAACAATAATTATAATGTATAATAATTATAATTTATAATAATAAAAAAAAAAACTGTTTTAAAAACTGTGGAAAAGGAATAAATAGCTAGCAAGTATGCAAGCCTAAAAATTAATTTAAACCATTGGTTATTTCTACTTCAGAATACTTTTCAAAAAGTTGATCCAGGCCTTAAAAATTTAAAACAAAAACAATTGACAATTACTGACATCTAGTGGTCAAGATGGAGATTGCAACTATCCCAAAAGTCTGAATATGCTGCTACTTGGTGCATTTGTTGGCTAAATTAATCATGAAAGGAATCAAGCAACAAAGGTGTAACTCTAAATTTAGATTATCATTTATAATCTATGTGGTGAGGCCACATAGATTATAAATGATTACCTATACCAGATCAGTTCTACTTCTTTGTCTATTAGCACATAATTTAAGGCCCTCTTTCCCTTTTCCTACATCACAAAAGTATCATACTCCATACATAAATATTAACAAATTTATATTTGTCAATATTTATGTACCAATTCCTCAGCTTTTTTCTTCATTACCTTTTTGGATCTTACTTTTATGGCTTTTATGAAAGGATTTTTTTTAGTACTTTGAGCGTAAATATAAGAGATTCGTAAGTAATAAGAATATAATTTATTTAGTAAAGTATGAGAAAAATTGCAATTTGTTCCCATCAGTCCTTTTTAATATTGTTAAACCCAGTAACTTATCATGGTGGGAATCTGTGACATTACTGGTTGTAGAGTTTCAGATAAATGAGTCTCTCAAAAAGGAGAATGAGGAGCAGAAAAAGACATTTGAATGATTAAACAATGTAAGAATTTTAAAGTTTCTCCATTTGCGGTCATTTACTGCTAATAATACTGAAAGATTAAGAACATCAGGCTGAATTTTTTATTCTGAGAAAACTCATTAAACTATTTCTGGCTGGCTTTGACTTCTCAGGCTCTCAGGCAGCACTGTATTTATAATCAACAGGACTTTGCTGTAGAACTCAGTGCCTGAGCTCAGAAACCTCTGAAAACTGATGTCAGGAAACAGCAGGGTGCTTCTGCTTTCAGGTTAAAAATTCATCATGCGCAGAGAAAATGGAAAAAAACCTGCATAAGGTCCTCGCGTCAGATGGGAAGGTCTGACTCAGTTGGTTTTTATACTGTTGTACATGCAGTTTCATCATCGCGCTCATATTGTTTTCATGATATATCATTTTCAGGAGGGGAGAAGGTCGTCCTTGCTGGGCTTTGCTCGCTGTCGTCTCTCAGCATAGCGAGACGACTCTGTTCAGGGAGAAGTTCCAGGACTGGATGAGTGGAGGAGGAGACGCAGAGGAAGAAGCTTCACCAAGGGATGAGACTCAGGTTAATCTCACAGTTCAGTGGTTCAGAGCTGCAATGCAGCATACATATCATTCAGATAAACCAGTACCGTTTAGTTATTTCACTGAGGGAAAGTCTGGACTTGAATTCACTCTCAAATGGAAGAAACATGAGAAAATATGATTTCAGAAGAAAGATTTTATCACAAAGAGCCAAAAAGTTAACTAACATGTCTCCAAACTCAGACTATGCTGTCCCTCCTCACAGCTGATGCCTCATCAGCCACTCTGGCCTGAATCTCCACCATCAGACCTCCTGAGTCCCTGTGACGCCAAAGCTTTGGTGGCAGGCACATCAACGGAGGGAGACGGTGCAGTCCACACTGTTCTGGCTGGAGTCTATGTCCAGCGAGGACATGGTGTTGTCATGCTGGAGGGGGGTCAGCAGATGGAGCTGAAAACGGTTGCTGTGGATACCTGGCATGTCCAGGAGTTTGACGACAGTGAAATCCCAGTGGAGAGCAGCGGACAGCTTTACGAAGGCGACTCCTACGTTGTCCGCTGGACTTACAGCATCAGCACTCTTGGTAAATGAGTTTATTTTTGTCATAAACTATAAAAAATTTGTTTTAGTAATCTAATATTCATGCTTTTCCCTCTGTCTAAGATCACATTAGCTCAGATGAGCTTGAGTCAAGCCCTGGATCAAACGAGAACACGGCTTTCTTCTTGTGGCGAGGCCGGCAGTCCAGTGTCAGTGGACGGGACACAGCAGCTTTCCTCTCCATCGGCACGAACAACCAAGAAGAATCGCAGGTAAGATTTTTGTTGAATTAGACACGAGGACAACTTAGTTCTTCCAGGGATTTTAAAAAAAGGGAGACGTAGCAATTTTAACTGATTTTAGATTAATGCAGTATCAATACAATATGAAGAAGCTCTCTCAGAAAAACAAGTTATGTATAACCCTTACAGGGTTATAAAAGACATGTTTCATTCCTGCTGAACTGTTGTTTATGAAGTTTGTGTGTTTTCTGTAGGTGGTTGTACCTCAGGGAAAGGAACCTCCTTGTTTCCTTCAGCTTTTCCAGGGAGGCTTGGTCATTCACAAAGGAAAGCGAGAGGATGCGTCCACCAATGCAGGTGCAGTAAAATCCGGTTTAGGCCAAGTTTCTCTTTTTTTTTTTTTTTTTTTTTTCCTGTCTCAAGGAATTTTTTTTTTTTTTTTTTTTTTTTTTTTTTTTCTTTGCAGCAGAGTGGCGTCTGTTCTGTGTACGAGGGGAGCTCCCAGAGGAAGGTTTGCTGCTGGAGGTGGATTGCTGCTGTGCAGGCCTGAGGTCACGGGGCTCTGTTGTTCTGCTGAACAGCCAGCAGGGGGTGCTGTATCTCTGGACTGGTTGTAAAGCTCACAGCACCACTAGAGAGGTCAGCAAGAGGGCAGTGGAGCGTCTCACTGAAGCGTAAGAAACGCACATTCTGAATGCAACTATGATTGAGTCCAGTTTAAGTTTGTAGTTTTCTATTTATGTTATATGTGTGCTTGTCAGGTGTTCACCAGAACTGGGTCTCAGCAAAAGCAGCCCTGTGAAGGTACATTTAGTGGAGGAAGGCTCAGAGCCTGCAGATTTCTGGACAGCACTGGGGCAGATGGACAGGAAGGCTTATGACTGCATGCTGCAAGGTGAAACATGGCGCACACACAGTTTTATTTCTCCCTGCTGTTCAAAACCACAATAGGAGGTAAAACTTTTATTCTTTTGACAGATCCGGGAAAGTATAACTTTACACCTCGCTTGTTCCACCTGAGTGCCTCAACAGGCATATTTCAGGCCAAGGAGTTTCAGAGCCCCACTCGCCTGCCAGGGGTTGTGATGGCAATGCCCTTTGTTCAGGAAAGCCTGTACTCTGTACCACAACCAGGTACAAAAAAGAAAATGGTCTTCCTTTTGTCTATTTATTAATTTGTTTTAAACCTCCTTGTTTTTTGGAGTCTTGTTAAAAAGGAATTATGGGTATTTAGAAATAGAAATGGTAAAGCTTTGTATTTTAACTTGCCAATCCAAATTGCATATTCTTTTCTGTACACTTTTTTTTTCAATACCTGCCAAGTCATAAACATCCCTCAGAGCATCAAAATCTAACTTAGCCAAGTTTATTTTAACTTCATAACTTTCCACCGTCTGTCATCAGCCTTATTTCTGCTGGACAACCGACTGGAGGTGTACCTGTGGCAGAGAGGTCAGCCTGAGCAGACGGAGAGCTCAGCTTCAGCCTGGAGCCTCTGGCATAATGAGAGAAAGTGTGCCATGCAGACAGCATTGCAATACTGCAAAGGTTAAAGGAAATGTTTGTGAAACAAAACTTAAATAAGGATATTTCAACAATTTAGTTTTTTAAGTTATATTTTTCTTCTTTATTTTTGTCTGTTTCATAGAGGTAAACCCAAGAAGGCCCCCACAGGCCTACCTCATCTTTGAGGGGTTGGAACCTCTCACCTTCACTAATATCTTTCCCTGCTGGGGGAGGAGCCTTGGACCTCACACACAGGTGCATACACACAGTTATATAATAGTTTTTCCATTTAAAAAGCAGGTTAGCTGTTGTGTTGCTTGTGTATGTGAGGATTGAAGCACATGAGCATCATTCTGGTACACCTGAGCAACAAGGCAGTGTGAATGTAAAAGTAGAATACAACCACCACCATCCTCAAATGGAAGATGTCTGTAAATACCAACAGACCGCATAGTCTAACTTCCAGACTGAGGAATCGGACATGGAGGAGCTTGTTGGAATCCAGAGCTTTGGTAGCTCCAAAGATCTAAACCATAAGTCCTTAGACCATGAAAAAAAAAAAACTTCATTATATTTTCTGTCCTGGCACATCAAGCGTAAAAGTTTCTTCCAAGAAAAATCAGGAAAACATCCAAAGTAACCATGAGCAAGACTTGTAAGATTGTTCCTATCGAAACTACCACTGATGCTTTTCAGCGCCATTTTCAGATATTTTTTCATAACTGTACACAAGCAGCCTGTAATCACATTTTTAAGTACAGTAGAAATCTCCAGTGTCCACATCCTGATGAGTTGCAGTCTGTAACAAGTTGTGTGTGTGTGTATGTGTGTGTGTTAGGGTGATCAAGGGCAAGTGAAGCTGACCTTGGTGCAGGACGCCCTGGCCCAGCTCATGAAGACCCAGTATCCTCTGGAAGAACTGCTGCGAAGCCCTTTACCCGAAGGAGTGAATCCCCAACAACTGGAGGTCTATCTGTCTGACCAGGATTTTCAGGTAAACTGATTGGGAAGGGGACAGCAGCAGCCATGTAGTGGTACCTTTCAACCAGCAGGCTGCAGTGTTCACCAGAATGTACTTTCATAATTTAGTCAGAGTTCAATTTGTAAATTTTCTATGAATAATCTGGTTTTATTCATAATTACACCACTATAATTCTGTTTCAGACTATTTTGGAAATGAGGCGAGATGAATATGCCTCCCTCCCAAGCTGGAAGCAAATTGATCTGAAGAAAACCAAAGGGCTCTTTTCTTAAACATCCAGATCAAGTGGAGGCTGACTTCTCCAGTAGCTGAGGCATCTTCCTCTTCTGAGAAAGGAAGATGATGCTGGAATATTTATGCCATGTTGTTGCACAAAGGACTGCTCACATCGTAATATAAAAGAAAAACACTTATTTATGTCTAATGAGTATGAGTGTCTGAACTTTTTATTGGACATAATTTTCTCTGTAGAAACAAGGTTCAATGCAAATAAACAAGACATTTTCCTATGAGACATATTTTGTCTGTACAAGTCAGTGAAAGAAATAAATGCAAGTAAAGAAATGACATTAACAAATGGATGCCTACAAAGAACATCAGTGCTAATAAACAATGTAAACAAAAACAGAATAGTAACTTTAAATGATTTTGCGCCTGACTTAGACTTCGGAGTTGCAGTTTTTGCCCTGATCTGACCAGCCAAACAGCTGATTTTCTTCCATACCTCATGATTGTCATCAAAATGTACAATGTTAATTTTACATTGCACACGTTAATTTGTCTGTCAGGCTTGTGTGCACAGAGCCCTGTGCCATGTGTACTGTAGCCCAGAATGCAGAGTGTCTGTGGGTGTTGCAATATTAGGGCTCCTTGGGGATTCTCAATTAGCTATGCATGAATGAACAACTGGTAGACATACTCCAATAACATCCCAGCAGCTCCAAAACACACTTATTCTGCCTCACCTCAATCCACACTATTCTCAGAACATCAATAAACAGACAGGCTCAGAATACTGCATCAAAACATAATGGGTCAAATATCCAACACTTATCTCATGAAGCTAGCTACATGTAAAGGTATTTCTTATTTATGGTAAACGTACAAAACCAGGTACAGCTTGGTTTAATGACAAACTTAACATTTTTTCCTCGTGGTTTTTGTCTGCTTTTCTAGTAATGACTTTGCTCAAGTTCTGTAAAATTTCAGATGCTCAAGAAATATGCTAATGTTAGCATGCTAACATTCTCACAATATCCATGCTAATATTTAGCAGGTCAAACATTTGCCAAATGGCACTAAATATGAGGCATAGTTGTTTATTTTAGTGGATTATGATCCAAGTAAATTCCATTTAAATGGCACTACTAACGAGCTAATTCATGAACAGAACTTTATAAACTGTGTACTGTTGCAACTACAAACATGGATTTCCATGAAATTGACACCAAATCCTCATAATTACAAAGTTTGGTACCATTCATGTCAATTAAATATGAGTTTTGCGCTCTTAGACCAACAATGCCATGCAGGCAGGAAGAAATGACATCTTTTTTTCAACATAACATGTCACAATTGGTTAAAAGAAAAAAATTCAGGTGCTAAAATTATTACTTTGCAATTTCTAAAGATTGCTACAACTAGAGTGTGCGATGGATGTTTTTCCAGCATCCTGAGGTCACATTAACTTCTGATATTGTTCCAAAAAAAAAAAAAAAAAAAAAGCACCTTCTGGTTCTCTGGCTAATGGATGTTTTTTTTCCCCCCTCAAAATGGATTAGCTGACTAAAGCCTCCTTGTGACTGTGCAGTGCTGGTTTGACTGGATTTAGGCCCACCAGTTGGTAATGGCACAGTTAGGGGGGAAATGTTTCCAAATACCTTTTAGCTCATAAAATATCAGAGCTACATTCAAATGACTATGTAAATTCAAGACATCCATTTAACAAACATATCTATAGAGTGCAAGTCCCCTGTACTTCTGGATGCATATGAAACATTGTCTTTGAGATGTGAAAATTATGGATGGAGTCTGGGTGTAAAATTGGAAAATTTGCCTACAGAATTTTTTAATACACTGCTGTTGCTGTTTGCTTTGCTTTAAATGGCCTCTTCTCTCTGGGTGTCAGTTCCAGGTATGCTTCGTTCTGGTTCAGAGGCCAGCGCCGCCTCGCGTAAAACCACCATGTGATCCTCTGCAGCATGGAGAGACTGGTCGATCCAGTCCATGCTGCCGGACATGTGACAGGCATTGCGGGTTACCAGCACCAGGTGGCTGACTGAAAGGAGCAGAGCTGTGGCCCTGAAAAAGGAAAAAGACAAGTAGATTTAACTGCTTCATAAAAAAGATCTTATTTCTACAAAGACAACTTTTTAATGTATGCATAGACGAATTTTGAGATGTATATTGGATTTAGCCGATGGAGGTTAGACAAGATTGCCTTGGTTTAAAATTCAACAAGTGGAAACAACCATTTTTTTGTTGATGCATTTCTGTTCCACCCTGTATTGTCTGTACATTATGGATAAATCAAATGGTCACTGTTCTAATCAATGGAGTTTAAAGTCTTTGCAATGAGGGATTCAAGTCAGATGTAATTACCTGGCGTCCAGGAGGATTGGATCCAGGGGCGGGTACATGGATCTGACCACGTCGTCAACCCTGTTAGACAGTCCAGAACTCAATTACTCTTCCTCGAATATATGATGAGAAGCCTTGACTGGTTGCATGAATACTGTATTACCTCGGGCTGATGCGCTTGGCAACTGTGATGATGTCATTTAAGCTGGCCGGTGCTTTGACTTTTGCTCCCGAACCCATTGTCATGGCAACCAGCTTTTCAGTCAAAGTGTGGCAAATCTGTTTCAGGAAGTGGTTGTGATCAGTCGGATCAGCAAATCCTCAAAATAAACATTAGCAGTGTTTCCTTAAAGATAATATTCCTTATTATACAAAGAACTTTGTGTTATAGCTCACTGATATCTGAGTGGTTTAAATGTGTATGTCTTTATATTTTTCTATTTTTTCCACACCTGGAAATATTTAAATTAACTTTTAAGAAGATCAGTCTGACCCTAACATGAGAAAAGTATCCTTTCAGTCAATTTCTAAATAATAAATGAAAAGTTGACCACAGCAGTATGTGCCGTTACCTTCAGGATAGAGATGCAGTGAGACACCAAACCGCTGTTGGAGACACATCCAAAGTTAAAATGAACAAAAGCCAAAATTAGCCCACACAAATAAGAGATTGAAGGCACAGTAAAGCTGATTGACATACGAGGCATCCTCTATCCAGTCCTCATTCTCCAGGATGGCTTCGATGTGTGGGTTAGTGATGACCACATCATCCAGCTCCAGCTCTGACTGTTCACTCTGGGTCTCCATGGCTCCGATCAGATCCACTGTGGGTCTGTACAACAGAAGAAGAGTAACGGAAGAGCTTGAACTACATTAGATATCTAAAACCTGGGAATGATGGGAAATTATTTTGAAGATTGACATTACTTCCAAATCTCCTCAATAAATCACGATTAAAACTCCACAGGTTCAAAACGAACAAAAACACCCTTTTTGTTTGGCAACATTTTGTGCCAACTATGACTAAAAGCTAAGCAAGAGGCAGCTTAAAAAAAAACTTAACCCGACTTACAAATCTTACTTTATCAACATTTAAATGCTTCTTACCAGAGCCCCGGTATTTAGGCTGTACTGGTTATAAAAAACATTTTTCAATGGTTTTTATTCATAGCACATTAATGAACGAGACTACCCATTAGCCTACTATTATTAAAATAGATGCAGCATCCGATCTCAGCATTTTCAGAGGATTAGCCGATTAGTTTTTATTAGGTAAAGAATAAATCTCAAATTTTGTAGTGCTTTTCAGATATTACTCTAGCCTGGTTAAAGGAGTAAGGGAGCTTTTCCAGGGTTCAGTTTGGTTTTAGTTATGCATGGTTTTGAATGAGTCTGAATTACACTTTGGTGGTTTCTTGCCTTAAAAATCCTGTGTGTAAGAATTGCTTGAATCTAGTGGTAAATATGGGCATTGTTACCATATCAAGCACAATTTCAAATCAAGCTTTTCAGATATAAACATGTTTTCATCTGCAAGTGGATCCAGTGGCCTCTGGTGCAGCATCACAGCGCTACAGGTAACTACTTTAAAATTGTGTACTTGTGTACTGTCTTTTATATGCCTTTTAAGGTGTTCTTTATCCCAAACCATTTTCTAATATCTATCAAAGCTGGAACCGGAGTTGTAAAGTGGATCCCACTTCACACATGAGTTTTGTGTCTATTTACAGACACTGTAGAAAAATGGTTTAGTAAATATGGCAGCTACCATGTACACGAACCCCACATGAAATGGATATAAATGACTTATTTGACAAGAATAAAAACAATTTATTTTATTTGTGGTTGGATACTAACAGAATGACAGCTTTTATTGATAAATAATTTTCTGTCAATCTTTTTCTTTTCACATGCTTCGCCTTTAATGTTTGTGGGCCAGCTACTTCTGCAGCTAGTGGTAATTCAACAATGATTAAAAAAAAAAAGAAGAGGGTTAAATGTTGAGGCTTGCACAGTGGCCTTTCTGTATGAAGTTTGCATTTCTCCATGTCTATGTTTGGGTTCTTGCCAGACATGCATGTTAGGTTAATTGGTCACTCCAGATTGTCTCTTGGAGTGAGTGTGAGCATGAGTAGTTTTTTGTCTCTCTGTGTTGGCTCTGCAATGGACTGGTGACCTGTTCAAGGTGTAAGCTCTATCGTGCCAAGTAAGTGCTAGGACTGACTCCAGCGCACCCGTGACTTTGAACTGGAATAAGTGGTATAGAAAATGGATGCATAATGTATGACATCAAATGGCAGAAGTTACATTTATTCATTTTCCTAACAGCTTGGTCCAATTCAGGATCGCTGGGAGCCGGAGTCTATCATCAGGCGAGGGGCAGGTACACCCCAGACAGCTCGCCAGTCCATAGCAGAGGGCAGAACTTACATGTCAAAGTTTAACACTTTGCCACCATAAATGCATTCTTTATTAAAGATTTGTCAATCTTTTAGCCGAGGACTACACATTTTACGTTTCTATTGCTACAATTGCTTTATCCTGTAGATATTTAATGCTACTTTTTTTTAATTACATTTACACTCAGAGATCCCTGATAGATTTTTACATTATTAACCTTTAGTTGAGTTTAAGTGAGCGGTAACGCACACCCTCACTAACACCCACAACCAATTGCGAATCACCAGTTAACCCATCATGCAGGTTATTTGACACAGGAAGAACACACTCCACCCAGATGCCAACCAGCAAGTTTAAACCCAGAAGTTTCTTGCTGTGAAGCAAAAGTAGAAAGTTGAGAGTAATCATGCTGTCATAACATGCCACAGATGTCACTTTCAAACCCCCAAATTATTACAGAAGTTGTGTGATTCTCCTGTAAGCCTGTCATGAATGAAAATGGATTTTGAGGCTTTGCATTGATTCACTGACTTGGAGTCGAAGGGATGCAGCAGGTCGTGAGGGTGGCAGTAGCGGTGTCTGCACACCATCACCAGGGCAATGAAGGAGGCCAGGAAAATGGTGGCCAACACCCCAATGGCCACGATCACCACTGTCTCCATGGTGACTCTGTCTCCCACAAGTGGCTGATGGCAGCAACTCCTCAGGAGGAAAAAGAGAGTCCAATCAGGGGTCGGCTGATTATCCGAGCTCAAATTACAGATGGCTGTTCATCTGTTGAGGAGAGAGTAATTGCTAGTTTCAGTGTGATTGGCTGCAACTAGAGAAGAGTGACGTTCTCACCAGACTTTGAGGATGTTTCTGTCAGACATGTAATCTTGCAGGCAAGATCAACACTGATTAGTCTGCTTCTAAATATGGCACACCTATAACACACACAAGGATCCCAAAGAGCTCTTTCTCTTTGTTTTACAGCATTTAGCATAATAGAAACACATAATGTAAACTGTCCAGATTTTCACAGCTTCTCTGAATAAGAAAAAGCGGCATAAAATAACTTTTTCAGCCACAAGACCAAAACATATTCTGACCTCTTCTTCACTCCAGTTTTCACTCTGCACGCAAATGTATTTGGATTACCTACACTTTAAATTAAGTGACATTTAGTTTCTTTCTTAAAATGTAGATAGCACCTGCTCTCTGCCCAGCAGTCTGGTCACTCATTACCCTTCCTGTCACTCATGGTCACTGTGTGTGTGTGTGTGTGTGTGTGTGTGTGCGAACTATAACCGAAGCCATCATTGCGTGCAACTCTCTACAAAGAGCGTTATTAATCTGTAATTAGGCATGACACTTAAAAAGCAGCAAAAATGTTTAAGAAGCTGTTACTAATGGAATTTTACCACAGAGTGGGTAAATTTCCCACATTACAACATGGTAAACCTGCATTCTTGTCTGGATAATTATGTGAGATTTGGACATGGAATGCCGTAATTCTTTAATCTGATTAATTTGTGTTACACTTGCCGTATCATACAGAGCTTTCTCGTTCCTGAGAGCTTTTCTGAGTCCTTTTCTGTGAAGCTGCTACTGAGAGGGAAAAAGCAGTGATCAGGGCTATATTGGCATACAGAAATAACATAACACATACATACATACATAACAATAAAAGGAGTAAGGAAATTATTGTTAAAAATCTTTTTAACATTCTGTTTTTTGTTGGACGTGATTACACATGAAAACACAAGATAGAAGATTATTATAAGACACTAAAATGTTGACACATTTTCATTAAAATTGAGAATACACACCGAACATGTACAGAAGATGGGTTATTGATGAAGCTTGCAGTTAAATAGTTTTTCTTTTCTGCTATACATAAAATTTCATTAGTAACTTCTCTGAAATAAGATAACTCCCTATAAAACATAAAACTTCCAAACATAAGTTCCAAAATAATAAGTTGATTTTGTTTTAAACTGTTTGTTAGTTTTATTTGCTGTTTCATATTTACAATAAACCAGTACCTCAAACTTTTTTTTTCATCAATACATTAGTAAAACCAATCTACAATTTAAAAAAAAAGCACAAATCAAATGTTATAGAAAGTTAACTGGAACAAATAACATTATGATGATGATTATTTTTGTCATTATTATTAATATTAATCTTATAATAACAATAATAGGCTGACAACACAGACAAGTTAAATTACATTGAATTTAGGTCTAAATAAACAGATTTTAAACAGTGAGTTTGCCTCAAAATAACATGAAAAATTGCTCAGTTACATTTTAAAGGAACTTCAGATTTTTTTTTGTGACAGAACAATGAAAACACACGCGCATGAAGACGCACGCACACGCCAAATAAGTTATCTAACTTTTTTGTTTCAGTGAAACTTAAAAAGCAACTTCTTAACATCACCTTTATACTATGACAAGCGAACAAAGTTTGTTTCCAGAGACTTACCTTAACATTTTGTCCTTTTGGGCCACTTAAGTAACAAAACGCTTTTCTCTCCTCCACCGGGAGCGCGGAGACGGCGCCGACATCTCCAGACGGGAGGCGTGGACGCGCACTGAAGCAGCCCATGGGCTGACCTGAAGCTGTTGGTATGCAGCAGTGGCTGATGACCAGACTTTATTTTCCCCTCTCTTTTTTTTTTTTTTTCCGTGAACGCACCGATACTGACACGCGCCTAGCCCCTATAGATTAAAGTAGACGCAGCGCGCTCTCGGGTTGCTTGGAAACTGCTGCCAGGTAACGCTAGGTGGCGTACTGTTACTGTTTGTTAGTTTTCATATGACATGGCGAAAGCCGAACAGGTCAAACTCCTCAGTTTCCGAGGTGAGCTGAAATCAGTGAGCAGTATAGAGCTAAAGTTATTTTTATGCCAGTTTGTATCCCTGTTTTCAAACATTTTTACTCTAGGTAACCTTGTTGGATTCATAACAAATACAACGCACCTTAAATCAAATTACTCATTTTAAAACGTCTTTATTTATTTATTTTTAAAGATATTATATTATATTTTCATTCCTCCTTCAAAGCACTTCAGTGAAATTATTGGTTGTAAATGTTCTCTATAAATGCATTCCGGCTCCTGCAGCAATGTCCTTTCTGTTTTCCTGACAGGTGAAACTAATAGCTCTGATTAATATTGGCCCCGTTCCATTTAGCTTCGCAGGCAAGTAAACATGCTCCAGCATGCAGCAGGGCAGTCACATTTAATATGATTATCGTCCCCTGTTGTATCTTAGCTCATAAAAACTATTTATTTTCACTACTGAAAGAGACATTTCAGAGATGTTGTAGGTGATGCATTAACTATTGGAACTTACTGTCATTAATAAATCGCTGTGTAGCTTTGACTAACAGCTTGCTTGAATGTCTGAAATACAATAAATGTTCAAATTATCTTTATGAGCTAGCATTTTAAGAATTTAATGTTGCTCTAATATTTATCATAAACTGTGCTAGCATAGCTGGAAATAAGACCCATCTGTCCTCCAACCTTTTTAAGGTAAACATAAAATTTGATACTCCACATATTTTTAGCTTGTATGCCTGAAATATTTTTGAAATACTATCAGATATTATAAATATCTGTATTTATGATGTCTCTAAAAGTTGGATTGCCTTTTATGACAAGAATCTGCATAGCTCTCTCTAATGTGAAAAAAATCCATCCCATTAAAAGTATTTTACTGATGTTAAAATCAGTTGATCATAATAAGAAATGTTTAAGATGGTAGTTTTGTCATATTTATTTGTTATCAGTCTGAATTTGATGTATTTTCCCTTTCTGCAGATCTTTTAGTCCAAACATATGGTAGCTGCTGAGGTTTATTTCCCATAAACATCCAGAAGAGCAGACAGAATTCAACATGAGAAGGTATTTTCATTATTTTTCCCCTCTCTGAATACAATGTTAACTCTTCCTTTTTAAATCCTGACCATATGGAAATGTTGAAACATCATGTTTTTTCCTGTTGTCAAAGTTTATTCATTTCTGCTATGCTGGAGCTTGGTGCCGCCTCTTATCCATTAATATCCTGCATCCACTGTTTCACTCCATCTGAATCTAACATAAAAGCGGCGTACCTCACCTCAGAGCCTGCACAAGCTGGTTCATGTTGAAGCAATACTGTCAATCACAGTGATGCATCATTAGGTGTGTTTGTGCTGTACTGGGGTTGAGGTGCACACTTTGAAGTTTCTTCCAGCAAAAGAGTGGATCTCTGACTGACAAGAGCCAACTGGCCAGACTCTCAGCTAAAGTAAATTTGTTTTGAACTGAAAATATAAATTGCCCAAGGTTGTCTGAAATACTATTTCAGCTCATAACAATCATAATGGGTAATAGCTGCATTTGATAAAGAATCATCCATATTCCACTTTTGTCAGAAAGAAGTTTTTCAGCTTTAATCTTTTGTTAAATTGAGTACTCCAACATCTGCATCTTTACAAGTCTGTTTGCATGTTCAGCTATTATTTTCCCATCTAAGAAAAGATGCCACTTTTGAGGTTAGATTTATTTGCAAATGAGGGAGAAACGGTTTTTCCTCTGGCTAGCAGACTCAGATGATTTTTTTGTGTACGTTGTCTGAATCTTTGATATTTCTCCATCAAGTAGATCGGGTTGAAGAAAGAGCTTTGGGTTGGATGATGCAGCTGTTTCTCTGCCATTGGCAGGCTTTTCATAATGGGCATAATTGTAGCATGGACTGTAAAAACAGACTATCTGCTTCCTCGCCCTGAACCTTTAACAAACAGGTTTATGAGGTGGTAATTCCTGTAAGTAACTGTTTCCCTGAAGCTCACTTGCAATTTTCCTGATGGATTAAATACTTATAAAAAAGTTGATGATCAAATCTTTTCCAGAGTAGAAATTGGATGATCGTCACTGGTTCATTACACAATGTTTGGTAATTGTTGAGGAAGGCTGTGAATTTAATTCTTTCTGGTCTTGAAAGTCAGCTGCAACTCTGCATGTAACAACAGGAGTGTGTGGTGGTCAGTATGTAAATGTTGGAAAGGGTCTTCCATAAAAAACAGGGTTGAGTGTTGCCTTTGAGAAGCTGCAGATCTAGAGCACCATTCTGGTGATTCATTTCTTTGCTGTCTATTAATTAATAACTATAGGAAACATTTTTCACCATCACTGTTTGACAATGGTGATTTTGTGTGTGTAGGCTGGTGTTGACAGAGTTGCAGGCAACATAAGCGTTTCCCTCAGCCTCTCTGGCAGGTGTGGTTGTTGAAGGGGAAAAATCAATCACCTCTGGCAATCTCTTGCAGTGTTCTTTCATATTTTATTCTAATTAAATTCAGTGCCCTCATAAACAGCTATATATTTGATCTGCTCTCATCCTTCCAATGTTTCTCTCTTTTTAATCTTGACTGTGTTATCTCCCTCCCTTTCTCACAAGTTAAAGCTTCACTTCATCAAAGCCGAGAGTGGAGATGTTTTCTACATGGAGAAAATGTAAACTCATCCACAGGTGTATGAAAATAATACAGATCAATTTGCAGGAAGGCATGCTTTCAGGCACACAGCCCCTTTTGTATTATTCTTGCACATCTTGCAGTGTGGTTTGTTGGGGTGGTAATGCTGCCCAGATTAAAAAAAGAGATCTTTTGTTGTCCATTTCTTGGCTAGAAGCAAACATGACAAAACTGAATCAGAAAGAGGCATTAAACTGCATTGACTCTGTTAGTTTGGGCTGAGATAACACACACAAATAATTATATAACCTGTTATATTCAGTGAAAATGTTGGGTTTTGAATTGTCATCGTTGAAATCCAGGGGCCTGTAGCCTACGACAAAAGATAAATAGCTTAGAAAGGCAAAATCTGGTTGAGAAGATTGTTCTGTACATATGGGGTATTACAGGATTCAGCATTGATTCAGGAGATCAAACCTGCAATACTAAACTTACAGCTAATTTGGGATCAATCCTGCATCCTGCCTGTACTGTGAGCTCTCTCTAAGCCAGTAAAGGATTTATCTTGAATTCTGTCTCATCCCTTGTCCCCCCATTCTCTTTCTTTTCCTTTGTAATGACTTCTTGTTTTGTTGCTGAATCAGCTATATGTTGTGGAATTTATCTAATGAGAAATAAATCTAGAGATCAACCATGCTCCGTCCAGTTTATTGACAATGCACAGTTGTTGCGAGCGAGAGGTCTTGAGAGCTCTGCCCCTGCTCAGGATGTTACAGCGATCTTTAGGCATACACAAATAACCTTTGCCTGGCAGCACTAGTCAAAACAACTGCCCCCTTGAAGATAATAACAGTCAAAGCTGAAACAGGCCTTGAACAGAACATTTAGTTTTATGCATGAACCTACTAAAGCAAGCTTTCTGAACTACTCTAAACTATGCAGAATATATATTTTGTCATACATAAAAGAAGCTTAATAAAGGAGTAACATATTAAAACTACACTGTGCATAATTTTCACCACACTATGGATGGAGAAAATGGAAAAAAAGGGCTCACATCTGCGACTCTGTTCTAATCGTTCATTTAAAAGAGCCCTTCAAAAGAATCGATTTGTACATGAATATCACATCTCTAATGCGGTGTCTAAAGCAAAACTCAGCTACAACATTATGCAGTGTTTTACAGTCATAAAGTTATATATTGCATCTTTAAAAATTCTGTCAAATTCAGTCCCATGACAGCTTTTAACAACAAAAGACTTTAATATTTTAGGAATCAAGAACTTGCTTCACTGTCTCACTTAACATTAATGAATGAAATCTGTAGGACAATGGGTTGGTAGGTGGATAACTAAGTTACTAGTCTTCCTCTGCTTCAGTGCTGTTTATCACTTCTCCACACTTCAGCACTACTTTTTAATGGGAACCATAAAATGTCTTTCTGCTGCGGGTAGAAGAGTCTCTCTTGTCTTTGGTCTTTTCCATGATTTTACACAGCAGTAGTGACACTTACCTTTGACAAAATAACAGACAGCTAGGTAACAATTTACTGCTTCTTTTATCCCATTCATATGAAGGACAAGACAAAGGTCATCAGTGCAGTACCACCTGTTGCATTGTTAACCTGCAAATACCTGCTGCTCTGAATTAGTTGCAATGTTATCATATCTGTCATTAGCGTAGTATTTAAATTTAAATTTCACAGTGTTATTACATACCTCCACATGAAGCACATCTATGTGATAAAATACTGAATCAAGTGTATTTTATTAAAAGAACAGTTTAACAGCTCAGTTTATATACTTAATGTTGTGGTGGTGATCTTGACCTATTTAATTAGCAGTATATTGATTCTTTTTCTGTTTTTTTCAGCTTTCCCGCCTCCTCAGGCTGCACAAGCTAGTTCTGTCTGACTTGCAAGCTGGTCTCTGACAAATACACCAATTTTACATACACAAACACATCTGGAGTCTGAAACCTGAGCTGATGGGATGATGAGTTGATAACCAGTGTTGATAACCAAAGATGACTGTTGCTGTTCCCCTGCAAAAGAAACAAATCCAATTGGAATTTAATGAATATTGGTATATCATTAACACAAATTTTCCTGAATCCACCTAACGTAGACAGACTCTTCCTTCCACCAAAAACATACCAGCTTTTGAGCTTGCTGACTTCTGTCTAGGGATAAGATGTCAGGAATGATGTCTGTGACAGCCTGGTAAATGTGCTTCTTTTCATAGCTGAGGATTTCCACATCCTTGAAGATGAAATGTAGTGATCCAGCACAGGTAAAAATGTTTACAGAGTCCAAAAATGTAGTTTATGGGGTATCCCAGCGTGAATGGAGTTTGTTTCTCAGACTCTGCAATCCAGCTTTCTGCCATGTGCTTCATGGCTGTTTGAGGTTTACGTTGCTTTGTTTACCTTGTAGCATCACACTGCATTGCAGTTCTGTTTGTTTCTTCGCTTCTTTTATACCTGCTTCATTTACATCCTATTGAAAAGAGAAGAAAAATTTGGCCAACTCTGTAGTCAGACACTCATGCTGTTTCTAATCCTCAACCTGTCCAGCTGTTGTTTAGCGAAATGTATTGCTTCATTTGTAATTTTTTGGCACAGTTTTTTTGTTTTTTTTTATTTGAATTTTTCATGGATGTGTACAGTCAGAGCCTTGATCTGCTGCTGTTTTCTTCATCACTCAGTTGCATGGTTTCTGGTCTGTCCTGAGAGCCAATGACTAACATCTGAAGTTGTTGAAAAAAATATCTTTTCCCTTTATATTGTTCACTTACATCATCAGTTTCTCGCTCCTCACCTGAGTTGCAACGTTTTTTCGTGTAGGAAAAATGCAGTGGGGTGTTTGTGTAATAAAAGATTTTAATGCGAGTTCATGATGTAAACAGTGAGGAGGAAGAACTGCATCACTTGTAGATTTAATAAATGGATAAATGGGTCCTATGCTGCTCCTAAGGTGCTCTGGCCTTCCAGCTTCTTAAAAGCTAATTTTCTGTTGAGAGCTGCATTAAAACATCTCTTCTTTTTGGAAAAGGCCTGAAGAAAGTGTTAAAAACTGTGGAGTTTTTGTGAATGTTCCCTGCTTTACTCAGGGGTTCTCTGATCCCTGCCGCTCCAGAGGCTTACATGGCTTTCTGTTTTATAAGGAGATGGAATTGTGGGAAGCTCTCTGAGACTGAGAACGACACAATGGGGCTGGGTGGGGTGGACTTAGATAAGGGGTGCTGGGCTCAGTGGAGGATAGGATGCAGAAATGTCCTTGAGAATCAAAGAATGCAGCAGGCTTTTAGCCAAACAGCTCTGCCTCTTTATTTGGCTCTTCTAAGTCTCTTTGGTGCTGAAATCCTTTTCTTGGCAGGCAAACAGAGAAACACAACAAATCTTTCTCTTGTTGGTTTTGCTGCAGATTATTACATGGTGTAGTCTACTACAACTTTCTAGCCCTATTATGGGCATAGTTCAAATTGTAAAACATTTGTGTAAGTATGATGTTCCCCTGCATCCACTGACTGTTTACTGTCAGCTATAGGTAATGACAAAACATTTAAGGTGGAGAATTTACATAAAGTATTGGGAGCATTTACCTTTGATAGATCATGATGAGCCTCAGGGTTGGGGTTTTTCAATAAACCATGCTGTTTATTGTTTTTTTTTTTGTTTTTTTTAAAAATCTTATTTAATGATTACTGATCAGCTATATGGCCTAAAAACCTGCTGCTTCATCCAGTAAACTTAGACAATCAGCCACTGATTCTCCATAGTTGAAATGAAAATTACATGAAAAATACTTTTTTATCCATAAAGGGATATTTGATATTGTAGTAGATAGTTGTTGGTAATAAGAAAAGGTCTTGTTCCGGAGGCTGCTGGCAGGAATGATCTTCTGTATCTTTCACTCTTACAGTGGACCTGAAGAAGCCTCTCACTGAACGCACTTTGTTGTTTCTTCACTGTGTTGTGGAGAGGGTGTGAAGAATCCTCCATCATTTTCATCAGCTTGTGCAGCATTCTTCTTTGGACAATCAGCTCCAGCGGCTCCAGAGTTACTCCAAGCACAGAACCAGCTTGTTGATTCTCTTCAAGTCTCTGGTTGTGATGCTACTACCCCAGCAGATGGCTGCAAAGCTGACTGCACTCTCCACAAGTTGAGTACAAAACTGGGTTATAATGCTTATTTTGGAAAGGCAGTGGGGCAACTTCAGCTTCAAAGCAGCTACAAGCTCAAATACAGCCAAAAGTCAGAGAAACCAAATCTGTTCAATCACTGGGATCTTCAGCCAAAAGTCTGAAACAACCTTTAATTTCTATGAATACATTATTTAAACACACTCTTTGAGGAGTTTCACAAAAGAGGGGTGAATAAGGATATGGAAAAGAAAAATCTCTTATGAAACCTATGTGAAGGAGAGTGTTTATGGTGCAAATATGGGGATAAAATAACCAACCTTCTCCAGAATGGCTGTTGTTTATTGATCCTAGAATATTTGCTTAGTATCATTTCTTGTGTTCACCCGTGTCTTCTAGAAACCTGAAATGTGACGGTTTCACTCTGGCATCATGCCAGTCCATGAGCACTTCCATTTGTTTTTCAGAAAGCACATTTTGTTGGCAGAACAGTCTTAGGCTTCTCTAATTATGAAAAATGATATTTAATATTAAATGCATTGAAGCCTTCTTAGTTTAAACTATTCCACTTTGCAGGTGCAAAGTAATTTTGCAAATGGAAGCTTTCTCATGATCAATATATTTAAATTCATCACTGGGGCTGCATGGTGCTATAGTGGTTAGCACTGTGGCCTCACAGCAAGAAGGTCGCTGGTTCAATCCTTGACTGGGGCAAGGTTTGGGCAGTGTCCTTTCTGTGTGGAGTTTGCATGTTCTCCCCGTGTATGCATGGGGTCTCTCCAGGTACTCCAGCTTCCTCCCACCATCCAAACATTTTGCCCATAGGAGTGAGTGTGAGTGGTTGTTTGTCTCTGTGGGGTCCTGTGATAGACTGGTGAGCTGTCCAGGGTGTATCCTCCCTTTCGCTGAGGACTGCTGGGATAGGCTCCAGCTTCCCCGTGACCCTTCATTGGATTAAGTGGTAAGGAGAATGAATATGAATGAAATTTACCACTGAAATACATATCTAAAAGTAATGGTTAGATAATTGGTATTCTTGACACACAGCGATTGTGAAAATGCTAAATTTTCCTGGTTATAATGTACATTATAACTCTAGGTCACTCAATTTAACTTTTTTTTGTCCATTCTGATCTGTCTTCTTGCCAACATCCCACATGTTGTGTAATGTGGGCAACTTTAAATCATACTGTCTTACCTTGGCACCATCTCTCGTAGTCTGCTGCCAAAACCTTCTAAGAGTCTGTAGTGTTTCTCACATGTTTCAGCATTTGTAAGTTGATTCAGTCAGCTGTATGGTGTGGGTGCATCCATATCTGCTGAAAACACATTTTTTGCAAGCTTATATCACCTACTGCAAAAATACTGTAATGTTCTTTAGCCGATCCTATTCAGTTATCAGGAAAGTTTAATTTGTGACCTTCATCCTTTTCCTTTTTTTTTTTTTTGTATTTGGGTCCTTTTAAAACTCACACTGTAACAAAGTGTGTTTATATAGTTTTTAGGTGTCTCAAGGTCTGTCATTTGACTTTCTATTGAAGTAACAAACGTGTTAGCAAAGAGTCAGAGGTCAGTATATTAGTCACTGTCCATTTAGGTCGGGTTTGTTCCTCAGTTATTATACTCGAAAGCTTGGAACTTTTGACACCTTTTCCTGCTAATTGCTGCAAGTGAAAAGACCAGAGCTTTGAAAATGAGCTACATCATTTTGTGCTGTGTTTAAAATGTTCAAACTTAATTTGCTATAAGACAATACCAGGGCCTCAGTTGGACTGGTGGTTTAGGTTGGGATTTTCACAGCAAGTTTTTATCAATGTTGAAGACATGTTGAGGATCGATGGAGCAACTGAGTTCTTAGGATTGTGCAGTTTTTATTAATAGGCTTATTTGAGTTTAAATGGGGTCGGATATTTCACTTCAGTGTTGGTTTCAGTAGCTTTCTTACTGCCATTGCCAGTGGAAAACAGGTTTTCTTGCTCAGCTCACATTAGCATGAATTCCCCAAAGTTTTCCTGAACCTTGGATACAGAATACAGCTGATTTTTACAGCTGTATTCTGTTTTTTTCTATTCTTATAGTTTTTAATGAGTTTATATGTGTCATGTATAGATAAGTCTAATGGACTGGACTCTATTATTCTGATTAACATAATGGATGCCTATTGTTCTCTTAATCTTACATGTTTATGTCCTTTACTTAACTGTAATAACTTGCATTTGCATATATTGCTCCGAGTTCTACCTGTTCCTAATTTCTGGTTCATATTTCTCAGGGAAATGAGTCATTGGTGCTCAGAGGCAACAGACGTATTTTATGAAGAGTTTCTTGTTTTTGGTTTGCACAAGTAGATTGTAGTTTCATCAGCCTTCTATGTTTTTATTAGACTCTTTAAAACCAATCAAATGTGTGCGTATTCTATTGTTTTAACTTAGCAGTAGTACAAGAGGCATTTAAAATGTACTTTTATAGCATTCATGAAGATGGGAGTGTTCTTTTAAAAATGCCTGTCAATCTGTTTAACGTTTGTGATGGTTTCACCTGAGCTTTTTGAAATCTGCACATTAGATTTCTTTCTCTGAAAAAAAACCTGAACAAAACAAAATTGTTTTTAATTATTTATACTCTTAATAATGATAATACTACAACAACTACTACTACTAATAATAATGATAGTAAGAGACAACATTTTCATATTAATAATTAATGTATATAAGCTCCAACATGCTCAGCATGTTTCCATATGACGATAATCGTGACCATTTCTTCCTAAACTGGAGAACAATCTTTGTACAGCTGAGATAATTTTCTGAAGTCCTGTCACCACCTTGCATATGGAACAGTTACAAGTTTATTTTGGAGTAAACAACCTTTTACAGCAATGAATTATGGGCCACAATGGTTTTTCTAGCCAACACTTTCCCATTCATAAAAGGCCTGATACACATTTTCTATGAAGCAATGCTGAAAGGTTTTTCTCCAGTTTGCTCAATAACTAGACTATACTCACTTGTTGGTCTATGTCTCTAAAGTAGCATATACACATATCTGTGGATTAACTCTCCATATCAACTAATAACCTACAAATTAAACTGAAAAACATTTTTATCTACATGCACATTTGACAATAATCATCTTGGTATTGCTTCGATCTGGCTCACAGTTTTCCTGGAATCAAACCAGTATTTTTTCATGGTGTTAACTGATAGTGCTGTCCTGTTATGATTGGCATCCACACTCATTCAGGCTTCATGATCTGTTCACTCATCTGTAATGAAGCCTGTGGTGGCTCCACAGAACCAGCAGGAAATTCTCATCAGTTTTCAGCATCATACACTTGTCAGGGGTTTTTCTGAATTAAGTCTGTCAGCTTTTCTCACTGATGCATCCATATAATGTTTTTATAAGGACGGGTTTCTGTGAGCAATAATCAAAACTGTCAAGATTTTGTTTTTTTAAACACTACATATTTTACTTTATTAGACTTGTAAAAATGAGGCTGAAGTCACTAGAAATGAACCTTTGTTCAGCATCGTACACAGCCTCTAGCTCTTGAACTGTCCATGCGTTTCACTCCTATCCTTTGTTCCTTCTGATTTCACATGGATTATTTGGCTTGCAGGCAAAAATGGTTTGAACATCTGCAACCAAATAAGACATCTGTCTCCTGTTTTTCCCAATAAGGGAGTTATATTTGTGAATTGTGGGGACTGCTCCTAAATAATTTCCTCATCCAGCATTTTGTGACAGTGAAGCTTACTTATAAACTGACACTTAATATTTTTTATTCTTCCATTTTCCTTTGCTTTCTAACAGTATTTCATTGTCCATTTATGTCATCTCTATTTTGTATTCCTCCCAGTACTTCTAAAGCAATCTAATTGAGTCAAATTTGATTTAAGTGATTACCCCATTCTGATGCCTTATCACTGCACCAGCTGAGAAATTACTTTTTGCCCGGATGTTGCTCCCAATCTTTAAGCAATTTCTTGCCTCCCTGAAGTTAAAAGGAGAGAAATTGGGAGAAAGCCACAGCCTTATACCCTTGTTCCAGGTAAATTGATAGATCCGCTGTATCTGTGAGACTATAGGAAGCTAGTGCGGATGGACCTCTCCCAAAGATGAATGTATCAGTCTGAATGCAGCAGAGAGAGGAAAAGTGAACTCAAAACTCTCCTAAATGAGATCTCCAAACAGTAGTGCTAATGCATATAAGTATTATCACAGAAGAGTGTTTTTTTTTAAGTATGTTGAAGTAAAATATAACTGAAACAATAACATCTGAAGCTGAAGCTGGCATGGTAAATTCAGCTTGATGTTATCTGATATTTTGATAATGCAGGTAAAGCAGCTAAGATGCTGATATTTTCAGATTTACTGTGGATCTGCCTGAACATAAATATTGTTATTTCAAGATCAGTTCTGTCCTTGTTTTTCTAAATCTATAATTTGTCATGTGTCCTCAGCATGTTGCTTTCTTGGAAAATTGATGGTAGATTGGTGAGAAATGTCACTGGTGGATATCTCCTGTGAGCTGCATTTCTCATGCGTGTTCACGATGAGACTGCTGTTTTAAAAAAAATAATTCAGATGACAACCTGTCCAGGGCTACTATGGTGGAGCCTGAAACTGTCAGATGTCCGAATTAGTTGGTTTTTGGTCCTATGTGAAAGACATAAAAGGCTGTCTTACATACTCTAGTACCTCTATGGTTCAATCATCCACCAAGTCTGGTTGCAGTGTTTAACCAGCCTGCTGCATGGAGGTGATGTTTTTACAAAAACCTCTCTCCAGTACACTGATGAAATCCACTCTGCGGTCTATTGATCTGGACTGCGGTTTGATTGATGCTGTCTTTAAAAATTCATTAGTTTGAGGCATGGGGGAGCCACAGGGTGGCAAGAACTCCTGTAGGTCACATTTGTCTGTGTTTACAGAACCTGGAACATTCAGTCAACCGCAAGAAAAGAGGTCTGTCACGGCCTCCCAGGGGCCAAATGAGTCACATCATCATGCTCTACCACAGTCCCATGAAGTGACAGAAGATGATGTTTTGCACAATGTCATGCACTTATATTTTTGAGTTTCTTATTGATTACCAGGTGTGAAGCATGGGACTGTTTTTGGGTGTTGGTTGCAGCAGAATTACCTCAAACTGATTTAGCATATAGACACCTTATTTATGGATTTTAGTTGTTCAATTTTCCTCCAAGTCCTGGGTCATTAACCAGCTGTATGGGGATTTTATGGCATGTTATTAACAATGTATTTTGGAACTGTTTATACCTAACATTTATTTGCATAAGTGCAGAAACTATTCATAAAATGGATTACAAATCTTACACAATTAAAGGCAAATTTAATCCTTTAAATCTTGTTAGAAAAAATTGAATTGTCTGTTGGTTCTGATACAAATCTCATTCTCCAGACTGCATTTTTTTATCTGATGTGATTCAGGCAAGAATATTTGTAAACAAGCATGACTATTTCCCATCCTGATTTATTTCTTATTTTTTATTCATTTTCTCGGCACAAGTGAGTGCTGTGCTTGACGTTTGGGCAAACAGCCAAATACTGCGTTGTGTTTTCAGGTGACAAGAAGATTACTTTTTGGTATTTAAGCTTTTTTCTAAGAACAGGAATACTACACACTTATTCACAATCCTTTAACATACTGAACAACAATTTTCACCAATATTCAGCCATCCTTTACTTACTGTTTTTACTGGACATCAGCAATATTATGAGTAGTTATTTAACATTCATACTGGTTTCAACTGATATGTTTCCAGTATACTGCAACCATTAAAAGAAAAAAATCCGTTGCAAAACGCATTACTTTTTAAATTTTCCCCAATTTCTCTGCGCAGTAAGATTTAATCGCAGGACAATTTCAGATTATGTGATATAGATCAGCAATAGTGGAGACACATCGTCTACAGTAGTTAACAGATTAAAGGTCTGCCATTCTGAAAAGATTTTATTTTTAGGGGTAATGAAAAATCTTATACTAGTCTGCCGGGAAACTTCCCTCCAAAGAGGGGAGCTGGAAACATTGGTGTTTGTTTTAGCCAACCTCCAGCCAGATTACTATTCACATGTCTAATTAACAGTGTTTACTCATGTAGCATTGACACATTGAATACAGAATAATACTTCAGGGCACCACCCTCTAGAGGGAAAACTGACATTGCTGATATCATTAAAGATATCACCCGCACGCACTTCCTGTAGTGTTCTCGTTTGAAGTGACCGTAGAGCCACTCAGGGAAACACAGACTATTAAACTATTTAAAATCATGATGTATTTATTAAGGATTCTACAAACTACATGAGATCAAATGTGAGCATAAATATGATCAACTACAGTTTGTAAAGGAATCAAGTAAATAATGCATAAAGGAAAATGAAGTATAATTCCATCAAGTTAATTTATGTTTAAGCGAATTAAGCATGTCTGAATCTGATAAATTAAATTTTATGAGCTACTCAATTCAATCATAAGAGAACTGCAATCCAGCAGGTTTCCATTATGTCCCTGCTCCAACATACCTGACCCTAATATATTATTGCACAGAACCTTATAGGCTGTTAGATCCATTTAATTTGATGTTGTCTTAGGTGTGGTGAAGCAGGTATACAGAGAAAACCTGCTGGATTGCAGTCTGACACTGGAGGTAGGTTTATATTAATGACTAATATGGGAGTATTACTGCTGCATCGTTAATCGCCACAAAATAACCTGAATCTGAAAAAAGGATCCACAAAAAGGGCAAAGCAGGCTGGTTAAACTGCTTGCTGGATTGATTCGGCTACTTCATGGTTTCCTGTTTCAGCAGTTGTGTCCCCACCACCAAACTCATGGTATCACTTCTGGGTCGTCTTCGTAAATGTGTTTCCAGAACTTCGAAAAGTGTTACGTTACGTCTATAAAAGTGTGGAGGAAATATTGTTTTGCACTTCCTGATTCCTGTTTATTGGCAGGGAGTGTTTGTCAGAGCCATTTCTAAGTTACCTCAAACCTCCAATATTCAGACAAGTAATTTAGTGACAGACAAAAGAGCTAATCCTCTGGTCACCAGTGGAAAATCTAATCGTGACATTTGTTGATCAAGAGAATTTCAATGGATGTCTCTTTATGTGTGTGTCTTTTTCTTCCTGGACTCTTTTGTATTACTAGAATCCACTACAGTCACAACAAGACTCCAGAGGTTAATGTGAATTGCAGCAATTAACTGAAGGACAAACAGAATTGCCTGTTTTGTGCATAACCACAGCATGTTTACTTCCTTCAAAATACTCTACGCCTACAAATAAGTGTGAAATCTTTCTGCCAAGTTTGGTAAATTTTGCTCCAGTTTTTGTAACGCATATAACATGATTTATGTGTGGCTGATTTCCCTTATCCCAAATTGGTCTTTTTGATAATCCAGCTGGGATATCATGCTGTATAAAAATAAAAAATTCAGTCTTGTTGTCTTGCAACATTTCCCTGTGTGGCTGTAAATAGGCAGGAATCTGACTTTATTTGTTTTTACAGTTCTGAACTTTGAGTGTGTGCTCATCTCCAGAAAAATTTCAGTAGCTATTCAAAAACTGTGTTACTTCTTCCAAATGTTCCTTGTGACTTGGAAGAGTAACCTAACATACTTGATGGTTTATCTAAAACCATCAGCCATCCCACATCCTTCAGAGAAATGGTGTGAAAGGGCAGGAAAAAATCAGTATCAGTCAGATGAATGCCTGAATTGAAGAAGGTGTAGAGCACGTCTTTATAGAAGCTATTTACTGCTGTTGCACCTAAAATCTGCCAGTAGCTGCCAATAAGGTAAGCTGATGTGAATTTAAGTCTGATAGATTTTTATTTTGTATGTGAATATGACCACTTTAGTAAAGTTTCCTCACAAAGTAACACAGAAACTCTGTTTTTGTTTGCTAAATCTGTTTGAATGTTTTCGTGTGGAAAGGTTTGTTGTACATACAAATTTCTAAATGTGTTTCCTTTATAGCAGCAAAACTAATATCTCTGACCCTTCATATCTGACCGTGCATGTCCCAGTTGACCCTGTATAAACTTAAGCTCAGGCTTAAACTTTGACTAGCTGCAACCCAATACAACGCATTTTGCAACAGAAGGCCAAGCACGTTTGTTTCTACAGCACATTTCTAACATAAGGCAGCCCAACATGCCTGGTGTGACTTACCGAAATCAGTGGGTTTCCATGTGTGTAGAGCAGCCAGTGGGAGCTGATGGGGAATGTAGCGTTAATCACCTGAGAAGCATCACATGCTGTGGTCAGTTGTCTTGACTTGATAAGCAGGGTCATTAGGATGTGCCTATATGGATTATTGTTAATTCTACTTGTGTTTTTCAATTGTAGGCAAGTCCAGTGAGTACTTAATGGTGAACAATAGATCAGCAGGACTTTGCTATTCAAGGGATGACAAGTGAGGGGAAGAGTGTTTATGATGGAGAGCATTATAAGCTGCCAGAAAGAAGAATTTAGGCCAGAAATCAAACATGGAGTCAGCTGTAAAATGGGAGTAATAAACCTTTTTTTTTCCGGCCTAATAATCATACTGCTGTAATTATTTTGTGACAAGATTCTACGGTCACAGATAAATTCCCACAATGATCTCACTTCAGCTGAAGGCAGAGACTGAACAGAAGGCGATCCCTGCAGTCTGCGCTTGCAGCTCCCCCGCAGTGGATTCTGGGCCAGGTTGTTTTCACCAGCAGAGCGTAGGGAAAGCCTCGGTTGCCAGGACATGAAACTAGAGCTGCAGGCTTTTTGAAGCAGGGAAATAAGAATTTGCCACTGCCTGAGCTTGCATCACCCCTTTTCCTCGCCCACTCCCACAATGAAGTGGTGAAGAGTTTAGACACACAGGTCCACTCAGACTTCGTTAGTACATTCTGCAGCCCACACTTTATTCTCAGATATTAGTTGGATGTATAAATATTGTAATTTTTTTTGTTATGCCAGAAAGGATGTCCGTTTATGTATGTTAGTCCACTCCTGACATACCAATACATGTGCTTGTTTAGGTTATGAACATACCAGCATGTGTTCACATTATGTGAGAGAAGCTACTACTACCTTAAACCATCACACCAGTGTTTTTATCTGTGTGACTCAGTTGAATAAAATAACACCTCCTGGCTTCAACTTGTTACACAAGAGGCTTGTGTGAGAACATAGCATGGTAATGACTTCTCTCTTTTGCAAATAGGATTGTGCATATTGTGCTCTCCAAGGTAATGCTGTGATTCACAAGGGAAATAAGTGAAATTTTACACATGTATAAACAAGGATATTTTGAATTACCAGGATCTGTGGCAAAGTAAGTTGTCTCTCACAAGTTTAAATAATGACATCTCAAATGAAGCCGATCGCTGCAAAGCTCTTATTTTTACTCCTTGAATCATGACACGACTGTTGTGTCATGTCAGCTCATTGGCTTTTCTGTCACAAGTAGTGTCTTTTTTTTTTTTTTTTTTTTTTTGTTTTGGCTTTCAGCCCATGTTGAGGAGGGCAAAACTAGCAGCATGTTGACAGTAAATTTCATGAAAAGTAACCATTTCTATAAGATTAAAATAAATTTTCATTAAATTGCAAAAATATATTGATATTGTCTGCCTTTATTCCATATAGTTTTCCAGCGTTAGCTGATGCCACAGCTGTAACATCTGTTGGTCATGATACAACTAGATGGATCACATTCAGATTCACTGCCTTGCAAAAAATTTACACACTTTAATATTTTGTTAGACTGCCTTAATTATGCTTTGATTATGGTGCATTCACTCTTGCACCATTTCAAGGAGCTTCTGCAATATCACAACATTTATTTCCACGTAATGTTGCATTTATTTTTCACCAAGATGTTTTATGATGGGAGAGTCCACTGCGCAAAATCTTGTCCAGCATATCTCAAAGATTCTTGGTGGGTCAAGTCTGGCCTTTGTGATGGCATGCCAGTGTGAAAATGATGTCTCTTGCTCCCTGAACCACTCTTTTACAGTTTGAGCTCGATACAACCTGGCATTGTAATCTTGGACATTGCCTGTATCATCAGGGAAATCAAGAAAATCTATTGATGGAATAACCTGGACATTCAGCGTTCAAGTAGTCAGTTGACCTCATTCTTTGGGTATTCTATAACAGGCTAAACCTGGACTCATCAGACCGCATGACCTTCTTCTGTTGCTCAGAAGTCCAATCGCTACGCTCCCGAGCATATTTAAGCCTTTTTCTCCATTTAGCCTGATTTGTAGTTTTCTTATGTCTACACAGCTGTTCAATCCCTTAAGTTCCCTTCACATAGTTCATATCGAAATGTTCTTACATTTGCTAATAAACATGGCCCTGAGTTTTACTCTTTATGAGTTTATTTTTGTTTATTTATTTTTTAACAATCTGATTTCACCTATCACTCAAAATATTGTTCTGACCACATTTCTTCTTGGAAGACTGAGGTTCCCAACTGTCCTTCCAGTTTTTACTAATTTGTTTTACAGTTCTTTGCCCACTTTCAGTATCAGTTTTCTAAGACGTTCACTCTGCTTCATGTATGTCCATAATGTGGCCTTTCTTAAACAGACATAAATCTTTCCTCAACAAATATGGGATGTGTCCTGTCACATAGTTGTCTAAGAAATGAGAAGCCACTCATTGCATCAGTTGGGGTTAAATAACCTGTTACAAGCTGAAAGATATATATGTATATATATATATGTATATATATGTATATATATATATATATATATATATATATATATATATATATATATATATATATATATATATATATATGTACACACTATTCACAAAAAGTTAGGGATATTCAGCTTTTGGGTGAAATTTCACAACAAGCCTAAAATGCATTCAAACCTGTACAGGCGAACTTAATGTGATCTTCTCTAAGCTTTTAAATGCACATGTCCAACTGTTAAATGTTTCAATACATTTTGCACAAGTTGCTGTTCTCTAACAAGGAGCTTAACGGCAAAAATCACGGCAGGTGTGTGATCCTTGAATTGACCAATAAATGTCCTGGTTCAATTAGAGCTGGTGTTTAAACAGTTGTCCTCATCATGCTGTTCACATTTTGACATCATGAGACCAAGACGACACCTAACAATGGAACAACAGTCCCTTGCCATTGCGATGCTTCAAACAGGACGTTCTCAGACAGAAGTGGCCACTGAGCTTGGAGTGTCACAGAGTGTCATCAGCAGGTTGCAACAGAGATATGGAGAGACTGGAAGAGTCACAGAAAGACCTAGAAGTGGACGTCCTTTGGCCACATCCCGTGCTGATGACCGCTACATTGTGAACACTGCCCTGAGAAACCGGATGATGAATGCCACTCAACTCCAGGCACGTTTAAGAGAGGTGAGAGGCACCCAAGTGTCACGTCAGACCATTCCAAACCGTTTACATCAGCTAGACGACCTGCACGGGTACCTGACCACACCACCAGGCACAGGCATCATCGTCTTGCATGGGCCAGGGAGCATTTATGCTGGACGAGGAACCAGTGGGCCTCAGTGCTGTTCTCTGATGAAAGTCGATTCACACAGAGCAGAAATGATGGCCGGCAACGATGTTGGAGACGTCAGGGAGAGCGCTATGCATCAGCCACTGTTGTCACCAGGCGAGCTTTTGGTGGTGACGGTGTTACAGTGTGGGCAGGGGTGTCCACTTGGTACAGAACTGCCCTACACTTTGTGAATGGTACAGTGACAAGCCCATACTACCTGAATAACATCATTAATCCAGTGATTGTGCTCCTACATGAACAGCACAGGCCTAATTTCATCTTCATGGATGACAATGCTCCTGCTCATCGAGGCCGCATCATCAGGGAACGGCTGTTGGAGACTGGTGTACCTCAAATGGAATGGCCTGCACTCTCTCCAGACCTGAATCCCATTGAAAACCTGTGGGATCAGCTGAGCCGTTGTGTAGAGGCTCGAAACCCTGCACCCCAGAACCTCAATGACCTGAGGGCTGCCCTTCAAGAAGAGTGGGATGCCATGCCTCAGCAGGCAATAAGTTGCCTTGTGAACAGCATGAGATGTTGTTGTCAAGCTGTAATTGATGCTCAAGGACACATGACGAGATATTGAGACGTTCAAATTTTTTGTTGTGGTGTAACTACTATTGTTGTTACCTTTTGTGTTGAATGAATTTTTTGAGATGAGGAAATCAGTAGTGCATCCTTAAATGTCTTACTTTTATGATATTATATCACTGTAGCATGAACATATTGCATTTTCCATAAATTTCACCTGAAAGCTGAAGATCCCTAACTTTTTGTGAGTAGTGTATATATATATATATATATATATATATATATATATATATATATATATATATATATATATATATATATATATATATATATATATATATTTGACTATACTTAGAGTGTAGTCATAGCTTAGAAAATTACATATATTGTTAAACCTCTGCAGATGATCCAGAATGCCGCAGCCCGTCTGGTTTTCAACCAACCGAAACGAGCTCATGTCACTCCGCTGCTAATCGCTCTTCACTGGCTTCCGGTTGCAGCTCGCATCAAATTCAAAGCTTTGCTTCTGGCTTACAAAACAATAACTCAAACGGCTCCCGTCTACCTTCACTCCCTAATCCAGGCCTACACTCCCTCTCGACAGCTACGTTCCACCAGTGAAAGACGCCTCATGTTACCACTACAACGTGGGACTAAATCAGTTGCCAGACTCTTTTCCTCTGTTGTGCCACGATGGTGGAATGATCTCCCAAACTCTGTCCGCTCTGCAGAGTCCCTGTCTAATTTTAAGAGCAAGCTGAAGACTCAGCTCTTCAAGGAGCACTTCCACACTTAGTATAGCTGTATTTATTGGAAAGTTGGAGAACTTACCCCAGTTCTTTGCAACAAACTTTATGATATTAATTCTTTGTATTGTAACATAGGTGACATTATATGCTGGGAAGGGAGTAAAAAAAAAAAAAAAAAAGCCTGTAGCACTTCATGTCATCTTGTAAGGATCTGCATCCAAGTGGACAGTCCACAGTCCAGCACCTTCCTACGATGTCCTCTACTGTTTAATTTTGTGCTTGTGTTGTTCTCACTCATATGTAAGTTGCTTTGTATAAAAGCGTCTGCTAAATGACTGTAGAATAGAATAGAACATATATTTTCTGCATGCTTTGGTTATTTCTGCACTTAGTAAATACCAAAGAATGAATATAGTGAAAGGCTCACTGTGAACAAGAAGACTATGAAAAATAAACAAAAGAAATGTAGCAGCATACAGTGTCATAAAATAGAGAAGAAAGGCCAACAGTGAAGCTTAAGGGATAAAGAGTTCGTGTGGGATGAATATTATTGGTTTATTGCTTTATCACCATCAGGCCAGACCAGCCAAGACAACTTACGCTAAAAGAGATCATTACTAGCTGTCCTTCTCCAAATTGCAGAACAGAGGAACATTTATTGAATATTGAAAAAAAAAATCTTACAAATCTCCAGTAACATGAGCATTGCTGCTCAAACCTCTGGGACAGATATAAAACAAGGCACAGTTTTGTGGAAGAAAGATGTGGAGTTGAACCAGTCACTTGATTCCAAGTTGCTTTAAAAAGAGCTGTAAACTCATGGTAGAACAAGTAGTTGTTGGAGTGTATTGTTAGTTTGACCAAAGAATGTCAGACATTTCATTAATCTTTAGGAAATTGTGTCAACTTGTGAAAAGAGGATTTTTCTCTCCACAAGCTGCTCTGTGACTAATGTACAGTTTGGTCACAACCTGACCACCCACTCGATTCACTGTCATCGAATGACTGAAGTGAACAGAGATTTAAGTTTGTCATTACATAATATGCTGCCCTATATGTAAAAAAAAAAAAGAAAAAAAAAGTTTTATATATATATATGTATGTATGTATGTATTTATATATATATATATATATATATATATATATATATATATATATATATATATATATATAAAATTTTCTTTTTTTTTTGGTAAGTGCTTTTTGCTACTACACAGTTAGAACTGTTGTGAGCTGTAACATGGGAAACAAAAGCATTTTCATCCTTAATTTCCTCTGACACATTATCACTTTACCATTACCTTTGAGATTCATTTAAATGTTTAAGTAGTTTTATGACTCTAATAAATAAGCTATACACTTGAAACGATGCAGAGAATTGAGAAGTCATTTCACTTGAGATGCTGCCTATTGATTCACAGAGATTCCAATAAATATTGCCTCACTGGGATGATTAGTTCACTGCCTGACAGCTTCCTTCGCTTTTTATTCCAAAGAGTGAAGTCTGTGCTTAATCACTCTCTGTAGACTCCTCTAGATTGCTTAATTAATTTTTAATCACCTTTACCCTCTCCTCAATGTTTAGTAGAGCGAGCATTGTAAAAACAGCACACACACACACACACACACACACACACACACACACACACACACACACACACACACACACACACACACACACACACACATGCTCTTTCACTAAACATGTTCTTTTAGTTACTAAATGACACAATCACAAAAAGATCAACTGGTCTTTGAGAGACAATGGCAGACATAAATGCTAACAGTTCAGCAGAATTTCTGACACTTGTGCCCTCAGAAGCCACATCCTGCAACCCAGGGATTACCAACCCTTGTTGGATTCAAATGAATGGGTTATTGACAGGTTTGTAGAGATGTTGGAGATTAATTTCACTGGTAATGACAATGAACCCAGAGGACTCAGAGATCATCTGCCAACATCAGTGAGAAAAGATGGTTTTGGTGAAATTTCATCAGGAGCCAGGAGCAACAATGGTCCAACATGGAAGAATGAAGTAAAGGCCATCATTGGTCATGAGGATGAAGTGATTACTACAATGTTCTGATTTTTCTCTTTCAGTAATTCCTTTAGCAGCGTCGCTTCTTGCAGAGGAAGGCACACGTTACTCAGAAGGTTTTTTTTCATTTAAAGAGCAGTGTGATAGCAAGCCTGGACCACAAAAATGTTCCAACCCCCAGCTGAACCAAACTCGCAGTTGAACTGAGCCTAGCTGACTTCTAGGTGTGAATGTATCCTTAATTAATGTGAATGCCCATGGGGCATTTACATTATTGAGTTCCTGTTCTTTCTATCTTATTATTATTATTATATATTATTCCACCGATTTTTGCTGTGCTACTAGTCCTGCACCATTCAAGCCACTTCAATCATTCAGATCTTAAACTGTGCAGCTCCTTCAGGACATGTGTGCTACAATTTTTTTTTCTTTAGAAAATTAGTAGTTTTTGAGATAGTTAACATTTTATAAAAAATAAATTCAGCCTTTTGATTGGATGAAAGTCCTTCAAACCAAATGTGGATTGGACGTTGAAAAAATTCCGCTCGGTAATTGGTCGGTTTTTGCATAATGAGCTGAAAACAGCTTCGACGGGGGTTTGGAGCTCTGCACCAGTTTGCAGTGTCCGGTTCGTCTCGGTCCCGGTTTCCATTGTCTTTTCTTGCAAAGTCTTTGAAACCCTACTTCTCCTATACCATTTGTCTCACTTCAAATCAAATCAAACTTTATTTCTTGAGCACTTTTCATGCCTCAGGCAACAAAGTGCTTTACAGGATAAAATGAAGTCATAAGGATTAAAACTAACAGTGGATAAAAAGGCATTTAAAAATAATCGACACAAGCTCTTTCCACACACTCACACACACACACACAAGGACAAAGAGCAAAGAACCCCCCCCACACCCACCCACACACACCCACCCACATTCCCCGAAAAACATCATTCCCTGAATACTGTCTCTTTAACTGAATTCTGGTTAATAAAACAACTAAAAACATTCAGTAAGTGATAAAAATTCTGACTTGATGCTGATGTGAGGAAACAATACCTCGGGATCCATCCACACCAGGAGCCAGTCCCCTGCATGCTCATAGGGGCCGCCGCCACAGCAACCGCACAACTCCCAGGCAGCAACGGGGCCACCCCGCAGCCGTGAAGCTGCAGTGCTGGACCCTGCGCCACCCAAACAGCAGCGGTCGCCATGACAACAGCCCCCAGACCAAACAGGCAGGGCCCCCAGCGTGCCGGATCCCCATAAGGAAAACACTGGAGTTAAAACCAGAAGATGAATAACCTTAAGAAGCAGTAAGAAATAAGAGCAACAATAAAAGAAAATATACATATATATATATATATATATAGAAGGACTTTACAATAATGTATTAAAAATAAGAAATCTAATAAAACAATTTAAAAATAAATAAATCAATAAATGAAGTAAATTAAGATAAGTAAATAAAATAAAATAAAATTCAGTTAAATGCTAAGCTAAAAAGGTGTGTCTTGAGCCTCTTCTTAAAAACATCAACAGTCTCCGCGGCCCTGAGGCTCTCTGGCAGGCTGTTCCACAGTCGAGGACCATAACAATGGAAAGAGGTCTCACCGTATGTCTTAGTTCTGACTTTAGGAACCACTAAAAGGCCAGTACCAGAGGACCTCAGGGTCCGCGAAGGCTCATAATTAAAAAGGTCGGATAAATAAGAAGGCCCAAGACCATTAAGGCATTTATGAACAAGTAAAAGAATCTTAAAATGAATCCTGAAGCGCACAGGAAGCCAGTGCAGCGATTTTAAAACTGGTGTAACGTGTTCCCGCCCTCTGGTCCTCGTCAGAACTCGTGCCGCTGAATTCTGTAGTAATTGTAGGCTGGAAAGAGACTTTTTAGGAAGACCAGAGAGCAGGGCGTTACAGTAATCTAATCTACTGGAAATAAAAGCATGCATCAGCACCTCTGTGCTGGCAAGAGAGAGAAATGGGCGGATATTTTTTAGATGATAAAAACCTGTTTTTGTTACTTTTTTTATGTGTGGAATAAAATCCAGCTCAGAGTCAAGAAGAACACCCAAATTTCTCACACACTGGGAGGGGTTAAAATGTTGCAATTTTGACCTCAACCATTTTGACTTCAACCATTCAAGTATCAAATTCTTCAGCCCATTCAGGAGATATGTTCTACAACTTTTGGTCTTTGTAACATTTAAATTTTTTAAGTTATTCAAGTTTGTGCCAATGTATTGAAATCTGTTCCTGTGATTGGACGAAACGGAATTCAGCTCAGCGATTGGTCCGTTTTGTGCACCGGGACACAGTTACACATACAAGGCACTGGTTCAAGTGCAGCATGTTTGTCGGCTGTTGTTTGTGTGATGGCATGTAGTTCTGCAGGCTGCATAACATGAACTGTTGTTCCCAGCTGCGCACTTTAAGAAGCAAATGAATTTATTTGCAAATGTCACAGTTAAATATGAAGTATTTGTTCAAACAATACTCCCTGCAACATTTCAACACTTTGATAAATCTTAAACAGCTTAAAAAAACGTTTTTCACGTTGAACAATAAAATCTGTCACATTTTTACTGGAGTTTAGTTAAACCATGCTCATGTTTTTGCAATCCCGCTAATTACACCCTGCTGGAAGTGGAAAAAAAAAAAAAAGACATTCCCATGCTAATTGGAAAAATTTGAATGCTTTTTTTCCCTGGAGGCAACTGAGAGTGCTAGTGGTGTAGTGAGTAAAGTCAGTGTGCTTCAAAACAGGTGTTCATGGGTTCAAATCCTAATGAGGGCCAGCTAGAGCATTGTTTTTCAGTTTCTTACAGTTATGCAATTTCATTTCAATCATTCAGCATAGGTCAATAAATGGGCGTTCACATTTGCTATTATTCCAATAATAGCTGGTTCTAGTTAAATGTTGTTTTTGCAGTTAGTAATCCATGTTTGCCCCTCAACATTTGTTTAAAGATAACAGAAGCTGATCAAAAGCTGGAAGAAGATGGATGGAAAATTGTAACTCCTCCTCCTCTTCCTTTACTTAGTCTTCTTAATTTTTTTTTTTTTTCTACTGAGAGTAAGACTCTTTTAACTACCTTTTTAAAGTACTGGTATGCTCATCAACATTTCTATTTTCCTAAAAAGCTGAGCTGAACAGATGGAGCATCTGTCTTGCAGTGTAGAAGCTCTTCATTTCTTTAGAGAGAGAGAGAGAGAGAGAGAGTGTGTGTGTGTGTGTGTGTGTGTGTGTGTGTGTGTGTGTGTGTGTGTGTGTGTGTGTGTGTGTGTGTGTGTGTGTGCGTGTGTGTTGGGTGGTGGGGTGAAGGCCTTGGCTTAATTACCATGCTTTAGGAAACTGTGGCCCAGAATGCCAAAATTAGCAAAATTACTACCTGTGGTGTTGCAATAATTGCAGAGCAAACACTTGTCATTTTACAAAAATCCTATAAGAATAAATAAATAAATACAATTTTCATGATTTTATGAAAAGTGTAAGGTTGTGTGTTTAGCTATCAGATGGAGCACTGTGCCTCAAGTCTTTGTAAACATGAACTAATGATGTTGCTGTGCAGACAAAGCCCATCTAACTGGCAATGCTGGATAATGTCACTGTTACATAACATTCCTGTTATATAGACAGGTATATATTTTTCTATTTAATTGATCCTGTGACAATGCACGCCAATCCACTGCAATGTGTTCTCTTTAATGATTTATTTCAGAAGGGAAAAAATATGAAGAAGCACCAAGTTTGAGTACTTGGTGACGTTGGAAACCAGAACAGCTTTTCTACATGAAAACAAATTTGTTGTACAACAAGCTGAGCTGAATCTCAATGCCAGGGTGACAAGTCACAACCTGACAGTACAAAGCCAAGCAACTGAGAAGACCAGATAAATATAAAACAGTTTATGGTGACAGCTTGTCTTTTAATTTAGTTAGGAATTTATGTGTGTCAGGATCTTTGAAGCTGTCACTGTAAGCTCTGTGAAGCCAAGTGGCCTGATCCGTGACCCAAGGGAGCAGCAAAGATGTTCAGCGTCAACTTAGTGTTGTGTCCTGCCTGATGATGGTGCAGTGCCTTTGTTTGTGCTGCGCCCTCAACCGTGATAATTAAAACTCCCTTCTCCTCATTAACTCCCCACCATCCTCCCCTTTGGAGCACCGTTTGCTGCACAACTCCTAAAACATCTTCCAGTCCAGGACTTCCGCACTGAAAAATTATTCTTCAAATGACTGTAATTCACTTTAAATTAATGATTATTATGTAAAGCGCATCTCTGATCCCCTCCAGGGAGTGTGTTATTCATTCTGAGGCTTGTGACAAAATTATAGCAAAGATTATGTGTAAGAATAAATAAACGGTTTATATTGACTTATTTTTCTAGATATTTCATTTTAAGAGGCATTTGTTGTTTACAGCTTGGATTACTTTAAGTATTTATTCAAGTTTAAAAGACATGGTTTGAAAAGTAGTACTGCAAAACTTCTTAAAAATTAACGTAGTAGTTCATAGTGTAAAGGGCAGTTGTCACTCAATTAAGTGTGTTGCGTGTCTGCATATTTGTCTTTTGTGCAGCGTATTTGCTGTAACACTAAAACCACATACTTAGAATGCATTTGCTCACCAAAACAACCAAGCATTATATTCATGATAGCTTAAACATATTTAACATTCTTTATCTAATGGGAAAGCAATGGAGGTTGATGTCACTCGCTGTTCCCTAACCCTCCTGGAACCTCTTTACTGCTGAAGATTAAAAATAAGTAGAAACAAAATTGGTTGAACACACAATAAGTCAAGAATAGGCCAACCATTTTCTGTAAAATTAAAATGACACGAATAGGCAGTGCAGGGTCACACGATGTGATCTAGGATGCTTTGCTTGTCCTCAGCTTGACTCTAACTGATGTCCTTGCTTGTTTTTCACATCTGGGGCCTTGGCTGGGTCTTTTTCCAAATAAGAATTCATTTATTCATGCTTCCCGGAAAAGCAGATGATACTGAACTAAATCTGACCTTGTTCTGCAGCAACGTGGCTTTGCATATTGTACATCAAGTATACATATTCCTGTGAGCTTCTCTATGAAATGCACTAAATTAGGTAGCCATATGGCATCTATTTAGTGAATCTGTTTGCTGAAATAGGAAGGTGCTTGCTGCTCTCCTCAGTGTAAACTGTCTGAGAAAAATAAAGCTGAGCAGAATTTATAAAAATAGAAGTAAACAAATGTGAATAAGGACATTTCTGTATTCATTTTTCTTAGGACAGACAGTGAAGGGAAGTGTTAGTGACAGACGTGCAGGATGCAGAGTTTTATTTGAGGGAGGCCACTAATCTTGATTCTTACCTACGTGGTGCTTGAACCCATCTGATGTCATTTGCATTCACACACTTCCTCCTGTCAATTATCTGAGCTCTGAGAGTACTGGGAACATGTCAGCTGTAATTTACATCTGTGTGTAGAGGAACATTAGAGTAGGAGGTTGAAAACTCATAGTCTGTCATGTTATGTTTTTTTTTTTTCTCATATTGCCCAAATCCTGTAATTCTGCTTTTTTTTTATGGGTGGAAGCAAGGCTAACCTGAAAGAATATGTCATAACTTATTCAATATTTAGGATTTTACACTTTAATTTAGCTTCATTTAGTCTTTATAAAGGCAGTCTTAAAATGTCTACCCAGTTGATGTTTTTTTTGGGTAAAACGTGAAGCACAATATACAAAAGATATCACAAATCCCACTTATGACAAGTGATTTTTGATTATCATTGTTTACTAACACAAACATGTTGTCTTACTGGAGGATTAATTTATGATGCAGCTGCAAATCATGACCAAGGTTGGAGGCTTTATAAAAAAAAAGTAAAGAAAACAAAAGCACCTTTGAGGCCAAACTAAATGCTGAATTCTACCTCATCTTAAACTATGATAGACAAAATCTTAAAGTATTTCAATTTAACTGAAGTATTGACATTTCCCTGCCCCACATCCTTTCTCTTTTCTGGCTTCATTGTGGCAATTTTGTATTTAATCATACCTCAGCTGGCATACCACAGCTGGTCTGTGAATATTTGAGAAACCAATCAAAGATGCTTGGAGTCATTGTCTTGTAATTGCAGGCATAGAGTAAAGACTAAAAGTGCTGTCAGATAGTCTTGTTTTGCTTAGTGGAATACTTTAAACGGAGTGAGATGACGAGGTGGTTTAATGGTGACAGCCATGATGGGAGCTGGTTTAAATCGTCTGAGTGCTCAGGAAAAGCACTTGAGTACTTTCTTTTAGGAAAGATAAGGTGGAATATTTCATCCTCAAAGTCTCTGCCGAAGCATCAGTCAAAGGAACAGCCGATGTTCATGCAGCTATACTAACAGTGTCACATGGGCAGGGTTACGGACCCAAATAGCAGACTGGGAATGTAGCGCTGAAAGACAAACTTTATTACAGAGAAGGAAGTCGTCCAGGTAGCTGATAGAATTGCAGGCAAGCAGACAGGTGAATGGATGTTAGGAGTGCTGGTGGATACAGGTGTGGTACAGGACTGGTTGTTCCATAAAGTTGAGGATTGCATTTTACTTGTCTTCTTAGACTGGACTGTCTAAGAAGACAAGTAAAATGTTAAACAAGAAACAAGCAAATTGACAAGCTGAAAATACTCTTGACCAGATTCCATTTAGTTTGTAGTTAACAATCTGACGTTGAATGCTGGATGGACTCCGACAGATATACTGCTGGTGTGATGGGTTGATGAATGACAGCTGTGACTTTAGAGTCTGGAAGAAAACCATGCCCACACACACACAGAGTCTGAAGACCCATGACAAACAGGGATTAGGCAAGGCAAGGCATGGCACATTTTATGTACAAGACAATTCAAGTGTTTTACATAAAAGTATTAAAGCATCACAGCGAGGTGACGAGAGCATAAAAACAAACAAGTGAAACGTTTAAGAGAAAACAAAAGTGATTAAAAAGAGGGAATAAAAATGACACTGTGAGAAATTAAATTACTTTGATAAAATGTGGCAAATAAAAAACAAGTTGTTAATCTTGATTTAAAACAGCTGAGAATTTCAGCAGAACTGCAGGTTTCTGGAGGTTTGCACCACAAGTGAGGAACATAAAAACTGAACGCTGCCTCTCCATGTTTGGTTTTTACTCTGGGAACAGAAAGTAGACCTGTTCCTGATGACTTAAGATATCTAATTGGTTCTTAACAAACCAGAAGATCCTGAATGTATTTTGGTCCGAATCCATTTAGTGATTTATAAACTAACAGCAGGATTTTGAAGTTAATTCTCTGACAGACTGGAAGCCAGTATACAGATCTGAGGACTGAAGTTATATGATCCACTTTCTTGGTCTTAGTGAGGACTGGAGCAGCAGCATTTTGGACTACCTGCAGCTGTCTGACGGACTTTTAGGGAGACCAGTAAGGACAGCTTTAGAGTAGTCTAGTCTACTAAAGATAAATGTTTGGATAAGTTTCAAGAATCAGTCCTTTATTCTTCGACATGTTCTTTAAGTGATAAAAGACGACTTCACACCTGTCTTAATGTGATGCTGATGTTCACGTCTGAGTAGATCACTACATGGAGATTTCTGGCTTTGCCATTACTTTTAACGTAGCTGTTTTAACGCAACGCTGCTGACTTTTAATCTTTCTTCTTTGGCTCCGAAGACTATTATTTCAGTTTTGTCTTCATTTAACTTAAGGAAGTTCTGGCACATTCAGTCTTTAATTTGATCGATGCATTTGTTCAGAGTTTGGATCGCATAACTATGGTAACATATTTAGTTGTTTTTTATAACTTGAGCATAGAGATGTTGAACAGCAGTGGCCCCAAGATGGAGCCTTGGGGTCCTCCACAGGTTATTTTAGTTCACTCAGTTGTAGTTACCTATAGATACAAAGTAGTGCCTGTCCTTTTAAATAAGCCTCAAACCACTTAATTGCAGTGCCATCGAGTCCTAACAAGTCTTTCAGCCGGTCTCATTAGACGTTATGGCCGACTGTGTCAATTTCAGCACTGCGATCCAGCCGTACAAGGACTGAAAGGTTGCAGCTATTTGTGCTGAAGCGGATACCATTTAGTGTAAATAAAAATCAGGACGAGGTTTGTGTTAACAACCTAACTTAGAGAACATGTTTTTCTTTTTTTGTGGCTACTTTCTTGCTTATCTTGATATTGAACAAATACTTTTTCGCTATACCAATATGTGTAGCTATGTTTAAATGGTCATGTGGACAATGTGATAAGAATGCAAGATTTTTGTGTTAGATTTGGTGTGTAACAACTGAAGTACCCGTTTTAACAGTTTAATATAGGCAGCTTGAATTCTAATTAGATCCTATGAATTTATACAATCTTTCTTTAACCTTGTGAGCTGTTTCAAACACAATGATGGAAAGTTGTCAAAATATCTCACATAACTTTTCTTCCACATGCGCCTTTTTCACTGAAGGTCCTCAAAGAAGCTTTCAGGGTGGAGGATGAGAAGTAAATAAACTTTGTTTCTTACTCACAAAACTTGCTGAAGGCACTGTGGCAGGTATTCCCAAAATAGATAGATAAATAACATTTTTTGAATGTGCTGTTGGTGTGTTCAAAAGTGTGTCATTGAAATGAGAAAAGGGAGCTACCAAAAAAAGGCACACTGGCAATTGTGACTGTACATGTACAGCAATATTCCAGCTATTCACCTTATTCCAGTGTTTCTCAGTCCAGGTGTGAAGAGTCACATGAATTTAATGTCTCTAGAATATGTGGATCCATCAGAACCCCAGTGTGAAATCCCAACCTTTCACATGAAGCATTACTCCGGTTTCTTACTCAGTTGTTGCTAACAAGCAGACATTGTTGCAGTAAAGACAAATTTATTTTGTGTTGTTGGATATCATGAAAACTCTGGCACCGTGTTTCATCTGGGTTAAGACAAATTCATTTCTGCACACTGAAAGAAAGATCAACAAGTTTAATTTCATTATTTGTTACTTTGAATAAGAGTTTATCCTAATTAAGGTTTTTAATTGACCTAAAATTGGAAACGAATGCTGTTGGATAGTGCGGTAAATGTAGCCACTGATGCGACTCAGAGAAGTGATCAATAATTATATAAAAAAAACATGTACTGCTACAGGAGAATCACACACTGCTTAGTTTAAAGAGGAATTCATTCCTGCATTATGCCTTTTTTTCCTTGCAGGAAAATTGCTATAGAACATTCGATGTCAGCAAGTGAATGCATCATTTACGTTGTGAATGAAAGTGCTGGTTTTCATCTGTTTTGTGATTGACTACATATGCTTGGGTATGATCTGTCAGCTGTTTTATTACCATTTTCTAATGTATGCCCTGCAGGTCTCATAGGTAGCTGAATGGATGAAAGAAAAAAACTCACCAATGCATACTACATTTTCTCTTCATAATAACACATTTTTTCCTCTTCGATTTGTAAACAAAAAGAAAATAGAAATCAATACTCCCCAACAGCTTTCTCGCTTTTGTTTATCTCTTTTTTATGGTTTCTATTTATCTGGACAAAATGCATCCACACATACAACAGATGAATACATAATGTAACACTTACTCCCACAGTGATCTCAGCAAGCCACCGTGACTCATTTTCACTAGAGTAATGAGTGAGACGCCACATAAACAGGAAGAGAAAAGCATGCAGGCCTTTCAGCTGTCATAAGGATCATCCTCTGTTCCACATTCTGTTTGTACATTTCAGCCCTCCAACTGAATGCTTTTGTGAAAACCTAAGTGTTTGTGACACACACCTGAAGATACAGACTAGGAGTCATATCAAATGTCAGGACAGGGGAAATAGTTTGAGCACACACTACTGCGTGGTTCCTTCAGTTTGCATCATCTCTGTTCATCTCTGTCCTCGGATCATCAATGACGTCTCTGTGACAGTCTGCATCAAAAGGCTTGTTTGTTGCTGATGTGGTTTTAATTCACAGTTAAGGGGAAGCCTGCAAGACAGCTGTGTTTGAGCTTACAAGATGTGTTGTTAAAAGGTGGGCAATGTTAGTGATGTAAAAGGTGGATGAGACCTTCTTTCCCCTTAGAGAGATGAGCAATAGGGATTTTTTAAATTTATTTATTTTATTTTTTTTTTTTTTTATACAGATCCTCCTTTTTCCTGGAGGATCTGTCTCTGCCCTGGAGCATCCAGGCAAGAGGCCAGAGACTCAGGTGCATAGTGTGCAGTGAAGCAGAGAGGAGCTCTGTCTGTGTCAGTTTGACTGGAAATCCCTGGTTCTGACCGTTTCAGTGGATGTGTGGCGATGCACATGTAGCTTTTAGTTGGACCTTTTAAAACCATATAGTAGGCTTGTAAATGTTAGCTCCTGAATTACTTGCTGTCATTTAAACATACATTTTTTTGCTGTGCTGGAAAACATATGAAAACTTACATATGATTACTTTAGTTCTGCAGACTTCACTCATAATAAAACAGTCCCTTTGTGGTGGATGTAGTATCTCTGGGGACTGTGAGTCCGACTGCATGGACTTAGCTCTTGCAAGCTGAGTCCAGAAGCTCCCTGGAGTATGAAGAGGCTTTTTTTTTTTCATTTACTTTTCAAGAACTCTTAATCCTTAGTCACATCATATGTGCCCAGAATGTTTGCTGAAGGGTCATGAATTAACACATTAAGAAGATTACATTTATCTGAATTACTCAGGTATGTAAGAAGAAAAGGGTTGACTTGGCTCAACAACATTATTAAACCCATGTTTTTCTGACGGTGTTTTGCCTTTAGCAATGCTGTTATCATTTGACTTTTATTTGAGGTTTGAAACTATTTCTGCTGCCTCTGATGTATTAGATGCTGACAGATATCCCAGCTGCTTCTCACTTCATAGGGTCTTGTTTCTTGAAATTAAACATTATTGCCAGCAGTCCATAATCTCCGATTTAAACCTTGATTGACACCATACCAGTATTTCAAAGATTGTATTAGGATCGGGTTGTGTGAGCGAAAAGCTAACTCTGTAGCTACGTGACAAAAAAATGGTAATAAGTAACTCACTAACACACTGGTACTCGATTTCCACTGTGCTTTTAATTTATTTACACGCATCAACCTTATAATCCCGGTTGGACGGCTGCTGCATCATCATACATAATAAAACAGAAGTGACACAACCCGCAGGTTATGATGAGATAGGGAACTAAAAATTAGGAGAGCGTTCTCCTGACAAAATGTCCATTCATTTCCCCATGGGTTCACATCCCAATCTGCTGGGTGCTGTCTGATGACATCACTATTAGTGGACAGCCCAAAGACCGTGGCTGTGTCTCAATTAGCACACTAACACTACTTCGCGCACTATATTTCAGTGTGTAGTGCATTTACACTGACTTTTGTGCAAAAACCTCAGTGCACTGAAAGTACCCGGATGCTGCCCTAAACCCGCCCATAAATGCAGTGTGGAACGATGGACACTTCGCGCACTAAATCAACGGCATTTTGCTGACGTAGCGGAAGAGGATGGACCTTTTATCAGTTTACCAGGTAAATAATGGCGGAGTTTAACGCCGGTCCAGGCGGGGATTCATTTGTATAAATGTAAGTATTAACTTATTCCGTTATGATTGTGATGTATACTGCAACCTGCTAATCTATCCCTGACGACAGTTATGGATCTGACCATTTGTCAGACTCGGTGGTTAGCACCGTAGGTTAGCACACTGTTAGCAGTTTTTATCCGCTGTAGTGGACGTATACAGGTTATATGTGTTATAAATGATGAATGTTATAGTTTCTGCATGTTCATTGATCCTTGCTGAATGTCCAGATGAAGCATTGTGGTGTTTATAACGTAAACTATTAATACCGATATAGCTCCAGTTTTTAGAGAGCGGTCCATTACTATGGTTACCACTGATGCCATAAATCTGATTGTATCGTCAGATCTGAACTGCTGAAACTGAACGAGAAAATATAGTTATAAAATAAACATAGTAGTGAATTTAGTTGGTTTGATTATTAGAATGCAAAGTGTAAGATGTGTACCGGCACTAACCGGTAGTGACGAACTCGCATTTGACCACAATTATTCTGCCACCAAAAGTAAAACAAAGTGCTAAATTACGAGAATGAATTTGCTTCTCTCATGAAACTCCATTGCATTAAAGGTGACGAATGATCCTCTTCCGATTGGCTGAACATGAGTTGGTATGTATATTTATTTATTTCTAACGTGTATGACCCGCCTGCATACATGCCCAGAGTGCGTACCTATTGCCAGTTTCGCTTCATTGTTGGCTTATCGTTTCAGGGACAGTTCGTCCCACTAAATTCTTTTTAGGAAGTTGTAAAAAATAAATGAACAAATCCAGCAAACATAACTTTATGTATCATATCATCATATATTATGGCCTACACTAGAGTGATCTATCTCAGTTGTTAACTATATAAAGCAACATCAGACTGTCAAGTGTCTTTGCATGTCTCCCTCATGCTTATTAGTATAATAAAGTGCAAATCAAAACACTAATAAAACAGCTTTTAAACATGCAAAGATATTTTCAGTGGAAAAAAAATGTCCTTTACATTAAGCACATCTGTTTTAACTGGTGTTTACTCTGATGCTGTGCACATTTGGCAACAGGAAACGGATTATAAATGATAATGTAGGGAATGTAATGCTGTAAAGAAGATGCTCAGACACAGGGACGCAGCAAAGTTGTTATAGAAACATTTTATTGAATCCTTTATTGAATCTCCCCCTGCTTGTAGCAGTCCATCTTCCTCATGACGCTCCTCAGGCAGCCTGTCTGAATCCACCTGCAAGCTCGCTTCAACTGCTGCCTGTCAGAAGCCAGGTGTGTGTGGAGAGGTCTTTCAGGATCCTAGAGACCAGGTGGAGGTCTGTCTTCCTAAAGGCTCTGGAAGGAGGTGAAGTACGTCCACTGTCCTCCACAACATCTGCATGAGCAGCGGTGACCTTCTGGAGCCAGATGATGATGATGATGATGATGATGATGATGATGATGATGATGATGATGATGATGATGATGAACATGTCAGGAGGGCAGCTGAGGAACAACCAGCAGGAGAACCAGCAGCATCTCCAGGAACCATCTGTGAGGCTGATGAGAGGCAGAAGATGGCAATGATGTGTTACTCCCCAGATCATGATTGCATTTATATCTAAACAAACAATTTGGCGAATGGGAAACAAATTGTGTGTGTCTCTATATAATGAAGATCTACAATGAACTTCTCTTTACATTTTTCAAATATAATTAAATATTTGTAATGATTAATTTATTACCATAAAGAAAACACACTAAACATTTAGTAAATATTACATGACACCAACTACAACGTAAACTAAACTAACACACAAACACACACACTCGATCGATTTTCAATCGAGACGAGGACAGACGAGGTGGAGCCATGCAGAAGAAAGTTACACACCTCACATTTTGCATTCTAATAATCAAACCAACTAAATTCACTACTATGTTTATTTTATATCTATATTGTCTTGTTCAGTCTTAGCAGTTCAGATCTGACGATACGATGCAGATTTATGGCATCAGTGGTAACCATAGTAACAGACCGCTCTCTAAAAACTGGAGCTATATCGGTATTAATAGTTTACGTTATAAACACCACAATATTTCATCTGGACGTTCAGCAAGGATCAATGAACATACAGAAACTATAACATTCATCATTTATAACACATATAACCTGTATACGTCCACTACAGCGGATAAAAACTGCTAACAGTGTGCTAACCTACGGTGCTAACCACCGAGTCTGACAAATGGTCAGATCCATAACTGTCGTCAGGGATAGATTAGCAGGTTGCAATATACATCACAATCATAACGGAATAAGTTAATACTTACATTTATACAAATGAATCCCCGCCTGGACCGGCGTTAAACTCCGCCATTATTTACGTGGTAAACTGATGAAAAGTCCATCCTTTTCCGCTACGTCAGCAAGATGCCGTTGATTTAGTGCGCGAAGTGTCCATCGTTCCACACTGCATTTATGGGCGGGTTTAGGGCAGCATCCGGGTACTTTCAGTGCACTGAGGTTTTTGCACAAAAGTCAGTGTAAATGCACTACACACTGAAATATAGTGCGCGAAGTAGTGTTAGTGCGCTGATTGAGACACAGCCTGTATAAAAAGATGGACGGAGCCTCTGTGACGTCACCCATAGGTTTCTGAAGAACTGAATTGAAGCTCGGTTGGCGGTTCCTACCATCGCCAACTTGGCAGGGGCATGCGCGTTGTCTCACCTGGAAAATACAAATATAGGTAAAGAGGTGGGGCCGAGAGGGGCGCTGTAATTGTCATGGTGGATGATTGACATCTAGCGAACTCCGAGCTCCCTGTAGCTAATACCTTACCGAGCTAACCCAGAGATAACAGGAACTAACCAGCTAACGGAGGTAAGCGGGCTGAAGCTATGTCACGCTGTTAACAGGCTAAAAACCACAGTTGTTCTACATTCTTCTTACTTGAAGTGGGAGATCGGGTACCTGTCAATCAAAAGGACATGTTCCTAAAGGTGCCAAATTTCGAGATTAAATTACTTTTAAATGAGCGAGTTAGAAGAAAATTCACTCCCCTCACAGTTGTCATGAAGTTAAACCTGACCTATTAAAGCTAAAATGGATTTTTGTACCAGGCTGTGAACATGTTTATTTCTGCTGTGAAGTTGGTCTTTTTAACATGGGAGTCTATGGGGATTTGCTCTGTTTTGCAGCCAACCCCTAGTGGATGAAGGGGGAACTGCAGTTTTATGCACTTCGCACAGGCTTCACTTTTAACCACTGGAGGCTCCGTCCATCTTTCATATATGGTCTATGGGACAGCCAAAGTGTTTTTAAAGGGCCATTCCACAGTTACGGTGGTTGCAAGATGCACAACAGAACTTTAGCAGATTTTCTGTGACTCCCTCCATTGGCAGCTAATTGTAAAAACGAGCTCGCATCCTACCTGAACTGTGAAATCTCTCCAGACAGTAAATCTTGTCTTATCGCTTTGTTCATCCCATTTTCTGTTTCTTTTACTCTCTTACTTTGATGATGACTTCTCCATTAAAATGGCCAGTGTTTTGCAAGAAAGGCAGTAACGATTGAGGGGAGGGGAAATTTTCTGTTATTATCGTGTCTTCAGCCTTGGACAGCTTATTTTCTGGAGTCTTTCCCCAGAACGTGCCTCTTCATGGCTCACCAATTAAGTCGCTCTATGTGTTACTCTTCCTCTGATCTATCCTTTTGTAAATATGCTAGATTTATATGGGTAAAATCCTCTGTTAAGCTTAAATTCTACTCATGCTTAAATCTGTTAGCTGGAATTTGATTAAATCCAATGCTAAACAAAAAAAAAAAAAAACATTGTTATGGAGGCAGTGGGGGGAGAGAGGGGTATCCTTGTCCTGGGCAATTTATGTGATGTTAACATTCAGACTAACATTCAGAAGTCTTTTACCTCTCTTGACCAGTATGATCTTCCTAAAAATCTGTTGTAGTGACACTTTCAACTCAGACATCTTGTTTCTCAAACTTTTGGCAGCACCACTACAGCCCACAAAGCTCTGACGTTTTACCTAAAGCTGTTGAGATTTTAGACATGAGGCATCCAAAAACTACTTCCTACTTTAAAGTTCTGACACTAAACGTCTTCACTTGAAGTCACCTTGGGAGAAGAAAAAGTTGCATGGTGCTTTTTCTCAGCCGCTTGATGCTACTGGGGAGCAACAGCTCCAGAAATGCTAACAATAGATCTTTGCGTGGTTAAACAAGTCTGGAAGGCAGAGTTTTAAGGTGGAAAGCTACATCATTCGCCTCTACTCTGCTCTTTGTCCATGGTGTGTAGTAAAGGGAGAGAGTGAGTGTGTGTGCATGTGTCTTTGATCATTTTGTTGCTTATTCTTTAGGGTTCCAGGTTTGTTTTTATTTACCTACCTACATTACCATTTTCTTTTGCTGTGTTCCTCAGCCTCGGATTTTCATCAAAGAAACTTTTGTTTCAACCTGATGAGAGTCTGCAATCTTGGGTTCAGCTCTGTACCTTGTCATGTACATACAGACTGAGTAATTTAAGTGTTACAGTGTTTAACTGAGTGCCGTTTAGGAAAAAAAAAGTCTAGGACTCAAACAGCTTAAAACTAAAACAATTTAATGACATTTTGAAATTGTTTAAAACTATATTAAGATAAGAATTGGGGCTTGATGGATGCAGGTTTGTTTTTTTTTAAATGTAAACAGAATTTAAAATATAAGATACTTAATCATACTTTACAGTTTATGTTGTATTGCTGATGCTGCATTTTCTAACCCATTTTGATTGTGAAGCCTTTCTGGGTACAGATGTGCATTGGTAGTTTCTCCTTGGCAATGGCAATTTACCACTTTTATTTTCAGACAGTTTTTATAAAAGCAACCAGTGTTAGTAATGTGTTGGAAAAATTGTGATTAAAAGTTTCCAGAGTAGTAAAATCAGTTCTAGGCTGTGAGCTCTAAATGGAGAGCTTCATCTGCAAATTTGATCATTTTTAATGTAAACACATTCATTCATTAAGAGACACTCATGAGGTGTCTATCAGAAACTAATTACTATATTAAAATATCCTTATCAAGAATGTGGACATGCAAACCAGATGTGTAATTAAGAATTAATGAAAGATAAGACATTACTGTTGTTCACATGATGATGAAATGATAATTTGTGGGAATATTCTGAATAAATATATCTATAGGGGACTGATGGGCTGGATCATTAGGACTTTTGGCCATAAAAAAAATAAGTAGATAATCAGAAGGAGTTTAATTTACTTGAGTTTCAAAATGAATTTTAGATCACATACATATTAAGTGGGACTGTGTTGTACGTTTGAATAAATGCAAGTTGCTACTCAATAAAAATCTTATCAGGTTTAGGTTTAAAGCACATGTGACCTTATAAAAACATCAGGAATTTTATCCGGAAACATATGCTACTGATAGACAGAATAAATGGGGAATGAACCCATGAGTTCTGTCAGACTAACTGTTTCAAACCAGAGATCAATCTATTGATCCATCCGTCTTCCATAGTGGAGCCACACAGTTTGTTTCTGGGGGGGCCTTTAATCCAGCAGGTTTTCAATGTATTCCTGCTTCACCACATCTAAATCAAGTTACATAGATACAACAGCCAATCAAGCTCTGCACAACAATTTATTTGAGTCAGATTAGGGATACATGGAAATTGTTCTGGATTGCTGCCTTCGCAGGACCAAATTGAATAGCCTGTTTATTCAAAAACTATTACTTGCTAATTGGAGCCTGACTAACAACGAACAGAAGTTCATAGAAAGATAGTTCCAATTTAAATTCGGCCAAACTAAAGAAATATTTTGGGATTTCGAAAATAAAGTTAGTGCTTCATAATTACTGACGCTTAGTCTGCCATCTACTGGCTTAAAGTCAGAAGTCACAGTCTCAGATGTTTGATTGTACACTTGATTGTTTGCTGCTCAAACACATTTCTGCTCTGTCAGGCCTGTTACTGTTAAATTTAGAACGCTGTTTATGAGGGAGAGAAATTCACCACACTCTGGGACTAATTAGACGTGGGCATGTGGATGCTGGTGGACAGCTTTGTTGACTGAGCTATAAATATTACAATAAACTGAATCCTCACCAATGATCTGTGCTTACTGCTTTTTTGCTGTCATGACTCCTCATGCCAGGAGAGATGAAAGTTTTACTCATCCACTTGCAGTGCAGTGTGGGATACTGCTGTTGGTCAGGATGACGTTTACAAATTCATCACGAAAGAAATATAAAATAAAAACAAAAAAAAAAAAACACTTGTCCCGCACAGATGTACATACGCTTTCTGTTTTAATTTCACAGCAATTATCAGATTTTATTCCTGGAGTCTGAGCCAGGTTTATATAAAACTTAATCTCGAGAGTTAGGAAGTCCCAGTTTATATGTACAGCTCACCGTCAAGTCTCAATTAAACACATTTCCAGCACACAAGCTGATGACACGGCAAATGGGTTTTTGTTATTTCTGCTGTGAAGTTAATGGTGTGAAGTTATAGAAGCCTCAAAGCTACAACATATTCTGGAAACAAGTTGTGTTTGAGCATAAGTTTATGGCCGACCTTGGAACAGTTTCCAGTTCTGCTAATTAGCGATGTTTAAATTATTTCTCTGAAAAGGTGCATAAACAATATTGGCACTTGGGAGTTTGTGTTTTCTTTTTTTCTACTGCTTATTCAGACTTATTCTCCATATGTTTCCTTTTTATTTTCCACTAGTTTAATGAAGCAGAAATTGCATCTTTGGTGGAGGACTTGGCACAAGCCTGTCCTCACCACCCTCCCCTCCAGTGACTTACACAAATCAGAAAAGTATGACTGGATTCAAGTTTCTGTAGCTTCTGCCAAGAGCAGAAACAGGGCAAAATTCATAAAAAATGGATTGGAAAGAGAGAGGATTGAAGACTGGATCTCAGGTGGAGGCATTATAAAGGCATTTTATAAATGTGTGAGTGAGCCATGTTGTTGATGATTAACTCAAAGCCTTAAGATATAAATGAGCTGGAGAGACAAACTTATTGGATAGGTTTTAACCGAAGCACTTCTGTTTAATGCTGGTTTTTGCCCCCTCCTAACTTTAATTTAGTTTCTGTCCTTTATCTTGTGTAGGGTTGCAGGGAGCTGTGGCTTTTATTGGATGAGAAGCAGGGTACAAACTGCACACAACACCAGTCTAGCACAGGGATGAGAAAGCCTGAGGTCTAAGGGATAACATTATATTTTTTTTAAGATGTAATTATCATTATTAAGCAGAATTTTATAATTAAAATGAAGTGTGAATTCATCTATCCTGTTCATTAAGCTACCCAGCATATATGAGGTAATTAAACTTGGTTTTAATTGCTATTTGAGCATAAATCATCCACCAAATGAGTCTTGAAGTATATTTTTTAAAACTCTATTTTAATTGGGTTTAATTCATTTGGACTGAATTTAGTTTTTCTACTTACTGTAAAGGATTATCTTTACAAAACTTAAGCTGATATAGCTCAGCTCAAGTGTGAAAGTTGTAGCTGAGCTGGAAAAGGAGCTTGGTCCAGGCGCACTATTAGAGCCACTCCAGTGCTAATCCTTTGGTAATGATAATTCAGTCAGAAATAATGTGAATCTGTTTAATGATCATTTTATTATACTTTTGTTTTTAAAACTTCAGCACATTTTGCTGCCACAGAATCTCAACATACACTATTAAGTTACTAGTCGTAGTTGTATTGATTTATTTCCTTGGCTGAAGGGTCTTAATGTGTTTTCCTCTTCAGAGTCCAATAAAGAGTTTCTGTTGGAGGCTGCTTGTTGTTCAGGCTGGACACTGCATTTTGCTTTCCAAATGAAAATGAATCTGCCACACTTATGCAGCTAACATTCCTCGTATTGTATCGGTGGGCTCTGAATAGTAATTTTTTATCTTCCCATCAATGGATGATGATGATGAAATCTAGTCATTATATAATATTTAAAGGGTATTCAGATTTTCTTTATAGTTATTAGCATAAGAATGGAAGCTTTCTTCATTGTTTGGTTTAGCTGCCGCCTCAAGACAAAGCTGTCTGAGAAGATGTCACAGTGCCACGTCTCTGAATGCATCTTCAAAGATGAACTGCGGCTTTGCTTTGTGTCTGGACAGAGAAAGATGAAGAAAGTTAGTTTTTGTGGCAGATGCTGGGATGTCTCATCTCACAAGGGACTTAACACATTTAGGACCCCGCGGGAATTGACAAACAAACAACGCCTTCTTTCAAAACACACAGGCACATCCCTCAGCTGCTCAATAGGCAGCCTTTTTTTTTTTTATTGTTTATGGGATATTTTAAGATGAATCCCCAATGTGCTCTCTCCTGGTGCCCCCTGAGGCTGTCTGTGCACCACAGATTGCTTCCTGCTGCCTCTCTGGACACTACAATACTGCAGCTCGTGAGTAGCCCCTGTTCCAGCTCTTCCATCATGCCGTCTTTGCTCCCACTCCAACGTAAAGCTGCCCTGACCAGCTGGTGGAGCTGGGTAGCTGCAGGCTGCCTTGGATCCCGATCAAGTATTGATGTCTGGCTTTCTCTGCCTGTCTCGACAGAGAAGAGCTCTATGGGATGGAGATAGAAGGGACCTCCAGAGAGGACTGTGGTTTCAAAGAAAGCTGGCATTAAAAACTAACCAAGAGCTAATTGCACTTTTTTTTTATTTTTTTTTTTATTTTTTATTTTTTAGCCAAGATGATTTCTTACATGCTTGTTTAAAGGAAAACTTCTTAAAATTTTCCTTTTGGTCTTATCTTTATCTCTTGTCTTCTGTAGATTCTGACATTTAGCAGTTGTGTCTGATTGTGGAAGATGCAGCAGTAGATGAGAAACAGCATGAAATCGCTGACCTCATGCTTCTGCGTACAGACTATGTCGAGGCTCATCAGTGGCAGGTGCTTTGGCACAAACATGTGAGAAACTAATCAGAGTCACTGACCTTTTCCAGTTCCATCATGCTGTGCATGGATAATCCCTGTGCAGACTGTCAGTATGCATGGCTCAGATCAGGCAGCCCAAGGCCCAAAAACCCCTGATGCTTTGGGGGTCGGTTCACACCTTTGACCTGATGGTGGTATCTCACCTGAACTGTTTGGTTCCTCTTTTATGATAAACGGTGAACCATTTGCACCATCAGAGCTGGTTAGAAAGGCCACAGCCAGATGGGATTTCAGTCTGAATTTAATAAATCAGTAAATTTAGTTGCTGAACTGTGCAGGGATTGATCCTGTAATGATATGTTGAAGCAATGTTAATGTAAATTATTTGGTATCCATGGAAATACTTATGGCAATAAGCACACACAGTACATGATCGATCAACCAAAAAGATGTGTAAGAGTGAGGAGAAAGATTCTCAAATGGATCCTGAGGGATGTGTCATTATTCATAAAACATAATCAATTTGCATGTTGATGCTAATAAAATAAAAGCAGTCATTTCCTCTTAAACTCCCACTCATTAGAGAAACTAGTCATGAAAAATAAGTCGGCATGTGTTATATTTGATTTCTATGTCCAGTTTAGTTGGGCTGCTAAGTCTAGAACAAAGCTGAACATCTGTTTGCTGGTTCTTCCTTTTCCAGTTTCAAACTGGTTGATTAAATTTGGGCTAAAATCAGTCATTGCTCACTGGCTCGTTCAGCATAATTCTGTAGTTGACATGAAGCAAAAGATCTTTTCTCTTGTGTGAATTTGTGTTTGTGCAGATTTTTTACTTTGTTCTGTCCAATTCTTTATCAATAAACTTTTTTCAGTATGATGAGTGGCACTGTCAGGACCTGCACCTGGTGTTGACCAGGCAAATCATAATAAGCTCCAGGTGGTGCAGGAAAATGTCAAGAAAACCGTTCAATCAACATCATCTGCTTGGGGAATCTTGGAATATTTTACCACTGGGTTCACAAGACTATATGTTGCTCAAAATATGAATGAACCTAAAGTTTCCCCAATGCCAATAGCCATATCTCAGTGTAACTATCCATATGTAACCCAGGTAATGCTGTATGAGTAGATGTAAGAACAGGGATCCCCAATCCTCGGGGCCCGGTGCCCTGCAAATTTTCCAAGTGGCCCCGCTGCACTGCACCTGATTCAAATCAATGTGTATTTACTAGACATATACAGAGCTAGTCTGAGTCCGAGTCAGGTGTGTTCTTGATGAACACTGTAGCAACTTCTCTGTAGGCTAATCCCTTCAGTTTTCATGTCTTCTGCTGAAAGTTTACTGCTCTGTTGCAGTGCTTCAGCAAGTGTCTAGTAGTTTCTCTTCCCTTCTTACCCATGTAACCTTTAGTCCTGGAAACCTCAACTGTTTCCTCACTAAAATATATCAGAAAAAGAAAAGCACTCGGAGAGCACAAACCTCCGCCAAGCACAATGAAAAAGAATTGTTTAAAAAATTCCTGGATCCAAACGGAGGTCTGGATTCCCACCAAAAATTAAATCAGTTATTCCTTTTCACATTTTCAACAACTCCTGAAAATTTCATGAAAATCTGTCCGTAACTTTTTGAGTTATCTTGAACACAAACAGATAAACACCAGGTAAAACATGACCTTCTTGGCAGAGGTAACGATGGTAGACTTCATCATGCATAATACTGAGACCACTTTGCTTCTGTGGATGAGGGGGAATTCTGTCCTATATTCCATCCATGAATCAAGTCAACATGGGAGCCTGATACTAATATTGGTTCAGATGTGTCCAAACTGTGTGGGCGTCATAAGTGCCCTCATTTTTCTTCCAAAGGAAATATGTGTTTCAGCACCTACCACTGTGATGGATGTTGGTAAATACCTTCACCCCTAATTCAAAATCTATTTTCCATTTGCAGTCTGTGTGAGTTGCTTTTTCCCTGTTGTGAAACGAGTGTCTACAAATGTTATGAATGAGTTTCACTCAATAACCAGACAAAAAATTATTTCCTTCCTGCTTGGGGTTCCTCGTGCCCTCCTGAAATACATTTAATTTTCACCCTTTTCCCTCCATCACTGTTCTTATTTACACTTAACACTATATTTTTCCTGTTCCTCCATCATTTCTGCAGCAACAGCCCATTTTCCTCTCGGCCTTCATTAAATCTTCACTGAAGTGTGGTACGAAAAATAAAACATATCCATGTCCTCCAGGTCTTTTACAATCATCTGAACATGATAAATGCACAGATTTGCACAGAACAATAAGACCCACAATGTAACTGATGATGAACAGTTTGTGTTTATAGGAGGCCAAAATCTAGATTAATAATTCAATATTTGACCCAAATTGAAGCAGATGAGGTATAAAATATAGATAAAGTGTTAATGATGAGTACTATGATTACTACTAGAATTAAACAAACTTTAAAAAAACAAAAACAAAAAAAAACTTTTGCAATCCTAAAATCAGATCAAGCTGATGGGCTTATCAGCTGTGACTGACGGGTATAACAAAAAATGTTACATATTGCATTGATGAATTGTAATGCCAGTCAAATTAAATTAACCAATAAAAGACTTTATAATAAATGATGGACTGTCTGAGGCTAAGATAAAAAAAATCTTGATTAAATTTTTTAAATTAAAGTTAATCCAAAAACTTCAGCACCCTGGATCATATTTAACTGAGAACAACACAGATGTTCAGAGCAAATGTTGTCTTCATACTGTCACTACTGAACTTCTATATGTGGTCAAGAAGAACTGCAGAGTGACCAACTTGTAGAGATATTCTAAACCACACTGATCCTGTTGTACTGTTGTAGCTAACATTACAAATTACTCCATAAAATATCAAGGAAACATCAGCAGCAGGCAAAAACCAAGCATCCTAAAATAGCAGCATAGCGACTTGCTGTACTTGGTAAGCAACAGTCAGACTGAGTTTAATCCAGCTGTGACGATGCCTCAAGATGCAGAGGAGGGACACACACCTGTGGTTGCTATAGTTGCTCTCTTGCTTGGTCTTGTCACATTGTTAGAATCCCAGCTGCTGGAGGTGGTTTATTCTTGCAATGTGACACCTGATACATGTTCCTTTCTTTGTGTTGTTGTAGCCAATGGTTCCATGACCTTACTGAGATAACATAAAGAAAATCATGTGTCCTTTAGTTTATCGAGAGATTAAATGGTTACATAGCATAAAAATTTTAAATATTTTGAGAAACAAGTTTTCTTCGAGCTGAAAGACCACAAACAAGAATGGATTATACTTGTGACAATTTAGTACAACAATAAAATAGCTGTTAAGGAAATAATATTCAAATGGATGGAAATAAAAACAATGAGGTGTTTCTGGATGGGAGGTCCTAATTTGTTTTGCCCACAAGGGCTTCATCATTGGTAATATGATTAAACAGGTTTGCTGAAGGATTTTGTTTTAATACTTTCCCAGAATTACAGAAGAAAGCTGAAAAAGTATTACAAATGGAACACAGATGCAAAAGAGACAAAAAATGGAGACAACAAGCAAAATAAGAAATAAAATTTTATGTACATAATTACATCATTTTCTCACCATGGAGATGATGTTAACAAATTAAGCTGAGACATAAAAGCTTAGCTGTAGCTTCTTGGTTCTCTGTTGAGATTGTTGCATAAATTAAATGCTATTTTTGTTTTCAGGACGAGTGTGTTTTTGGTGTGTACATAGCGATGAGATAAAGGGTGCGCTGAGGCTAAAAAGGCAATTGTGCATATGTTAACTCTATTTAATCATACCTTTTAGTGCCTTTCTGCCATCTGGAAAATTCCAGGGTCGACCTTAGCTCCTCATGCATGCTCAAACAAAATAATTATTTTGATGCCTTGTTTATTTGAAACTTTAAATAAAAGAGTTTATAGTTCATTTTATACTCTGTACATTGTTAAATCTCAGCATTTCTCTCAAACCTCTTAAGTTTCAAATTAAATTGATTTTTTTTTATGTAAACACATAAACTAGATTGACAGAAGTATTGGGACACGCAGGTCCATGACAACATGGTAAGTGGCATGAAAGAAGTTGACTGGCCTGAACGCAACCAAACAGAACATATATGGAAAGGATTGAAGCAGAGACTGCAAGTCTTGTCATCCAACATCTGTGTCTGACCTTGCAAATGTTTGTAGGAACGAATGGTCAGAAAATCACATAAATGCACACCTAAAACCCAGTGGAAAGCCTTTCCAGAAGAATAGAAGCGGTTATAGCTGCATACAGTAAAGGCAATAAAATACACAAGCAAAGAAGAAAAAGTGATCAGAAAAAAAAAAAAGGTAAATATAAAGTATAATAAACAATGTGCATGAAATATGGATACAGGCAGATAAGGTGCAGTTTAGCAGTAGATAAGGTGCACATAAGACATCTTAAAGCATCTAACTGGGATTGTTCTATGTGGAGAGGGGGGAGGAGTTGAAAAGTCTGATAGCCACGGACAGGAAAGACTTCCTGTGGCGTTCTGTAGAGCACCTTGGTGCTCTCAGCCTACGGCTAAAGGTGCTGGGATAGGAGTTCAGTGTGACATTCAGGGTGTGTGACTTATTGTTTGTGATGTTGAACAGTTTCTTCAGCATCCTCTGCTCAGACACCTCTGCTGAAGATGTAGTTCCACTCCCAGGACACACTCTTCTGATGATCTTATTGAGCATCAGCTGTCTTCACCCCTCTGCTCCAGCACCCCACAGCGGAGATGGTGACACTGGAGACCACTGAGTGGTAAACCATCTGCAGTGTGGTCCTGCAGACATGAAAAGATCCAAGTCTGCTCAGAAGGAGAAAGCAACTCTGCCTTTTCTTGTAGAGGGCTAGTCTAGTTTATTGTTGATGTGGACCCCCTGGATTACTGGATTTTATTTATTTATTTATTTATTGATTTAATTTTTTGTCTTTAGTCTTTTTTTCTTTTGTTTTTTTCAAGGACATCATGGTTCATCTCCTTCTTTTGTTCACCTGTTTGGCAATTCATTTGTCGTTCATCCTGGAAACAACAAAAGAAATGAGAAGGCATGCTGGTTGTCACAAAGTGCCTAAAAATGCCATTTAAAACATATAGATATATTTTTAAAACAAACTGTTATGTGCATACCCAAAACTGGTACATCTGTTGAGTTAGGTGACTTTTTTTGTGCTTGAATGATTCATAAGACTGTGTTGAATGTTTGCAAACACACTCCTCCAAAAATACTCAAAAGACTTAAACAGAATTACAAAAGTAGAAGAAGTAAAGACATTAGGTCCGATTTCAGACTTTTCCACTGCACTGCATTTGACATAAATCAACTTTGTAAATATATAATATGATTTAGAAGAATCAAACAGATTTCTCAAATAGCAGTGTGTTTTTTCTGGTAAAATAGAATCTTTCTCTTTTCAGTCAAGATCTTGTTGTTTGCTACAACCTTCCCTTAACATTGCTTATTTGTACATGTAACAGTTTGTGTTTGCAGATTTAAAAATAATTAAATGAGACTTCTTAATTTCTGAGCTTTATATTATGACTCAGATAGATCTGAACCTCATGTCTAGGCTTGAATGACTAAGTTAAGATCAATTAAATTATTATTAAATTATAATGACTTTGAGTGAGAGAGGTAACTAGTGCATTTCCCAAAATGTTACAATCTTCCTCATCATCCAGTGTGTATGAATATAATCTGTTTCATCTTCAGATTACATCAGGTTACAAGATGTACTCTCTTTGTGCAGTCATCTTAAAGCACTGTCCCACTTAAGAGTCTGTGAAATTATAAACACACTCTGAGAAATGGTTCTGCTGTTTCCTCTGAAGTATTGTTTCATTTTAAACCTGCAGATGAAACATGTGCGCCTTCAGTAGTGTCTATGCAAATATTTGAGCCCCAGCTGCACGCCGCCAAGTGTCTAAATCTTGAAGTCCGTATGAGAAATGTCTTTCATGTGGCTCAGTGGCAGCAGATGTTTAAGCTTTTAAAGGTGACTGAGCTGACTTTTCTCTTCTGCTCAGTATTTCACATTTATAAAACCAGGTTGATGCTCCATGTAGGAAAGCTGCGAAAATGTCTGATTTAGATGGACATTTGACTTTGTTTATAGATGACTCGAATCACATCTTACATCCTTCAGGTGGTGAGTCACACCATTCAGAGTGATGAGAAAAAAATCATGACATTGCAACCACAAATTAAGTCACAAACGGAGAAGCATACACTTCTGCCTGGGGCTGATTTTAGGACTTGTCTGTGAGGGTTTCATGTTGTTTAAACTCCCTGCTGAGTGTAAATTTTCCACTACCACCACACAAATAATCCTCAGGGTTGCAATAATTAAAGCAGCAGGAGAGGGGGGGAGTGCAGATCAGTGAGACCACATCACGTGGCAACAGAAGTGTCTCCTCTCTGACTGGAGGCAGTAAGGCTTACCGCTGCGTCGTGGCAGCACTTCAGGGATTGTGGTGACACGTTTGATTTCCTGGTCACACTCCAGTCATGTGTACACATATCTAATAAGATCATTTAGGGTTATGTTTGAGATGCTTCATTTTTTTTATTTTTTTTTATACAATAACACAAACAAATAGACGATTTAATGAGTTGTTGTTCTGGCACACCAAACAGCAGTAATCATTTCGTCCTCTTGGCACATGTGATGAGTCACCTTCAGTTTTCCACACTGTTGCTTTGTGAATGTTGAAAAATTGCCCAAGATAATTTCTTTGCCAATGTGATCAGTTTGATGGTGCACTATTAAGTCCCAATATAAAAACTATACCTTCGCTGACAACACAAGGATTAAAGATGACAAACAGACCTGCAAACAATGGCAACCATGAAAAAAGTAGCAATGCAAGAGGAAGTCTGTAACAGAAGATGAAATAACCTGGTCTCCTTCTCTTAAATGCCATCACAGCTTAGTTTTCTTTATCCGACACTGGCAATAGCTCGATGTTGTCTTCAAATTTGACCCACAACAAAGCAATATATATTGAGGACCACAGTTGAGCTGGCTGTTATTGTCACAACTTCAATTGTTGTTTTAGAGCAAGCTGAGAAATCAGAAGAGTTTAGTATAAAAGCACTCTGACTTATTAAGCTGATTGAAACATGTAAAGCCTTCATCAACAGAGCCGGAACATAAAGAGGCCTTATATTTAGTTTAAAAACAGAAAGAACCATCGGTGAATAGAAAATCTGAACATTGAAAAGATTGGAAACACAGAGGTCTAGAAAATAAAACCTGCACATGATTTACCATCACAAATAACCTCTGTGTGCAGGGATTAAATTTGAACTTAGTTAACCAAAATAAAATGTTTTTCTACACAGAAAATTGCTGCACTTATTGTCTTTTTCAAATGTATCAGTCGCAGCCATGCTCAGATTTTATCTAAAGGGTCTTCAGTTTGGCTGCAGCAGGAATATTTGCTGTACAATACTGCAAGCATTTAGCAGTCCATATAGATTAAACTCTGTTAAAACAAACCAGAAAATAAAGAAAACCACTAAGTTTACGTCATGTATAGAAGATATGAGGTCTGGACTCAGCCTGCCTCTTTCCAGTTTTATGGTATTCTGGATTGTGTATGCGCAATATAAGACAGCCCACTTAATGCCACTAGTTGCCTCTGCAGGACAAAGTAGGCTTTATATCAGAGGAAGTCAAATCTACATTTACAAAAGCACAGGCAGAAGATACACATGAAACTAACAAGATGGTGGGTGCAACGAAAAGTAAAGAAGACAGAGAAAGACAGCAATATCTGGCAGTCATGCAGCTGTCAGTATAAATCGGATTTAAAAGCTTTGCCTTTGGAGAGTTCATGAAACTGCCACAGGTAAGCGTCATCCTCATTCTCATCCATGTGAAGGGGTGTACCTGGTCGGTAACGCTGTGGTCAGTAATGAACTGACAGCCAGAATTTCACTTCAAGATGAAGGAGGAACTTTCAACAAATGATAGATATGAGCTCACCAATGCCAACCTTGTTGAACTAAGACAGAATTTTCTTCTTACACTGGCATCCAGCAGGCTCCACAATGACTTAATTAATGTGAATGTAGAAGAATTAATGCAGAGGAGAGACAAGTAAAGGCTGTAATTAGAGTGTGGAGTTGTAGCCTTAAATAGTGTCATGATGACCACGGTGCTGAATCATTCTGTGAGTTCCACACTTTGTGATTTGTAAAAGTCAGCTGTATCCTACAGGGAGGTGGCTAAGGTCTCTTTATAAATGTGCGTTCACATCAACCTGCTTGCCTACAACTTCTGGTCTCCTTTTCATCCCTTCATTGCATCCTGAGGAGCAGTCGGACTTCAGAGCCGGTGGAGAAACCAAGGCAGGGCTCTGGATGAGCAAGACTGATGGAGAGCAAGCCCAGCATGTTACCCAATATCCAACATGTTTTCCTCCACCTTCTTGTCTTCATAGCCCCTCTGGTTCTGCATCCAGCTGCTGAATCACAGATGAGCAGCAGCTGATGGGAGTTGACAGCCTGTCTGCCTGCCTGACTGACTGCCTGTGGATATGCTAAATGCACTGACGCTCACACACTAATGCTGAGGCCAGAGGTCATATGAAAGCATGCAGCACGTGACTTCTGGAGCAATCGGGCAAGACATAAAGGAGGAGGTGGAAGTGGGTCTGCATATATTCTGCCTGTTTATTAAAATAAAGGTTAAACATTATTTTTTTTCAGCATCTATAAACTTAAGATATTTGTTATGGTTTAAAGTGAGGCCAAATGTAGAAGAGTACCATGAAAGGGATTTGGCACTTCTAGATATTTAATTTCAGAAATAATTCTGACCAAATGATCAAATTTAATCAGCTTGTTTTAGGTTATAAAGTTGGGTGAAAGTGATGTATCTTGACTCCTTAGAGCTTGTCTTGAAAATCCAAAGCCATGAACTCATTTAAGTAGTCCAAGTTCAAATAAATTATGTCCACTAAGCTGAAGGAATGTATATTCAAATGGCAAAACTTTTTCAGGCAACTGTTTATGTAGTTTGTATGGTTGTTTATTACTAACAGAAACTAGAGGTCAAAAGGCTGACTCATAGGTGAAGCAAACTTTGGATCCTTCATGTTAGATACCATAAAAGTTTAACTGAATCTCTACAGTGATTTTCAAAGACTTGCAGGAGGATTAAACAAACCCTGGTCGGATGATACTTTTCGATGTAATTACACCCACACACATACTTTTATGACGTTCTTGAAAACGTTAGCTGATCGTGGATGCTCACCACACAATTTACACATTAAATTGTGTAGAAAACTGATGCATTTTAAGACATGAAAACATTCATTCTGTGAGGGCTGGAATAAATGTGAGATTAATCTTTACTCTGCACCGTCCCCTGTTTTTCTAAATGCTGCCTCAGTCATTGTGGTCTCTTCTATAAGGAGATATGTTGGGTGAGTGATGTAATTCTTTTTTCCTGACAGGAAAATTGCCCCAAATTTCTTTTTGACAACACCTCTCTCAGATAAGCCAAATTCTGCTAGATGCTACAGGCTCTTCCTTTCTCATTGCCTTCTGCTTGTGCTTCTTTCCATTTGTTGCTGGTCCTAAAGATTTCAATCTGTTTAACTTTCTCTGGTCGATGACCTTTGAAATCTTCAGTCTTACTGGCCTTTCCATATACATTTCTCTTAAGTTTTTATTTTTGTACATTGGCAGCCACTCATAGCATTTCCCTACCCACTTTCCACATTTCCAGACCACGCTCAACTTCATTTTGCTATCACTTACAATGAAATAGGTTGGGATAGAACATTTCATTGTGTGGATGCCTCATTTTTGTTACTAAATAAACTGAAACTTGTCAAAGATACAGGTTAGATAAAAAGGTTATGCATGTGTGCACAGATGTATCTGTTTAACATTGGCACTGCATGGTATGCAGCTTGTTGACTGCAGTTTATTGGAAAACAGAGAAACATCAACTAAGGGTGATAGCAGACACCTGTTTGGTGCAAGCGGCAACCTCTGGTGGTTAAAAGTGAAGCCTGTGTGGATGTGCCAACATTTGCAGTTCCCCCCTCATCCTGTAGGGGCTCCAAAAGGGAATCAATCCCCATAGACTTCCATGTTAAAAAGAACAAGTTCACAACATAAACATATTTACAGCCTGATAACAAAAAAGGTTACTTTAGGTTTAATAGGTCAGGTTTATCTTCAAAACAACTTACTGTCTCTATAACTCATCCAAGATACATAATCTCAAAATTTGACAAAATGTCTGGCATATTGTGTTGATTAAGAAGTATCCGATGTCTGGCTGCAAGAAGGCAAAGTGTTAGCCAGATAACAGCGTGCCTTACCTTGGCCCGCCTACCTCTGTTAGCTGGTTAGCAACCATAAGTTTTGGGTTAGCTCAATTAGCTCTTTGCATCAGACAGGTTGGAGTTTAAAAGATGTCAATCATCCACACGGTCACAGCCCCCTTCTCAGCTCTATCTCTTTGCCCATTTTTATATTTTCAGTGGGATTTGCACAAAGGGCTCCAATTCAGACTTTCAGAAACATGTGGGGGACATCCTGGAGGCTCCATCCATCTTACAATCCTATCCATCCGTCTATGGTTTGGGGTCTGTCTAGATTTATTCACATTAATTCAGAAATTGTACCATTTAAGTACTGAAAAGTCATTAAGTCAACGGTGTAACAGTGTGGTGAAAAATCTTTTAAAGTCACAAAAAATATGTTTTGTATGAAAAATCCAAATTAAAATTAGTTTGTGTGAAATTATTTTCCTCTTTCAAAGATACTGAAAAAGCTTAAATACTTTAGTTTTAGTTATTTATGTAATGACAATGTTATTATTTACTTTTCAAGATAAGAGACAAAATCAATCACTCTCAACCGGCTTATGTTTAACATCAGTGTTTGTAACAGCCCAGAACTGAACACTTTGTGCACAGTGTTTCTACTTTACTAGCTCTATTACAGCTGTATTATACATCAGTTGTGAGATTTTTTAAAAATATTTTTTCAGTCCTGTTTATCTGATGATGTTGCTCATCATTTTCCTGCTTTTGATGCTGTTCAGGAGCAAATGTCTGACATAATATCTTATAATCTTCTTAGTAAAGAAAACAGATTTACTTGACTCGCTATAAATCTAGATTAGCTACATATGATCATTAAAATGAATCCCTAAAGAGTTGAAGTTATAAAGTTCAGATGCAACCTTATTATCTAGTCTCTCAGCTGTAATTCCCATAGAAGTGTAAACAAATCAGATACATGGTGGTGTGCGAGTAGTTCCTTCTGGATACAGCTTCAACACAGCACAGGTGTGTCTTCTCATTTGAACCAATATGTCTTAAACTATAGCAGGTCTTTTGTAGACCTTCATCCTCAATCTAATATGTAGGAATTTTTATGTTTTTTTGAGTGTTGCTGCGGTGGTAGTTGGTACTTAGTAGCATCTGCTCATATTATAAAATGTGTTTCATGTGGCTAATTTTATCCTCTGTGATCGTGTCTGCTCAGTGAGTGATTGATGCTCCTTGAACTTGCTGTGAAGTGGGTGATGTTGGTGAAATGATACTTTAAGTCTGACTCAGGCTCTTCATAACAACTTGAAATCTTGCACTTAACAGTGTTGCAAGTACTTTTGAGGAAGCTAGATGGATCTGGAAACTAGTGACATTTATTATTTTTAAACTTAATAACATCACAACCCTACCACAGAAGCTACACTACATCCACTGAGCAATTTCATAATATATATTCCTATAAACATTCAAAAACAATCTGTTTTACTTGTTTTTGCTAAATTTTGACTAGTGGATCGTATGTGATCCCAAAGCTTTGGAGCTTGTCATTTGTAGAAGCCTGTAGTTGACAGGTACACTGTCTCAGCACAGATAATTGGTTGAAACATCAGCTTGAACGTTGACGGAATGGCGGAGGGAAGGAAGTATTGTGAAGACAGGCAGGGAGGCGTCATGTGGAGATGAAGATCTAATACGTGATGCAGACTGACATGTAGCTTTTAATGTGATGGTGCTGGAGTGGCAAGGCCCAGCGGTTAACCTGACGCCCTGCTGAACATTTCTTTTAAGAAAGTTAAACTGGGCTGGCAGAAGAAGATGAGGCTATGCAGGTATTTTCATCATCATGTCCTAAGAATAATTCGTATTTATGTTCTTTGTCATTTTTCAAAATCTATGTAATGATTCTGCGTTTTAAGTAATTTACTTTTCTTTCTTTTAGAGGAAATGATGCAATAAAAGGATGCAAGTCACCAATAATGCTGAAAAATGGGATTAAAACTTTTATTTTTCAATCAATTTTCTCATCATAAAAATGTTTTTCATTGTCTTAAAAGTTTCATATAATTAACACCATTGAAACATTAATAAGTTCTGTTTTATGAATATGTAGATGAGCCACCTTTATCTGCGCTCACCTGCCCGTCGCTGCTGTTTTTTTCACTCTGCCTGCGTGATGCTGCAGTTGGAGCCTGTAAAAACAGGTCCTAACAGTGCTCAAGACTAGGTTAAAATGAGGCCTGGGTCTCGACTGGGATTATTCTGGGATTATTTGAAAACTTTATTCCAGTTTAGCCTCTGACTCAGCAGTCCCCAACCTTCTGCAGAGCTCCCTTTTCATTGACAACAGTAACACTGCAACCATCTGTACCCAAACACTTGTTTTTTTTTTTTACATCTGTTATTAACCTCTACCTCACACACTTCAACCATAACTTGTTTTTCTTTGTTTTTTACATCAAAGAAGTGCATCTGAGCACTTTTCTATATTTGCAGCGCTTATATTTTTGCAATACGTTTCTGTATTCGCAGCCCCTCTCTGTCCTTGTAGCTTTTCCACCACCATTCCTGATCGTATATGCACCATGTATTTGCATGTGAGGCGTGTTTGCACCTGTTGGCCAGTCATATCCACTGCAGCAACAAGAGCAGAAACACTTGAGCAGGTCTTTTTGTGCACCTGCAGTAAGTGATACGAGAGGATGTTGTGTTTGTGAGAGGTAAAAGAAATTATTAATTTTAAGCTTGTTGTAAATTTGTTTTGCAACACATTCATCGTTGATAACTCTTTAAGAATTTTTTATGCAACTTCTGCTAACCTGAGCCACGTTTTAAAATATACTCTACAAGGACTATTTCCATGTTCGTAGATGTTGAGCTGTTTGTTCCAATAATACCATCATAAACTGCATATCTACTTCCCGACATTAAAACTTAGAGTGCAGTTTAACTTTATAATTCACCCTGAATTTACCTGTCATTTGCAAGTTTCTGTGCTTCTGAGTCACTTCCCTGATTAATTCCTCCCAGCTACTTGATGTTCAGATTCACTTTGCTTTGATGAGGTAATTAATAATGATAACTGGTATTAACTGCTAACAATTTTATACAGAATCTGTTGACCTTTGAATGGCAGCAGAAATCAGTAGCAGCTTAAATACACTAGCATCTCTGAAAGATGTTTGTGGCTGCTGCTCTGGAAGAAAGTTGGTCAAATTGTCTTTTACTGAAGCTAATAGGGAGGCTCTGTTGTTTGAAAGGAGCGCTGAAGGTCACTGCCTTTTTATGTGAATTTTGTGATCTATTTTAAGTAGTTCCTGTCGCTTTTGCTAAGTGCACATGTGATGTCTGCAGCCCCTCCACTAAGAGGGGGCTCTTGCTGTGACTTCAGCCCTGATCATTTTAATTGTCAAAAATATTTCTGTATAAAGGTGTTCTGTGAAAAGGTCAGAACAAGACAAAATGATGTACCTGTTTCAAAAGAGATAAAGAGAACATGCAGCTGCCTGATTTATGTTACTTTTTTATCTTAGTGTTCGGGTTTTATTTCATTGTGGAGTCATATAATGTCTTAATAGTAAAACCAAACATGGAAAATCTGGATCAATTGTATTTTGTTTTATCATTCAAAAAACCAGGAACGTAATCTCTTTACTAACACACCCGATTTTGTTTCAGAAATGTCTAAAAATTTGAATAAAAATTCAAGAAAACAGCAGAGTTGAGATCCAAAAAGCTGAAAAGTCTGAACTGCTGCACTTTTCTCCGACAACATGGTGAACAACAGAAACAAGGAGAGCTTTTTCATAAGGTGTTAGTGAAAGACTTTTTCTGAAGTTCAATTCCTCTATTGATGTTCAAATTACGTCACCAAATGAATCAGTGTTCAGGAAAGATGTTTAAAAATTAGAAGAGCCTGTCGAGGACGCAAGAACAAATTGTTGACTAAACTGGTGAGGAGTAAATGGAGATCTTGCTGAGAGTTGATCAACAGGCTGGAGATCCAGAAGTCCAGACATAACAACATAAAGCTGGTCAGCTTTCCCGAATTACTGGAAAAATAATTTTGTAAAATGGTTTTCTTGAATTCTTTAATCTGACAAAACCTGTCATGCTTCACACAAGTTATAGCTGAAGTGTTTTACAATAATGTGCAGAAGCTTTTAAGTAACACAACAAACAAGAAGAAACAATGTAAGTGGTGAACTATCTTGACTCGCTTCAGGCCTGATTAGGTGAAGTGGCTTTATACACTGCAAATTATTCTAAATTAGGTAAAATATTTCAGTTTGTCTTTTAATTTGGGCGAAGGAGCCAGTTCTTCCTGATTAGCAGGAAAACACCAAAAATATGTCTAAAAGGGCACAAGACTGAAGGTCTGGTTGCAGACAGAGGTGAAAGAAAGAGTGAGAAAAGGTCAGTGGTGTTATTTGTATGGATCAGGGAATGTCCTTGGTCTCCTAATAAAACTAAACATAATAAAAAGCCATTGTTGTAGATGGTGGATTTTTGTTACACCATCATCTTAAATACATCTTTAATAATTAAAAAAATGCATTCCAATAAGCCACGCGTTGCCCGCTACCGCTTGTTTGAGGCACATGCTTATAGAACATGGATGGAGTCATGTGCTCCAGAAGATCACACGCTGTTGGTGGTTCTGGGAACAACAAATGAGTTGGGCATCTATGGAGCGATAATATTTGGAGTTAAAATATGGGAAGAAATCTGGTTAGAGAGCTTTAATACACATGTCTGTACACTGTCTACTGCAGCAATGGTGTTAGGAAGTCAAGCAATAGAATGAAATCCCCTCTTGACTGCAGCTTGTTCTGTAACTTTACACTTTATGCATTGTGTGTATCGTTGATTTATTGCATCCAAAACTCTCAGTAGAACTGATGAAAGGCTCTGATATGCCAACCCTGTATCCCACTGTAATGTTCCACAATGTTTCACTAAAGTCCAAAAAGTCAAAGGTTGAGAGAACCTGCACGTTGTGTATGGCTCTGTAGTTCTGGCTCTAAAATATTACTAATATCCATGTGTAAGAAGGACTCAGCAACAAATCTGTTCAGTGCAAGACTTGTGAATGAAGGCCTACTGGATCTATCTGGACTCGGTGGGATGGATATTGATTAATGAGCCTCTGACCAGTCATGAAGGGTGACCTTGCTCAGCTGCCTGGCGGGGTACAGTTTACAAATTATGTGTAATGAACTGAAGTGTGTGCTGCCATCCATCCATTTATTTTCTCACTATTTCTCCAGGGTTGGGTTGTGAGGGTTAGCTGCTTGAGCAGAAAGTGGTCTCCCCTGTTTTCCTGGGTGTTCTTCGTGGTATTTTTCCAGTAGAACGTGCCTGGAACACCTCACAAGGAAAGCGTCCAGGAGGAAGCCTAACCAGATTGATTCATCTCATCTGGCTCCTCCCGATGAGAAAGAGTAGCTTGTCCTACTCTGAGCCCCTCTAAGATGACCAGGTTTCTCAAACACCCTGCAGGGGAAAGCTCATTTACACTGCTCGCATCTCTGATCTCATTTATTTTGGTCACTACTCACAGCTCTCTGTCAGTGTGTCCTGCTATGCAACATATGTAATTAATGCACACATGCTCATTTAGAGTATTTTTATGCCCTTCTTTCTCCAAACTGCGAATATAAAATTATGCATACAAACCACATATACTGATGCAAGCCTGTGAATGTAAACAGATGCTCACATTCTCTAACACATCCACTGACTGGAAAATAACCCATCAGAGCAATTTATCTCACTGCTCTTCAGCCCCATGGCTTGCTGTTGTGCTGAAATTAAAAATGACACCTGACAATTTTTTTAAATTTTTTTTTATTTTTTTTTATTTTAAATACTGGTGATCTGGTTTGGTTGCCTGTGAGCTGCTTCTGCAAAACACAGGTGCACTTTTAACACTCAGCTGCAGCCTGGCTGACACATTAATTTACACTGGCCTCGAGGTTACTCTAGGAGCTGCATGGGAGAGAAAATCCCATCAGGCATTCTGTCTCTTCTTTAACAGCCTGCAACAATAACAAGCAAAGCTGATTATGTCTCTCACGTGTCCAAACCTGACTTAACCAGAATCTATCTGATACACCCAGGAAAGTTCCTCTTTTCATCAGCTGCTCTTAATTATCCCAAGGAGGAGGAGTAAATCAATAGACGATGAGCGAGAGTGAATTCCATCCAATGATGTGAGTGAGACAGTTGAGATGAGATCTGACCTCCACTGTAATGATGTAGAGAAGCAGGTTGCTCAAGTTTCCAAAACTGTGGTGGAAAGTAGATTGATTTCTCAGCCTCAATGTGGCCATGGGTCTTGATCAAGCAGCAACCCCCAATGGTTAAAAGTGAAGCCTGTGCATAAGTGCATCAGACTGCAGTTCTCCCCTTCATCCACTAGGGGCTGGCTTCACAGAGAGAATCTCCATAGACTCCCATGTTAAAAAGACCAACTTCACAGCAGAAATAAACATGTTTACAGCCTGGTCCAAAAATACATTTTAGGTTTAATAGGTCAGGTTTACCTCCATGACAACTGTGGGGGGAGTGAATTTTTTTCTAACTCGCCCATTTAAAAGTAATTTAATCTCTAATTTGGCACCTTAAGGGACATGTTCTTTTGATTGACAGGTACCAATCTCCCGCTTCAAGTAAGAAAAACGTAGAACAACTGCGGTTTTTAGTCGGTTAACAGCTTTAGCCCGCTTACCTCCAAGCAGCTCGGAGTTCGCTCGATGTCAATCATCAACCATGACGCTCACAGCCCCCTCTTAGCGCTACCTCTTTGCCCATATTTGTATTTTCCAGGTGAGACGGCATGCTTGCCCCTGCCAAGATGGCGATGGTAGGAACCGCCCAATGAGCTTCAATTCAGCTCTTCAGAAACCCATGGGTGACGTCATGGAGGCCAAATCCCCCCCCCCCTTCCCCCCGGGAACCTCTAAACAGTTCAAGAATGACATTAACTGTGATTTTCTAAAAAAAAAAAAAAAAAAAAAAAAAAAAAAAAAAAAAATATATATATATATATATATATATATATATATATATACATATCATATATGTGTGTGTGTGTGTATATATATATATATATATATATATCATATATATATGTGTGTGTGTGTGTGTGTGTGTATATATATATATATATATATATATATATATATATATATAATTTTTTTAAAATTTTTTTTTATTTTAGAAAATCACAGTTATTGTCACGCTTGAACTGTTTAGAGGTTAAAGGGCAAGTGGTCATGAAACTATTTGCTATGCATATGGATAATAATTCTACTATTAAACAATCATTAAGAGTCAGCTAAAGTAGTAGCCTATATAAGAATTGTCCTGTTGAAGCATCACGTCCTCCTCCTACCTTAAAGCTTTTCACTGAAATTGGTAAAAGTAAAGCTAAAATAAGAAATACTTAGTGAATAAAGTGGCATGATGAAGCAATGTCGACAATAGCAACCTTCACACATGATTTGGAAATCAAGTTAAATTATGAACATAATTAAATTAGAAATGAAATGTTTAGTTAATGTTGCTTGACAATCAAATCAAGGACTGATTTTGAATTGATTAAATTCCTGCTATTCTCACTGATTGTGACTCAGACAATTTCCAACCCTGCTCACATTAACCAGTGTCAATGTGAGCAATGGAAAAACAAATAGCACTTGAACACACGGTAGAGATGAAACAAAAGTGCCTGCCGGGTGCGTTGCTCTACACATATGTAAGCGGTCATGGATTTGTATTATATAAAACAGGAGTAACATTTTTATGTTGCTTTACTTCCAGCTCTGTCAGATGTGTCCTAATCTGTCCCAACAACTGGAACAGTGTCACAGAGTTTTTGTCACGAATACATGAGAAATAGCATTTATATAAATTTATTGTGTAGCGCTCAATCATACAGCTGACAAGCCAGTGTTATCGATCCATAATATTGACAGTCTAAACTATGATTATGTCGTGCTCTGTGGGCTTCTGGTTCTGTTTGACACACCTGCTCCTTTGTAATTAGTCCCTCACTATATATCCTGCCTGACCTTTTCTATTCTTTCCCAGATCATTGCTGTGTTGCTTGTCTCTTCATTATTTCAGCTTCAGTCACTCAGTCAGTTTAACTAGTCTCTAGTTCCTGTCAGTTTTCTGGTTCCTGTAGTCCTTTGTTTGTCTGCATCCGCAGTGCTTTAGTTTTACATCTTTAGGTTCACCTGCTTGCCTCTCATTTTATAACTAAAAGTTGGAGATAAATGTAGGACTATATGTTTATTTGCTTCATTCCAGACACAGAGGAGGCTTTTACTCTCACACATATCAACTTATGTAAGACTTGAGTTTGAGCTCACTGCTACGACATGTCAAATTACTTTTGTTTTAGTCGCATGAATCACTGTCCAATTTGACATATATGAGCCAACGACATCCTTAAAGCTGCATCTAACATTGATTGTAGCTATTAACTGCATACTCTGTTCACATTGGTTTGTTTAGTAAACTGACAGCATATTCAGAAAGTCTGAGCAATAAAATGAGATGATGAAAAAACTTTTTTCCCCCAACAACTCTTTGTGTTATTGAGGTTTTATTTGGTCTCTGAATAGCGCCGGAGAGCGATGGGCTGCATGCACACACTGCATGGGCTTTTTGATGGGATGTATTTCCAAGCCAGACTGTGATCAAAGACCAGGGTTTATGTAAGCAGCCAAATCATAAAAAGAAAACATTTTCCTTTTCTGATATTGCTGAACAATCCTGGGAGACATTGTGTGTGCTTTTATTTGCACAAACGGTTGAATGAATGGAGTTCATCATGCCGGATAAGATGGCAGACGTAGAAATGACTTGTAAATATGCTGCCCTACATTTAACTTACGGAGCACAGAAAATTTCTCTTCTTATATAACTCAATGAAAGACAAAACATTGCTTTACTAATTACTCAGCAGCAACAACACCATGATACATTTCATGTTTCTGTGTTGTATTTTACTAAAGAGTTCAATGATAAGGATTTACTGACCATGCAGGTCAACACTGTCCTCTTTAAGGCGCAGAGAAGGCCGCAAAACTTCAAGGAATCCAGATGAAGCCATCTTTTCTAGCCACATGTCCACAATGTTGACCCAGCTCTGGCAAGCTCAAAGGGCACCGCTGCAGATGCTCAGCTCGAGTCCAACCAGTGTTGTGCTGCTTCAGCTACCGCCTCAGACTGCAACTAGCTGACAATGGTGACTAAAATAACGGGTACTAGTCTGCACATTTTGGTATCAAACCAAATAATTTCTGGTTTGTCTCATACACAAATAACTGCTTAGGATTTGTCATAGAGATAGTTAAAGGTTTGTCAAAACTGATTATGATTATATTGTGTAATACAAGCTTCACTAAATTTTTCCATGTTGCCATGGGGACATCTCATTGCTCAGAAGTGATTGACGGTTTTCTCCTCAGTGTGTGAAACCAATACTGCCGTTTCCTGACCAAATGTTAATCTCTGTTGAGTTGTGAGTAAAGCAGCTGATGTGTCGTATTTTTGTACTTTGTGTTGCCAAAAACAGTCATTAGTTAGGTTTTATTCACTAGAGCTAATATGTAGCAATCTTGTTAATAAAAATAAATAAATGAAATGAAAATAAGCTTGTTGCTAGTTGTAATTGCTGACCATTGTCACTACAGAGGTGCAAACATCGGCTTACTTGTTAATGTCATCCATTGGTAGATCTCATCTGGGTTACTGGTTCTTATAGAATCCAATTAGTAACTACAACACAAGCTCTGGATTTGACTTTTAAAAAAAAATCTTTTGCACTATTTTCTACTTAAGATGAAAACACACGTAATGTTTATAAATCCATGGGTTTGCATCAGACCCTGTGGAGCTGTAACAAATATAAAATGCTGTGCAAACGTAATTCAGATGAGTCGAGCTCTGTGTCAGAACTCGACTCATTTCAACTTAATAACTTCTTACTCATTTGACACTTTCATTATTTTGATTATGTAAGTTTAGAATTGAGAGGGTTTTATGTTACTTGGGGAAGTTTTATGAGTTTTCCGTAACTCCTGGCTGGGACAGCTGCTTTAATAACACTTTATCAGCACATGGAGATGTGGAAACCTATAAAGCACCCTGTGAGATAGGCCTGAAGTCACACATCTTCCTGGCAGTGTTTTTAGAACGATAGTGAAATATGGACTCAACAGCCAGCCTATGCCGCCGGCAGCTTGTTGGACAATCATACATATATACAAGTTATAGAAAAGTAACTGCTGGGTGTCTGGTTGTCTTGGCGATCTCAGTGTAAAGGCGAGCATGACAAAGTCAATGTGACACCCAGTTATTATTTTCACATCATCATGTACCTTTTAATACACTTTGTTCTATTTTTCTTTTTTTTTTTGTCACCGCAGCTCCTTATGGTTGCCAGGAAACAATGTCAGATGAACGCTGGGTCTTATCATGTCACACTACTAATTTCCTGTTGACCGACTCTTCCCTGTGGCTGCTGTTCCTGTGACGATGGAGATGAAATAAAAAAAGGGGTGAGTATGCATGCATGTGTGTTTGCACTCACGCTGCTCCTGCTAAGACAACAGTGTAGTCACACAGGGTGGAGAGGCCTGCAATGAGTAAACAAATGTGGAACATATGGAGTCCTCCATAGCCCGGAACATAATTTCCTCAGCAAATATCTCACATTTCAGGTTGGCTATTGAGAACAACATAACAGATGTGTATTGATGTTTGTATTCAGAGTCCCAAAAAGCAGGGTTTGGAGTATCATGATCGCTCATGCACAGCGACGAATGGAGTTCTTATCGGTGTAGTTTACACAACAGGTGTTTTGTTATTGTCAGAGCTTTTGCAACCTGAATTTGAGGGTCATTTTCCTCTTGCTGCAGCTGTATGGTGAATATTAACAGCTGAGACGGATTGCCGAGGCAATTTTAAATCTTGCCAGAGATGGATAGATAGCACAGGGTGTTTTCAGAGAGGGCTGAGGCTGCAGTAAATGGAGACTTTGGTGATAAAAGCAGAATAATGGTTTTTCCAACTGCAGTGCCTCCTCAGGATCAGCAGCAGGGAGTGAAATCCATCTGGTGCAGGATGATATTCTCCATTTTGCAGAGAAAATTGAGAGTTTAGGAAAAGCCACATCGTTTTCCACACTGGATAAGCAATGGCATTTAATTCTGCTATTTATAACCCCTTTTTCAGAAACTTTGGATACATTGGAGTTGATGTAACAAGAGAATAAACAAACTTAAATATCCGTTTAAATTATTTAAATAAAACCCTTACTCTGTTTCTTCTGTTTGTGCAATTTGCCAGCTTTTTTTTAAAAAAAAAAAATGTTGTTCTCAGCATTTTGATTTAGTTTCTTTATGTAATTTAAACAAAAAAGACACAACTTGTCAAATTTTAAGCATGGTAAATGAATCTATTTTTCTGTAGTTAAAAACATATTTTCTTGATGATTTGAATAGTAAATTTTTAGCAGATTAAAAACGTGTGGTTGAATGAGAATGTCTTCTTAAAGCAGATGTCCAAGCAATGGTTGTGCTTGAATTTCTGCCAGGTTATTTATCATTTGTTAAGACAAGCACTTCCAACCAGTTAAGCTTCTGTCCATATTTCCTTATACACAAGGATTTTTTACATTAATAATAAGGAAGTATGAATTAACGGGTTTCTATGTACAAAAAGCTGCACTACTGAACTTGGGCAGATTTTTGTCACTGGTGCCCCCTAACAAAGACTAGTTCAGCATCCATCTTGAATCCTGTCTTTTCTCTGAGCTCCGTTCAGCGACTAAAATTCAGTCCAGTGTTGACTTTTGGCTTAACGTTTCTTTATTTTTCTTTATTTTCCTCTCTTCTTCCTGTTATATCCTCTTAGGTTTCTTTATTGAATTAACGGTGGTGTGCAGTCAAATGGCTAGTATGTTGATATTCAGTTGCTAGTGTGCGATGTGGTTCTACAAAGCAAAATGTAACTCGATGCTCCGGGACAGAGAAAAACTGTGCAGCAGTTTTCCGCCCTCTCAATGCTACAGAGCAAACACACCATGGATGTGCATAGCAAATGTCAGAGTTTTAAAATTTAGCAGTCTTTGCTTTAAGCCCAGTACAAAGAAACATTGATTTAATACCTTCTTTTGGAGGAAAAACAATTCTTTATTCTAAGTAGCTGTTTTATTATTCTTCATGTAATGATTGTAAATTAGAAATTGGATCGATCTTTAAAAGCTGAATACAACTGGATTTTTCTCATAGCTCTAATATACTGAGTTCCACATCAGCTGAACTGACACAAAACACTGTAGTTATCATTCTCTGCATTTAATAGCATTTCCATGCAAAAGATATTCCACTGAAGTATCCTATAAACACTTAACTGATGTTTTTCTTAAAAGGCACCTCTTCTTGATTGTGGAGAGCCTGAATAACCTCTCAAACCCTGATTGTCCATTTAAATTGCTAATGTGTGGAGAATAAATCAGAGCTACAATGTGATTACTGGTTTTTATCATCGAGGACAGCACAGCAGTGTAGTCCATCGCTTTGTAATTGTTCATGTTACATATAGATGTCTGGTGTGTGGTTGCACAGACCTGATTGCTCTAGCTTGATAAAGATCTATTGCAATGCAGGAATTTAATTACACAGCTATATTCCCATGTCAACCAGTAAAGTGCATGAAAGCATGCTACAGAGCACCGTGTTATAGTGACAAAATATGAACAATCAGTTCTGCTTTCAGAATGACTAAATGCTAAGTTTTTTTCCCCTGTCACCTGTTAAATAAAACAAATTACATCACCAAAATGCAAATTTTTGAAAGTGAAAACTTTATCTTGCCTCTAAATTTCCTCACCTTCACCTATTTATGCATGTATTCCGTCAGCACAAGTGTGTTAATAGCTTTCAGTCAAATTGTAAATAACTCTACCACTTGTATTTCTCTTCCTTTCTGCCTCGGTGCTGGTATAATAATTACTGGATGTTCACGACACGAGGAAGCAGCTTTCATCCATAAAGTCTTGTTAAATCATGGCAGCACTTGTGTGGAATTATTAAGTAGGCTGTTCTAGTTTTTGTTAGCATTATGCATTCTGCTCAGCTGCTCATATTTTCGATCTGTGCTGGCATCTTTGGCATTGTCTGAGTATATTTATGTTGCTCCTCTTATGACCTCTATTGGCTTTTCCCCGCTCATAATGTCCATTGGGATTTTCTCTTTTTCATCATCCCCAAGTTGGTCATCACTGCATGCTTGCAGTAGTTTGTTTTTTTTTTTTTAAAAAAAAAAAAGAAATTTCAAGCCAGCAAAAATGGTTAGTGTATGTGTGTGTGTGCTTAATCCAATTCAGGGTCGCAGGGAAGCTGGAGCCTATCCCAGCTGTCTTTTTTGGCGGAGGCAGGATACACCCTGGACAGCTCGCCAGTCCATCGCAGGGCTATATATATATGTATATATATGTATATATATATATATATATATATATATATATAAATATACATATATATATATATATATATATATATATATATATATATATATATATATATATATATATATATATATATATATATATATATATATATATATATACATATATGTTTATATATATATATATATACATATATGTTTATATATATATATATATATATATATATATATATATATATATGTTTATATATATATATATATACATATATGTTTATATATATATATATATATATATATATATATATATATATATATATATATATATGTTTATATATATATATATATATATATATATATATATATAAATATGTTTATATATATATATATATATATATATATATATGTTTATATATATATATATATATATATATATATATATATATATATATATATATATATATATATATGTATATATATATACACTATTCACAAAAAGTCAGGGATATTCAGCTTTTGGGTGAAATTTCACAACAAGCCTAAAATGCATTCAAACCTGTACAGGTGAACTTAATGTGATCTTCTCTAAGCTTTTAAATGCACATGTCCAACTGTTAAATGTTTCAATAAATTTTGCACAAGTTGCTGTTCTCTAACAAGGAGCTTAACGGCAAAAATCACGGCAGGTGTGTGATCCTTGAATTGACCAATAAATGTCCTGGTTCAATTAGAGCTGGTGTTTAAACAGTTGTCCTCATCATGCTGTTCACATTTTGACATCATGAGACCAAGACGACACCTAACAATGGAACAACAGTCCCTTGCCATTGTGATGCTTCAAACAGGACGTTCTCAGACAGAAGTGGCCACTGAGCTTGGAGTGTCACAGAGTGTCATCAGCAGGTTGCAACAGAGATATCGAGAGACTGGAAGAGTCACAGAAAGGCCTAGAAGTGGATGTCCTTTGGCCACATCCCGTGCTGATGACCGCTACATTGTGAACACTGCCCTGAGAAACCGGATGATGAATGCCACTCAACTCCAGGCACGTTTAAGAGAGGTGAGAGGCACCCAAGTGTCACGTCAGACCATTGGAAACCGTTTACATCAGCGTGGTCTGCGTGCTAGACGACCTGCACGGGTACCTGACCACACCACCAGGCACAGGCATCATCGTCTTGCATGGGCCAGGGAGCATTTACGCTGGACGAGGAACCAGTGGGCCTCAGTGCTGTTCTCTGATGAAAGTCGATTCAAACTGAGCAGAAATGATGGCCGGCAACGATGTTGGAGACGTCAGGGAGAGCGCTATGCATCAGCCACTGTTGTCACCAGGCGAGCTTTTGGTGGTGGCGGTGTTACAGTGTGGGCAGGGGTGTCCACTTGGTACAGAACTGCCCTACACTTTGTGAATGGTACAGTGACAAGCCCATACTGTCTCAGCAAGTCTCCCTGGCC
>NC_136612.1:29262566-29285066 GCF_933228915.1 Telmatherina bonti
CCAGCATTCAAAAGTGACCAAAACATCAGCCAGAAAGCATTGGATCAGAGTGGCTGGTTTGTTTCATGTGGTTTTGTTGCAACAAAACTCAAATTTTTACACTTGAAATGAGAAATTAACTAGTAAAAGATTACCTCATGAAAACCTTTGAATGCAGTTTTTACCTCGTTAAACTTGGCCATAAAATTGTAAAAATCTGTAGCTCCAAACTTGAACATATAAACAGCTGGAGATATGATGACTGGGGATTTTGGATATATTGAAACTTCTGTTTAATCAGAAATGTCCTAATCCAAATTAAAGTATCCTTTCAACCTTTATGAGACAAACTTAAAGAGTAAACTTGCTACAATCTCCCTTTTCGGGTCTTTCTGGTTATTGTAGGATATCTTCAAAAAGAGATTTGAGTTTTTATCGAGCTGTCTCACATGAATTTTAAGTAGCAACAGCTAATAAAACCAACTCTAATAAACCTATAAATGAGAAGCTGCATTGGTTTATTGATATTACAGATAAGGAGAGATAAAAGATTTATGACTTTGCATTGCAAATTTACAATCTGAAATTGAACCAACAAACACGTGTTGGGGATGTAAATTGCGCTGTGAAGCTCAGGGAGTGTGCAGATTGTTACAAAGCCTTTCCTCCCTGCAGCTGCAGCTGGGTGTAAATGGAGCAGTGATCCCACAGACCCCTCCTCCCTTTGCAACTGCTGTGACAGGTCTTTTAATTGCCTTATTCAGATAACATGTCATGGCAGGGCCAAGTCCACATGGCGACATCTGCTAATCATGTGTCCAGCGCCTGTTCACACATCCGCCTGTCTCTTCAGGGGATCTGATTGCCTCTTGGTGCTCTCTGCCTATTCCCGATCTATTCTCACTTTCTATCTGTATCCTTGTCTCTCATTTGCACTCACTTTTCACAGTCTCATTCTCCTCAGCTGACACACACCCACCTATTTCAATTTTATTCCCAACATCACTTTTCATCTGTGCTCCACATTGACCATATCTCTGCATGTTGGAGTGTATCCCCGCAGTCTCTTATTGCTCGCCTCTCTCCTTCTCATCCTTTTGTCTGTATCAGTCAGATTATTCTCTCTGATCCACACAGTGTGACTGTACTGGCTCATAATCAAAGATAATTGTGGTTCATTTTAAATTACATTTTTTGCTTCCAGTCTTTGTTTCTGATAGTCATGATAACATTGAGCTCAACAAATTAATTATTGAGATCCATTGAGGGAAGAAACATGCGAAGATCAAACAGGCTTGTCATCAGTTTAGGAAGATCACACAAACCATTTAATCTACATAAAAAGCCACAATAGTCCATTGTTGTAAAAGCTACATATATTACAGAAGTGGTTCGCTAATCCTGTGTTTTGTTTAGTTTGTATTAGTGTTCAATTGCTCATGTTCCTATCCCTGTTATATTAAATTTGAACATTGTGTCATGATCAGAGACTTACTTTAATTCGCGTAATTATCCTTTAATACAGAATGCATTCCTGTTCTCGATGGAGAAAAGTTTGAATGTGGCTGTTCATTGTTGACAAGTTGACAATTTGTTTATTGAGCATTTCAGCAGTAATTGCATGAGAACAATTACGACAAAAGCAATGTTGTGCCATTAATTATCACCTCAATCTGTCGCTACTCTTGGCTTGTTTGGTCTGTTGTTTAGCTGTCTGCATGGAAACTTTGTTTTTCACTTTAAGGCTTTATTTCAACCTCTGAAGAAACTTTCTGTGCTGGATCTTACTGGTTATTATTTTTCAGTGTGAAGTGTCTTCCTGTTGGCCAGAATGCTGAAACTGTGAAAATGGGCCTTTGTTTAAAGGAAAAGATGACACAGTAAAACAGATTAGCACACTGCAGAGGCTTTATCCATGCGGCTGCCAAAACCAGCTACTAATCTGGTCAGTGATAAGTTGGCACTGGTGTGGTCAATGGTGAAAAATGAAAAGTTGTCTACTTATTAAATCCAGATAGGATCTAATGTAACGGCTCATTAAATCATTTGTCCTGGTGGGCATTAGCATAGAGAGGCTAGCAGGTAGCATAACTCCCAGATGTATCCTCCTCATCAATAGGCTTAATTTAATCTATTTTACTGTCCTGCCAAACAAGCTGACAGTGTTGTATTGTGCAGCAGCTAACAGTATTGCATGCTCATTGCCAGCCAGAGGAATGTAAGTAAAGATGGTTAAGTGTTATGAAGTAAATATCATGTCATGTCACGTTTAAAACTTTTCTCGCGCTACATGAAAGTGGTCATGATACTTTAACATTGTTCATACTTTTGTTCTTTTACAAATTGCTGTTTTCATCAATTAAAATTTCATTTATTATTCCTCATGATTCTAGTTTGTTTGTTTGTTTTTTTTCCCCACCTTTTTTTATCTCCAGTTTTAACAACCTGGAAGTGTTTGTGTCCAGGCTTTACATGCGATTGACTGGCTGCAGTGACAACTGCACTGCAGATGAGTGGATAAGGAAGACCGAGGTGGCGTTGCCTGTTGATGGTAAATCATCCCTTATCACCCGACTGACAAGTATTAGCTGTGTAACCCAGCTGACTTTCTACACTTTCTATGCCTTCCTGTGTACTATGTGTTAGTGTGTGCTTGCATATTGTGTGGGTTGATGCATGTAGGTATGTACTGTAAAAGCTAAGGGACGGATGTTAAGATTGTTTGAGGATAAACAGCTGTAGTTGTAAGTGCATGCAGCTCAGCAGAGAGATAAACTGAGAGTTTTTGGAGGTTTTACTTGATAACTCATGTTAAGTTCAGTGAAGTGGCTGGAAAATATTAAACTCCAGGATTTACTGCCTAAAGACTTGCTCTCCCTGTGTCTTCAGATGTGCATTCCTTATTTACAGTATATTCTTTAGCTGACACTGGAGCAGAACTGAATGGGCTTTAGTACATATTGACTTTGCTCGTGTGTGTGTTTGTATGGAGCCATACAACCCAAATGAGGTCAAGTGATTCAACTGGCAAAGCATTAGATCATAAATGTGCATTTCATGGGGTAGTGTTATGCAGTCGTCCGCCATAACTCACATTTTCCATTATGATGAAGGAGGGTGAGTTGGCATTGAGAGCATTGCAGACCTCCACTTCCTGATGGTCAAGGACACCAAGTGCTTTCTTTCCTTCTTTGTGTATCCAATCTTCATTATGTCATTTCCTCTCACCTCCATTTATCAGTGGGACCTCTTCTGTTCTGCCCACTAACACGTCCAGTGATAAATTGCATAACCCACAGTGGACCATTCTGCATGAATCACTGCAGCTGTACTGTAACGTGACACTGGATATAGTTTCTGCTGCTACCTCAAGACAAAGATAAAACATAAAATATGTTCAATGTAATTTCACATTGCTGTAGCAGAATAAATCATGGTGTAGGGGTGGGTAATATGGCAGTAATATACTGTGACATTATATAATTTTGTTGACCTTTGTACATCCTTCTAATAGTTATTGCAGCTTTACATTTTGAAGTTTTAGTGTGCAAATATGAGGTGTATATTTTTGGTAGAAATGCCTATAAGGTAAATAACAGAGGTTTTAGAATAACATATAATCAAAACAGTGTTTATTTCAGGGAGGACTGCATATTCAAGCAAGACAATACTAAATAATATACTTCGCAGGAAAAGAGTATGGACAATGAACTGGTGTCCCTGCAGTCCACCTTTGACCAACAGAAAACATTCAGCACATCTTGAAATTAAAAATCCACAAGTGAAGGCCCAGAACTGTTGATCTGCCAGAATTTTGCATCAAGCAAGAATGCATCAGGTTTCATTTCGTAGAACTTCTGCAATTGGTCTCTTCACTTATCAGACATTTAGACATTTGTTAGAAAACAGAAGCTATGTAATGCTCAAAATAACCCTGTTCCAGCTTTCTGAAATGCACTGCTGTCATTAAGTTAAAAAAAAAACTAATATTTTCCACCCACTGGTGGTTATATACAGTACATATATATATATATATATATATATATATATATATATATATATATATATATATATATATATATATATATATATATATATATATGTATATATATACACACACATATATATTCACATATATATGTGCGTATATAGATGGGTGTATATGAGTGCTATAGTACAGTGTGAGTATAGTGTAGTGAGTATTTTTTATATATACAGTATATTCTATTTAACCATTGTACCTATAGCATGATTATTCTAACTGGTGACTTTCTACCAAAACATAAGCAACTCTTCAGAACCTGTTTCAAGAGAATATTTAAATATTCTCAATCAAATGGATTTTACCCAACAATGTCACACAGCCAACTCACAACAGATGACACACCCTGGACTTGGTCATTAGCCATGCCCTGTCCACCTGTGTTCCCTCTGTTGTAGACCTGGCTGTGTCCGACCACTAGTGTGTGTTTTTTAATATGACTGGTTTTATACAGCAGAGCCCCAGTACAAACTGTGAGGAAGCGCTATCTGAACTCTAAAGTGACTGCAAATATTTATTTTTACAGTTTCAGATAAATTTCCTCTGGTCATTTTACCTGTCCCTTGTGATCTTATTGTTGACACTTTTAACAGAAGACTTCAGTCTACCCTTGATTTGGTCGCCCCACTCACAGCAAATAAAAGGTACAAACTAAACTTTCTGCCCATTGGAGAAGCAAGGAAATAAAAAAAAAACTGAAAAGAAAATGCAGGGCAGCAGAGAGGAAAAATAAAACAACTAACCACCAATTCTTTGCAAATAGCTGAAAATATTGAACAATGTTGTTGGAAAAGAAAGAAATTCTTATAATCAATAATCATAAGCACAATTCAAAAATTTTATTTTCCACCATTGACCATTTATTTAATTCCAAATCCAACAAATTTCAAATAACTCCATCAGATCCACTCTGTTAGGAGTTTGCTGACCACTTCAGAGGTAAAAACAACACTATCAGATGTAACATTATATCTGCCAATAATGGATTTTATTCCAGCAGTTTGTTTTTACCTGAGGAAGAAGTGGAGACTTTTGCCCTGGTTAATGCTAAGTTGCTTGACAAAGTTTTCTTCATAGCAAGACCCACCACGTGTATTTTAGATCCCATTCCAACTACACTTTTCAAAAAACTGTATGTATCTTTCAGAGAAAAGCTCTTGAACATTACGAATTGTTCTCTTCAGACTGGGGTCTTTCCTGTTGCCTTCAAGCAGCGGTGGTGAGGCCCCTACAGAAAAAGAGCAATCTGAATTTCAGATCTGTATCCAACTTGCCATTCTTAAGCAAAGTTCAAGAAAAACTTGTTTTTATTCAACTTAATAATTCTTTTGATAGGTATAATCTTCTCAAAAAATTTTAGACTAGATTTAGAATGAACCACAGCACAGATTTGATCTCAACAATGTAAAGTAAGCAATGCTAACTCCATGTTTATGTCCCTTTAAAGTTTTGTGTTTACTGTCTTGTGTGTTGTGTATTCTTCGGAAACAGATAATCCTCAGTTTCTGTTTAATTTCAAGCTATAAAGTCTGTTGATCCAAAAATCCCAAAGCATACATTTTTCCACTTTTCTTCACTTTCCCACTACATTGTCAGATAAGTACAAACAAAAGCACAACCTGCGTGGTGGAGTTAAAAATGAGGATTTTATTCATCCCAATATCACCTATTGATCAAAGTTTTCTCTGGAAGGGCTAAGTTTAACATTTTTCCTTTGCCACCCTGGTTTTATCGGAATCATTTGTATCGATGACAGTAGGTGGATGAACAGATGAACATTTAATGTTATGATATATAATGATCAACTTCACTTTAAAGCAGGTGATTTCATTGTTCTTAAACATAATTTTAGACAGCTTACTTCAGAATTAACTGACGTCCCATATAACAAAAATGTAAATTCTTAAAGAAAAAAAAAACATATTTTGCACGATATATAATCAGAAAAGATGTTCTGAGTTTCACATTGTGAATCGGGTCTTGTTTGTTTTTTCTGTACATTCTCCTTGCAATTTTGTAAATTTGATTTCTGTCTCCATCTCACTATTAGCTAACGGTTTATGTTTTATCCATCATAACCCTAAAGAATTTGATGCCTCCCAAGCCCTCAACTAATCATAATGTCTCAGTGGGGCAAGTCTTTTCCATCATTAGTCTCACCTCTGGTTGAGCTTTCCTCTGCTACAGATGCTGATCTGCCAGTGATGAGGTTAGATACACAACACCCCTGTCTGCACCTGTAACTGCACGTTGAAGATGACACCTAATCACCAAATTATGTCTGTCATCTTCTCTCTGCTCTTGCTGGAAGCAAAGAAGAAGCAGGAGTCCCTAATTGGCAATCAGGGATGACTCAAGTGCTGTGACGAGGGTTTGCTTCGTGTAAAGCAGCAGAGGAACTACAAAGCAGTAAAGTGGAGCGTTCCAGACTGGCCTGAGGAGAATGAAGTTTTGGAGGTTTGGTTGTTCAGGGTTTTTAATGTGTAAACTTGCATTGTGTTAGCAGCCCACTGTCCAGAGTCTGGCAGGAGGGAGCAGTTAGGTTTTCTCCTTTAACACAAAGCATGATATTTGATACTTTTTTGTGCAGATGACTAAACTAGTTCAAGAGTGATGCAACTCTTACAGATTGTCTCTTTCTCTCTCCTTTTGTAAAAACCACTTTGAATGGTTTACTTACAGCTTGCAACCAAAGACACACAAGGCTTCAAATTGGGACAGCTGTAAATGCTTGTATCTGTGTGTCGCCTGCAGTGTTCAGTATTTGACACAAACATACAACAGTATGTGGATGGCCAAGCAGCATGCAGATGATCACACAGTTACTCACTTCATATGGATTTTGTGAATCAAATTAATTGGAAGCAATAGCTGCCGTGTTGGCTTCATCCCCAGATCTCAACTATTAGGTTGGCAGGCCATCAATCAATCCATCTTCTACAGCTTATCCGGGGTCGGGTTGCAGGGGCAGAAGCCTAAGCAGGGAAGCCCAGACGTCCCTCTCCCCAGCCACATTTGCCAACTCTGCGGGGGGGAACCCAAGGCATTCCCTTGGGAGATATAATTTCTCCAGCGTGTCCTGGGTCTCCCCCAGGGTCTCCTCCCAGAGGGACGTGCCCGGAACACCTAACCAGGGAGGCGTCCTGGAGGCATCCTGACCAAATGCCCAAGCCACCTCAACTGGCTCCTCTCGATGCAGATGTGCAGCACCCTCCCGGATGGCTGAGTTCCTAACCTTCTCTCTAAGGTAGAACCCAGCTACCCTTCGGGGGAAACTCATTTCAGCTGCCTGTATACGAGATCTCTTTCTTTCGGTCACGACCCACAGCTCATGACCGTAGGTGAGGGTAGGAACATAAATCAACTGGTAAATCGAGAGCTTTGCCTTCTGGCTCAGCTCCTTCTTCACCACGACAGATCGGCACAAATTCCGCATTACAGCAGACACTGCATCGGTGTGCCAGTCAATCTCACGCTCCATAAACAAGACCCAAGATATTTAAACTCCTTGACTTGAGGCAAGACCGCACTCCTGACCCAGAGAGGACAATCCCCCCTATTCCGGTTGTGGACCATGGTCTCAGATTGGGAGGTGCTGATTTTCATCCCAGCCGTGTCACTTGGCTGCGAATCACTCAAGCGAGAGCTGGAGATCACTGCAAGATGATGCCAACAGGACCACGTCATCTACAAAAAACAGAGACCCAATCCTGAGGCTACCAAACCGGATCCCCTCAACACCACGGTTGCACATGGAAATTCTGTCCATATAAGTTCTGAACAGAATCGGTGATAAAGGGCAGCCTTGGCAGGGTCCCACCCTCACTGGAAAAGAATCCAACTTCCTGCAACTCGGACCAAGTTCAGACACCTGTCTTACAGGGACTGCACACCTCGTACAAGGGGGTCCGGTACCCCATTCTCCTGGAGTTCTTCCCACAGGAGTCTCCGGGGTCCTCAGTCAAATGCCTTCTCCAGGTCCACAAAGCGCATGTATACTGGTGTGGCAAACTCCAATGCCCCCTCCAGGACCCCAAAGAGGGTATAAAGCTGGTCCACTGTTCTGTGACCAGGACGAAAGAGGGTATAAAGCTGGTCCACTGTTCTGTGACCAGGACGAAAACCACACTGCTCCTCCTCAATCCGAGATTCGTCTATTCGACGGACCCTCCTCTCCAGGACCCCTGAATAGACCTTACCAGGGAGGCTGAGAAGTGTGATTCCCCTGTAATTGGAACACACCCTCTGGTCCCCCTTCTTAAAAAGAGGGACCACCACCCCAGTCCGCCAGTCCAGAGGCACTGTCCTCATTGTCCATGCCTCTGCAGCATCGCGTGGACAATGGGGCATCCCACAGGATCAAGAGCCTTAAGGAACTCCGGGCGGATCTCCTCTGCCCCTGGAGCCTTGCCACCAAGGGGCTTTTTAACCACCTCAGCGGCCTCAGCCTCAGTGATAGGAGAGTCCACCCCTGAGTCCCCCAGCTCTGCTTGCTTACGGGAAGACGTGTTGGTAGGACTGAGGAGGTCTTCGAAGTATTGCCTTCACCGACCCACAACATCCCAAGTTGAGGTCAGCAGCTCCCCATCTCCACTGTACACAGTATTGATGAAGCACTGCTTCCTCCTCCTCAGCCGCCAGCTGGCCGCCTCAACAATAGAGGCACAGAACACAGCCCACTCGGACTCAATGTCCCCCGCCTCACTTTGGACATGGTTGAAGCTCTGCTGAAGGTGGGAGTTGAAGTTCGCTCATAAGTGGGACTCTGCTAGAGGTTCCCAGCAGACCCTCACAACACATTTGGGACTACCAGATCTGACCAGCTTCCTCCCACACCACTTGAGCCCAACTTAACCACCAGGTGGTGATCAGTTGACATCTCTGCCACCCTCTTCACCCGAGTGTCCAAGGCATGTGGCCGCAGGTCTGATGATAAAATTACAAAATCAATCATCGAACTTAGGCCCAGGGAGTCCTGATGCCTGGTGTATATATGGACACCCTTATGTTTGAACATGACATCCATTATGGACAATGAATGACGAGCACAGAAATCCAATAACAAAACACCATTTGGGTTCAGAAGGTGGGGGACCATACCTCCCAATCACTACCCTCCAGGTCTCACTGTCATTGCCCAAGTGAGCACTGAAGTCCCCCAGCAGAACAATGGAGTCCCCAGGGGGAGCAACCTCCAACACTTCCTCCAAGTACTCCAGGGTGGGTACTCTGAACTGCTGTTCAGTGCATAAGCACAGACAACAGTCAGAACCCGTCCCACTACCTGAACCTACAGGCACCAAGCCAGGGGCTGATGAGAATGCCCACACCTGCTCGGCACCTCTCACCATGAGTAACTCCAGAGTGGAAGAAGGTCCAGCCTATCTCGAGGGCACTGGTTCCAGAGCCCAAGCCATGCGTCGAGGTGAGTCCAACTATATCTAGCCGGAACCGCTCAACCTTGTGCACAAGCTCAGCCTCTTTCCCCACTAGAGAGGTTACATTCCATGTCACTAGAGCCAGTTTCTGCAGCCGAGTCCGACCGGGCCCACGGGCAAAGGCACGGCCACCAGACGTTCGCTCTCATGCCCCACCCCCAGGCCTGGCTCCAGAGAGTCTCTGTGACCTGCATCCGGGTAAGGGAACATTTCGGCCCATAATCATCGTCATCATAGGGTCTTTGAGTCGCACTTGGTCTGGTCCTTCCCCTAGACACCTGTTTGCCACCTGGATGACCCTACCAGGGGTATGAAGCCCCTGACAACATGGCTGCTAGGATCTTCAGGACACACAAACCCCACCACCATTTCTGTATATTATTTTCCAGATAATATCTGGAAATTTAGTTTATGTGTATATGGGTTTTTTTTTGGTTTTAAATATTTTTTCCCCTAGACATTGATTTTGTGGTGTATTTATGTGGAGACCAGCTACTTCCAAGCTAGAGAAATTAATTATTTATAAATTATCACTAATTAAAGAAAATGATTTACATTTGCAGTATATTTATTCAAGACATCATTTGAAGTTTTAGAGGTAATCTGATAAACACTGAAAAGCAAGCAGAACTATGCATTGCTCTCATCTGGATTCAAAGTCAACTATTTCATTTTTAAAATCTCTAAAATGGTATGCAAGCTGGTTTGATACAAGAATCCAAATCTACTGTATACTATTTGTGCAGCAATATGACAATGAGTGTCATGTTTTGCCCTTAGATTGTGCAGCTTCCCAACTTGAAAGGGATGGTTTGGTCTACGCCAGGCCTATTCAAATGGCGGCCCGCGGGCCGCCTTTTTGTGGCCCACCCCCACTGACCCTGTATCCGTCCACCCGCAATCTAAAAAAAAAAACGATAAAAAAAAAAAAATCACTTTTTTGTGCGAGTTTCAAAATTCCCACACTGGTACCGCACCTGAACGCACCATTCTGTGTATCCTAGCAACAGCTATCCCAGAATAGTCTGTCGCTCAAGGCCGCGAAAAGTAAGATGTCAGGTAACAAACGTAAAATTGATGCTGAAAATAGGCGATTTAATACTACCTGGACAGACAAATATCTGTTTATTTTACCTGAGAGAGTTAATGCTAAGCCACTGTGTTTAATATGCCACGAAAGCCTGTCTGTATTGAAAGAATACAATATTCGAAGACACCACACGGAAAAGCATCAAACTTTTGCGGCTCATTTTCCCGAAGGTACACAGGAGAGGGCTAGCAAAGTGCAAGGTCTGCTAGCATCATACAACAGGAGCTGCTCCACCATCGCAAGGGCATGTACTGCACAAGAAAAAGCAACTGTGGCCTCCCTACGCGTGTCATGGATTTTAGCAAGGAAAAAACGGCCCTTCGTTGACTCTGAAACTGTTAAAGACTGCATGCTTGCCGTGATCGAAGAGGTGATCAATGACGAAAAAGTTAAGGCCAGTGTGACTTCTGCAATAAAAAGTGTGCCTCTGTCAGACACCACAAACATACGCAGAATGGAAATATTAGCAACGGATGTGTTTGAATTACTGCTCAAAGATCTGAAAAAAGCCCCTGCCATGTCTATTGCAGTAGATGAGTCCACAGACAGAAGCGATACAGCACAATTATGTGTGTTTGTGCGCTTTTTTGATTCTGAGCAAGGATGTTTTAGAGAGGAACTGCTCTGCCTGCTGCCGCTGAAAGGACAAACAACTGGTGAAATATTTTTTGATAAAATGAAACGTGTGTGCATGCTTGTTACTGATGGAGCCCCGTCTATGTCAGGGAGAGTGAATGGACTGGCAGCCCGCTGGTCAGCTGTTGCTCCGGGAATGACATCCTTACACTGCATAGTGCACCAGACAGTACTGTGCGCAAAACTGAGCGGACACTTCAAAACAATAATGGACAATGTCATGGCGACAATAAACTTTATTCGTGCAACGTCAAGCCTCCAACACCGCCTCTTTCACCAGCTGCTTTCCGATATGTCAGCAGAACATCACGACCTGCTCCTACATAACGATGTGAGGTGGCTCTCCAAAGGTAACTCCCTGGAGCGTTTCTGTGAGCTTGGGAAGGAAATAAAAGTATTCCTATGCGAGAGCAATCAAAAGAAAGCCGAGGCGTACCTGAACCGCATAATGGACAGCAGCTTTATGGCAGATGTGTGTTTTTTATCTGATTTATTCAAACACTTGAACCACCTTAATCTGGGACTACAGGGCAGAGATAAAACTGTCATTGACCTTGTGGAGCAAACGAGAGCATTTCAAGTGAAGCTGAACCTGTTCGCCGCGGACCTCAGCACGGGAAGGATGCTGCATTTTCCTACGCTCCGTAAATGCATCCCAGTTCCAAAAGTGACTGCGGCGATGACAGACTTAATTGCGAAGCTGAATGACAACTTCGCCACTCGTCTGGATGGCCTTGTGCTCCCCACGGAAGCAATGCACTTTACCAAAGACCCATTCTCTGTCACTGTTGAAGAAACTTTGTCCATCAGAGCAAAGCAAGTGGTGTCTTCCATTGACCAAGGACAGTTCCTTCTCGAGCTCGCGGACATGCAGTCATCCCTCACAATGCCGCAAGAGCTGCGTACTCATGGCCCTACCAAGTTTTGGAGTCAGGTTAATGTGCACCAATTCCCAAACCTCAAGAACCTAGCCGTGACTGTTCTGAGCATGTTTGGATCTACTTATGTTTGCGAGTCAAGCTTTTCCCATATGAACGCAATAAAAACCAGCCTGCGCGGCTCTCTGACTGACTCCAATCTGCACTACTGCATGCGCATTGCACTTACCTCTTACGAGCCAAATGTTACAGCTATTGTTCAAAATAAAAAATGCCACTTCTCACACTAAAGGTGTAACGTTGAAATAAAAGTTAAAAAGTAATAGCCAATTAATGTTCACTTGATAAATAAAGGCTATGTACTGTATCTCACTTGGTTAACAGTTCTGCTATTATTCAAAACAAGAAACTTCTCACACTAAAAGTGTAAGGTTGAAATAAAACGTTAAAAAGTAAATGTTCACTTGGTAAATATGTATCTTACTTAGATACTAGTTCTGCAATTGTTACATTAATGCAGATTAATAAAACAAAATGTTTAATTGTGGTTTGTTATTATTTTTTATTACTAAGACAATTGTTTTTGTTACTGTAGTTGTAAATGTGTATTAAAAAGTGTGCGGTGTAGACTTCGAAATGTCCAGAGCTAGAGCCTCGCATTAGAGGTCTAATTTGACCCATTTATAAGCAAAATATTAAGTAGTTTTAGTCCTATTTTTTAAAATTATTTTTTTGGTTCTTTTAGCTAGGTTCCCGACCCCTGGCCCAGAAGGATCCCATGGTTTTGAAATGTGGCCCAGTAGAAAAAGTAATTGAATAGGCCTGGTCTACGCCGTTTTATCAGCTGGAGTCCACTCAAGAACCAGTTCCCTTCTTTTATTTTCACTTTATTTTTTTTACTCCAAAAGATAACTCATCTGGTTCATTGATGCAATTAAAAAAAACCTTTAAACAAACCCACAGACAAATAAAGGAATTATAAATCCTAACATATTGTAACTTTACTTAATAATTTGTAACGAATAAACAAAATAACACCAAGACTAAAGCTTAATCCCTAAGGATACTTCAATTAAAGATATAAATAATTTCCCAACTAATTGTTCTACAACAAGCCCAACTCTGAAATGCATATTTCCCCAAACAGTTTAAATAAAGAGTTAATAAACAGTTTAAATAAAGCCAACCAACATTTATTACCAACCACTTATATTTTTACATACACATAAACACTCCAATCATAACTTCATTTTGCTGTATGTTTTTCTTTAACATTAAATTAAATTAATTTAGCATTCATTCATTTAGCATTCATTCATTATCCTAACCGCTTTGTCCAATGAAGGTTCGCGGGGAAGCTGGAGCCTATACCAGCTGTCTTTGGGCGAAAGGCAGGGTACACCCTGGACAGCTCATCAGTCCATCGCAGGGCCACACAGAGACAAACAACAACACACACTCACTCCTATGGGCAATCTACCGAACATGCATGTCTTGGGTGGGAGGAGTACCCGGAGAGAACCCACGGATACACGGGGAGAACATGCAAACTCCGCACAGAAAGGACACTGTCCAAGCCTTGCCCTAACCGAGGTTGAACCAGTAACATTCTTGCTGTGGTAACCATTACGCCACCGTACAACCCTCATTTAGCATTCCTTCTCTGTGAATAATTAACCTTAGCAAATTTCAGTCAAAAATATCCCAACATGAATACAACTGACAGAAAAAAAAAACCTTAATTGTAAATTCACAAAAAATTGATAGCTGTCATATTACGTAAACTTGATGGAAGAGACTTAAACTGTGCGACCGGATCAGTGGCTAAATTAGCATTAGCATGCTAAGCAAATAAGCGGAGTAAACAGCCGCAACCACCTTCAGTCTCTTATCTTATTAAGTAATTTTTTTCCTTATCAGCTGCCACTCTGCTTGCTCTCAGACGTCTCCAGTCCTGCACAGGCCCACTACAAGAACTGATTCTCTTTTGTGAAGGTGATGTAAACACTTCATTTTTTCAATGGCTTGTCATCCAGGATACTGTGCGCTGCCTTTTATGGTCCGTGCGACTCAAATGGCAAGAAAGTTGTTCCGGTATGCTGGCTCTAAATTTCTTCCCTTCTGCACTGATAGTTTGACTTAACAATGAAGATTTATTGATAACGTTTGTTGAGGGAAACTGGAGGTAAAAGTCAAATTCAACACTACACACTCAATGGGTTTTAGTTTTCAACACTGCTTTTCTGTCAGGACCCCAGAAATAAACCACCAACGCAGATATATATACATATATATATGAATGCATATATGAATGAATTTGAACAGTTTTCCATATCATTTATCATTTTTTCATTTATAAAAACTCTCCTTGTCCAGCATCATGACAGCAGAATGGTGATCTGGCTGCCGTGTTGTGCTTTGCCAACACGATCCTCTAGAATATGGGGCAGTCCTTTACTTTTAAATATTAATTTGTGATTTGGAGGTGTACCTTTAAGAGGAAGTCTGAAGAAGGGTGTTTAGACTTTTGAAATTGCTTATTTTTTAAATGTAGTTTATTCAAACAGTTTTTCCAGGATCTCCTACCCTGCCTTTAATGTAGCTTTTACAATAATTCTCCCAGTCTGAGTAGCAGGGGAGGCAATCAGCTATCTTGTTGCATTACGACACATCCTGCATTGCTTCCTCTCTTTGTCTCTGGATGGTCCATTTGATTTCACACTGTAAGTGAACCACTCTAGAGTTGACTTGGAAATAAACTGAGACCCCCAATTTTCAAGCGGACCACAGTTCTTTAGTCTGCAGCAAAGTTTAAATGTTCACTCTTCTAAATGCAAAACCATATTATCCATGGAAGTAGAAAATGCTTTGTTTAAAGCGGACCAGATAGTGTGCTCATATCATGAATGGTTGTAGGTTTGGTGACGTTGTAACATCTCCCCTCATCCTGCCCTGGTAAGCAACTTTTTGCTTGCAAGCAAACACTCTGATGATTGCTGCGACTGGCAGGCTGTTATACTGCTGTATCTGGTGTCTCAACATAAAGATCATTTGTATCTCAAAGATGACAGTAGCTTTGATGAAAGTATAGTGTTTAACTCCCTAGAAATGAAAATGGGCTGAACAAGATCAGAAATTTCAATCTGAGCAGATTTTCATAAAACAGAAAATGGTCCTTTTATCTGGCTTTTCTTTTTTCAGAGGGAGATTAAGATGCAGTTGCCTGTTACTCAATGCGGGACATGCTTTGAACACCTATAGATAGATCATCATGGCACAAATATTCATTCATTAATTTTCTCAAGTGGAAGCTGGAGCCTATTCCAGTATTCACTGGGCTAGAGGCAGGAATACACCCTAGACAGGTTGCTAGTCCATCACAAGGACAAACCACCATTCATGCTCACACTTGCAATTTAGAGGTAAGGTAAGGCCCGAACCAATGACCTTCTTTCTGTGAGGGCACAGTGTCACTTTGCAACCCTTGCCACTATGTCACTTTTACAACCCTTGTTTGTACAAAGTGGTTTGAGCCAGCGGTAAAAGCTCTGTTTACATTTAATGAAGCTACATAATATGTTTGTCACCATTTCATTAACATTAGTCTATCTGTAACAAACTACCGTTATCCTCCAATGTCTAATTCTTTTCAAACAGAAAGTGAAAAACAAAACTTGGTTTCAAGGCCAAATTATTTCTTAGCCAACTATGTGATTTGCCAAAAGAAAAGACAAACAAACAAAAAAAATGTGCTTAGCAAAGCATTAAAGAAAATATGATAACTCGAAAACAGAGTAATTACTTCACAGTTTGGTCACTCTTTGTTTCCCGTGAATTCCGCCCGTTTTGTTTCTGTAACTCATCCCAGAATTGTGAGGCAATGATTACATTAAGGTTTTCTCTGTTGCCTGGAAAAGTTTCTTAATAGCCACAAATGAGATTAGAAAAAGAAGAAAGGCAGCTATGAGCCAACTGTTATTCACTGGTCTTCTTCATGAAACTGTAGATGAAGCTAATATCACAGAGGAATTAGTATTCAGGTTTCCAATTAAACAAGAAATGATGCTGTTGGTGTGCATGTGTGATCGTGAAACTAATAACATACAGATGGTTATCTGTTGGGTCCGATTGGGCCTGGGATAATGAGAATTATCAGCATCTATGTACTGCTTTTAAAAATTCAATTAAATGCTCATTATTGATTCAATTAAACAGAGGGATGCACAATGACACTTTTCATTTTTCTCTCAGCCATACAGGTTTTATTGGTGTATTTTAGTGTGGTCTCAAAGGCCAATATTTTTCTTATTAAACTTTCAGCACTTAAATTTTCTCAGTTGGGTGCACACAGTTCTGCTCTTTGGTTTCTCTTGTGATCGTATCATGCTTTATCTCATGCTTGGAGGTCACTTTATTTCCCACATGCTGCTGTTTTGTTGGGACTTTTGTACAACACACTACAGCTCAGTGCCACACAATGGTCTTTTCCCAACCCCCTTTTCCAACCCTTACCATATAGTCTCAATATTTAACCCTAATAAAACACTAACAGAAAGCGAACCCTGATTTTGCACGGGGGTTAGTTAGGTAATTAAATGATTTCCCATGGAGATAGAAGAAAATAGTGTATTTGTGTGTGTGTGTGTGTGTGTGTGTGTGTGTGTGTGTGTGTGTAGAGGGGTGACCAAATTGTTGAACATTCTGTTGCTCTTTTGTGAGTTTGTCCAATTCAGATCATTTCTTCTGCATTACTAGTATTAATACTAACATGCTAAACTAAAGAACGGTACAGAAAGTGTAAGTAAATGACAACCACTGGAACTGGTTTAATATTCTTAAAAAGGAATTACACAACTTTACAACATGAAGGCTACACGTTTCAGACTAATTGATGGCACAGTGACATCTATCATAGGCATTACTGGAGCCTATGAAAAACCACACGATACTACTTTTTCTTCCAGCATGCTGCATGGCGTTGCAGCTGAGTTTATCATCACACACTAGCAAACGGATATAAAGACAATGACTATTTTAAATGCGCACCAAAACTGATTCAGCAAAGAAATGCACAAAGACATTATCGGAGGAAGTAATAGCAAATTAGCCATCGATTGGAGGCTAATTTACTAGGAAAATTGCAGAAACTCTCCAGAGCATCTTTAATGTTATTGTTTATTGTTGAATAACTTGGCAACTTTTTAAAAAAAAAAAAATGCTTTGACTATCTGTTTTGATTCTGCTTTTTTAAAGCAGCACCTGACAGTAATGCAACACTGTCACCACTAGGAGATGGTAATCTGCCAAACTGCTTGTTAACCACCACGAAACAACAATAGCAAATTGCTTTATAATTGCTAGCCTTCAGTAGATGTGTAGTTCTGGAAGGTTAAATGGTAATGGTGTCCAATATGGACTCTATTAAAAGAAAAAAAGCCTTCAGATTTTAATTCACAAAGATATGTTAAAGTCCAGATAAAGCTGACAGCTGAGGCTAGCATAATATAGCTATATATTATTTGAATTTATTTTACTGTCACATTTGGAGCAATTCTAACTGCCTTTACAGAACTACAATGTTATATAATGTGATAGGAGACAGGTATGCTCAGATATACTATTCCATAAGAAAATCCTCTAATAATAAGGGAAATAGTATGAAGTCTGTGTCAATGTTATAATTTCATGTGACTGCAGCTTAATGTTGAGCTTTCTTAAAAACCTGTAAGTTCTCAAGGTTCTTTGTCTCTTGGAATTCAGTCAGCATTTAATCCGTGACATTAAGTATTGACTACATCGACAGAAACATTTAGACAATATTACACAACATAATGAAGGTCTGGCGTTTTACACTTCAAAGACTTTCACAGATTGGCTGTCACTCGGCCGACAGTCAGCAGCTGAGAGCCTCTTCAGCCCGTCTGTGACAGCACATACGGCAACGCAGTAGGGCTGTCATTGGCAGGATTTCACACAAATCACCTGACAATACATCTTGAATTCAGATTAGATTTCTTTTTTTCAGGTTTCAAGAGCTGATCTGTGGATTACAATCCACAGTGTGTAATAACACCAGCAAGTAGAAAACCTAAAGCTACTCCAACGTCCATACATCAAGTCTGTGTCATTACAAACGTCCTTTAATCGCAGCAGGAGGTCCTGCTCAATTTTCTACTGTTAATTAAAGCCTCTTTTATAATCTTATGGCACAGCTGACTGAAACTGAATTAATTACTGTGGGTCTTGACTGTTCACATGCCTGCTACACTCAGAGGAGTAATTAGGTCAAGCTGCACCTACACAACTGACATGGAGCCACTTTGGCTCAATATATTGACTACCTTCTAGGTTAGTGAAAGTGGGTGTAAATTTTAGTTTGGTCTAATTTTTAAACATGTATATTATAATGCTGAAAAATATCCCTCCATGTTTCCTTTTTAAGAATCATACAGAAGCAATAAGATACTCAACTTTTCCTTTTCTGGTTTTCAATAATTTAGCTTCTAAGTTCTCTTTTTTTTTTTACTTCTTTTCCATCATCCCATTTTTTTCTTCTCCCCCTCTAGTCATTTTTGACTCTCAGAGCTTCAGGATTATATTAGCTATCATTTATAGCAGGCCTGGGAGGCTGTGAAGAGTAGACTATCAGATGGAGAGATAATGGTACTTTATGATAGATCCTGGCTAATGAAATGCCACTGACTGTAATGAGATCAGTGAAAAGTGAGCTTTTGACCCCGAAAAGGCCAGACAGCATGTTGAGAATATCTACTGAGGATGATCTTGACATCTAAGATTTCTGTCCTTCTGCTCCCCTCCCACTCAGGACACTGAGTTTTTGGGATGGTGTGAGAGGATAAAACTCTCACGGTATTAAACATGAAAATCGAGCCGCAGCACAGCACGAATCACACATGCAAAAAGCACAAACAGTGCAAATGCCAAAATGCTAATGCCAACATTTACCAGAGGCTGTGAGGTGGGGCTGTTCAAACAGCAGGAGGTGTGTAAGGTCAGGAAGTGGATTACTCATTCACACTGCGCCTCAGAGGCCCACACATCTGTGAACACTGAATACACAATATTATTCCTGACTGTAGCACAAAAAATGCTTTTCTTTTTTGTGGTGCAAAGAAAGACATTTAAATGACTGCTTTAGTTTAATTATTTACTGTAATGTAAATTTTTTATTAAAAATGCAAGTTATTTCATATATGGTAACATAACTGACCTAGACTCTTTGATTAAGGATTTAGTTTGTTGATTGCAGGTTCAAACCTAAAATTCATCCTTTCACTAAACTTTGTGTTCTTGCAGCGAGGGATGACTCTGAGGCTATCTGCATGTAATCTGCATGTATCTGCAATACAGACATTCATGACAAAGATTTTTCTGCATATTACCAAGATTCAGATGTAGACTTGGACTACATGAACATTATTGTTCTTAAAGTCATTCAACATCATGTTGAAAATATATTTTAGTATTTAGTGTCGGTGCTGTGGTGTGAATAGATTGGTGGGATTGTTTTGGTTGCCATGTTAGACTGTGCACTGCTATCTCCATGTATTGATATGGAGAGAGACACCAGCAGGATGCTAATGCTAATCTTGACAGCAAGAATTCTTTTGTTTGTTTGCACATAAATGTATAGTTTTAGTTTGTATAAAGCCTGACAAACAACTAAAGGGATAACATGACATTTAAAGTGAAACAACGGAATTTTGGCACCGCCTAACTTATGCTAATTTAACATCCATCTTGCATCCTGTCTCTTCTCAGAGCACTCTCTGCCCAGTAAAAGTCAGTCCAGTGTTGACATTTGTCTTATCTCTTGCTCTGTCAGTTTCTATCTGTCTTTTCCTTGCTTCCTCTTATAATATCCCAAATAGACATTATCAGTCAAATCCTGTGCAGAGTAAAATGGGATGAAAAAATAGTGAAGAATAGAATCTTGAGTAATGCTGTGCGTAACGTTAAGTTGCTGGTGGATGCAATAAATCAAACTGCACACGTCATATGATGCATAGGGCTGAAACACAAAGTTGTGGGTATGGTGTTGCCACTTCCAGACACTGCAAGTCAATGTGCATTATACATGTCAGTATGCCATCAAGACAAGCCAGAAGCATTTAACTTATTTTGAGTTGCTCTGTCTTAATAACACATAACAGTAAATCTTAACATTATTAAGGATAAGAGAGTCATTAAAGATTAACCCTGCATACATTTGTAGGGTCAAACTAAACAGACTTCAAACGGCTTAGTTCTGTTGGAACTTTTGTGGGTCACTTCTGGACCAAGCTATACGTAGTGGTTCAAAGAACTCAACTATTTGGTATTTAAGTGTCAGCTTTCTGTATTTTCTTTTTTATTTTATACTGTTGTACCTTGGAGCAGTTTTATTTTATGCAACTGATCCTGTAGGGACAAGAAATGCTACAAAATTGAGCACAAGGCCATCATAGGCTGCAGAAGCATCAACACCACTTGGTACGATCCCATTTAGGGTCCAGTCTAAATATCGCAGTGCACACTGTGAACAAACTTGTTGAAAATCTGGTGGTGCAAAAGAATTAGCTGTCTTTACTAATGTGTAGCCGTAAAGCTGAGCGGAGGAATTTAATTTATTTCAGATCCCAAAAAGCTGTATATGGACAGTGGCTAAAATGTTTCCAGAGAGAAACATGTTCTTATCTATGAGTGGACCCAGGTCCTCATGTGCAGCAATAAATGCACTACAGGTAATCTGACATTGTCTACATGTGTTGTGTCTTCTTCTAAGTGCCTTTTAAGGTGTTATGGTGCTGTATCACATATGAAATAATCCCTGTACTGCAGTTTTAAAGCTCATGGGGTTCTCACTTCACATTTATTTGTACATTCAGATAAACTGCAAATAGTAGCACAAATATGGCTGCTGCCATGTATGTTGACCCACTGCAGTTCGATAAAAATGGCTTCTTCTAACAGAATAAAAACACAAGTTGTTTTAGTAAAGTGATTAGACATGAAAAGAAACAGTATTTATTGACGTATTCATTTTTATCTGTCATTGACCAAAACAATCTGATCAATCAATGGTTGGACATCCAACCTGTTTTTAATTTTTTAATACCTTTTGACACATGTGGGTTGGTGGGCTGGTTGTTGGTGGTCCATCCTGCAGATACTTGATCAGACTGGGCTGATCCTCCTCATGCTGTTCGTGTGCTGTGTATTTTCTTGTCAGAAGAAACTGCTACTTCCATCTCAACCAATGTTTATTCATGAGGCATACACATTCTAAATGCAAAGCCATGGATCAGTAATCTTTGTCATTTGTGAACAGATCACCTAATCTGAAACAGATATGAGGCTTCATGACGATTCTATGAATACAAATCCAGCAAAACCGCCTGGTAACAAAAGGCGTATTTTGTTAAATCCATGCATTTTCCTTCTTTTACTGTGTAAATTATTCCTCTTCTTTTCCTCGGTGTACTTCACTAGACATCCGCATCCTCTGTCCCCTCTCATTTCTGTCCACTCTATCAGAAAGTAAAGCAGTTGTGTGACAGCAGACACATTTGAGAGCTGTCATCTTCCTCCTCTCATCATCTCAGGGAGCTCAGGGACATGTTAAAGTCTCTGTGAAGGGGTCAGAGGTCAAGTGAAGACGTCTATAGCTTCAGACGAATTCAGATGGGGCTTATACAACACGGCTGTCAAGCTTTCATTTACACCTCACCGTCTCATCACTAGTGTTTTATTTTCCATCTGTGATTCCAGGAGAATCGAAGCCATGCTTGAAAAATGAGGATTTTAAGAAGGAGACGGTTAACATGGGATTAACTGGTCTCCATTCACTGCCAAATGTTTATTTCTCTATAAATGTGCCAAACTGTTTTATTTTAAACACATTTTATTTGTGTGTTTAAATGACATTTTCTTTGGTTGTGCTTTTGCAGACTGATTTAAAATCCACCTGGCTGCCAAAAGACAACCTGCTATTACTGTTTATGAGATTGAGTGTGTAAGCATACACACTTAATTAATTTGAAACAGCTTTTCAGCTTTCACTGTCTGAGTAGCAAGAAGCAAACCTGCTGGTTGGAGAAAAAAAACGGAGACCCCTCAATCATCTTCCCTCTCTCTTCCAATACTATTTCTATTATTGTCAAGAAGTCATTTCCGTGGCTAATCTTCTTTGAAAAGCATAGAAGGAAGTCACATCTAGTAATATACTTTTTTTTTTTTTAGAATCGTCTTTAATTGAAGAGTCATGGCTTGGTGGGATTAAATTTTATTGGGTTGAAGGTAGCAGAGGGTCCAGGTGAAGCAACAAAGGAAATTGATTTTGTGCCCCACATCCTTTCCTGCAGCCCCTGGCTTTGCATACGGATGGCATGGCACAGCGCCATGTTCGGTTGAGCTCGGATGTAATTTACTTCCCTT